>NW_003852396.1:6321120-6375896 GCF_000181295.1 Otolemur garnettii | reverse complement strand
TGTTGACCAGTTTGATGGAAGTATTTCAGATTGCATGTGAAAACCCTACACTGTACCCCAGAAGTGCATTAATGTACATAGTTATCATTCAATAAAAAAATAAAAAAAAATAAATTTATCAGAAATTTAAATAAATTTAAATAAATTTTTCAGAAATAAATTTATCTGAAAATCAGATAAATAAACTTTAATCAAAGATAATAAAAAGAGATAAAAAGGCCACTCTGTATTACAATAAAGAAATCCATATGACAGGATATGACAATTTTTAATATTCATGCACCTAAATATATAAAGGAAATATACCTAGATATAAAGGGAGAGACAGACTTCAATACAGTAACAGTACTGTACTGAATTGGGAACTGAATATCCCAATTTCAACAATGACAGATCATCTGGATAGAAAATCAACAAAGAAACATTGGTCTTAAACTAAACCATAGATCAAATGGTCCTAATATACATTTACAGAATATCCCATCTAACAGATGCTGAATATACATTCTTCTCTTCTGCACATGGAACCCTGTCATATGATTGGCCACAAAACCAGTCTTAACAACTTTAAAAAGATGAAGATCATATCATGTATTTTGGGGGACCACAATGGAATACAGGTGAAAATCAATGAAGAGAAAAACTTCAGAAAATGTACAAATACATGGAAATTAAGCAATATACTCCTAAGTAACCAATGAAAATTTCTTGAGACAAACAAGAATAAAAACACATTAGACTTCTAGAATTGTCAAATTTTCTGTAAATAAAAGTGGAATTGTTGGGAGCAGACAAAGATGGCAGACCAGAAGGACCCATTGGGTGAGCTCTCCTTGAATGACTGAGGAAAAAGAGAGAACTCAGTCATTCTTGGTATGGGGGACCTTATCCAGAGTCATAGTTCAGGGAGCACAGCAAGGAGGTGGTGAGCTAGATACAGTGTATGATCTGGAGTGGTGGAAATCTGATGAATTATGCAAGTGATTGTGACCCACTGGGATTGGCTGGCCCCCCATGGAGGTCCGGGATGGGAGGAAGCCTTTCTGGTGTTTTCAGCTATTGGAGCAAGCTCTGTGTGGAGTGGAAATCTTGAAAGAGTGGGCAGACTTGAGCAGTATACAGCAACAAGATTTGAATGCTGGTTCAAATGGATTTACCATAGGTTTGGTGGCCAGTAAGGCATCCATACTGAGAAAGTCTTGGCAGCGAGAGGGCTGCCATTATGGGAAGGCATAATGTGAGAAGGTCCCAGCAGAAGCCTAAAGAATAGCTGTATTAATTCTACCTGCCAGGATCAGAACTTAACTCTTGGGACAGGCTGAGAGACTCCCATACCACATGGGAACTAGAGTCAGGGGGCAGTGTGAAACCTTCCCATGAAGGATTCTGGAGAGCTTTAGGATTCTAACCTGGCAGAGTCTGAATGCTGAGCAAATAATCAGGTGATCACTGAGGGCAACTAAGTTAGGAATAAGAACCACAGAGGTTGCCTGCTGTGTTCTCTGTCTTCTAAAAAAAACCAAAGCAACACCTGGTATCCTGGAGACATTTTGCAACATGTATATATCTATTAAAGTTGGTCCCTTCCACTATATATAAAGTTTTTTTTTAGTATTTTTAATTTTTATTTTTAATTAATTTTTTTATTACTTTTTTATTCTTTTCTTTTTTCTCTTCTATATTGCTGTGGTTGCTGAAAATTTTAGCTATTTGAGATTTTTTTTTGTTTTCTTGTTTTCTTTTTGCTAATTTGGTTGGTTGGTTCTATTCTTAACTTATATTTTTTGGTCCATCAAGAGCAAAGACTCCTGTATTTTTAGTCACAAGGAAGAGTTTGGCTAAGCTCAGGCTAGCAAGATGCTCCTGATTTCTGAGAACCCACCCAGCAAAGCCCCTCAAAATTCTTGAATTACAGTTGTGGCCTTAAAACCATGCCACTCAATACCATTTCTTCTATGACTCTCATTTTCTCTTGTCCTCATACTCCTGTTCTTCAATTCTTTCCTTTTATTTCCCTTCCCTTTTTTTGTTGTTCTTTTTCTCTTTCCTTCTTTTTCCTTCTTTCTTTGTTTGCCTCTTGTTTCTCCTTGCTTGCACTTTACCCTTATCTTCCTTTTGACTTAAGCTCTGAGACAAGGTAATTTGAAGCAAAGGAGGAAGGAAGAAGGAAAAAGCAGGACAAGGAGGTGACCAAGTAGAATACATGAGGATGAACCAACAGAAAAATTCAGGCAACATGAAAAACCTAAACAGAGCAACTCTCTCAAGGAACCATGAGGCAGATACTGCAGGACTCCACCCACAAAGAATTAATGGTAGACAAAAAGGGAATTTAAAATGTGGATGATAAAGGCAATATAAAGAGTGAAAGAGAAAATGGAAAGATAGGACCAAAAGTCAGATAAGAGATATATAGAATATAGAAAAGATATGGAAGAGCTTAAGGAAATGAAGGAGACAATCAGGGATGTAAAGATGCAGTGGAAAGTATCAACAAATGGGTTAGACCATGGAGAAGTAAGAATCTCCAAGCTGGAGGATAAAATTTTCAAGTTTAACCAGGTAGTCAAAGAGGCAGAAAAGAAGAGAGAAAAAGCAGAACAGTCACTTAGAGAACTATGAGACTCCATGAAACATTTAAACATACAAATAACAGGGATTCCTGAAGGTGAAGAAGATTGTCTCAAAGGAATGGAAGCCCTACTGGAGACTATCATAAATGAAAACTTCCCATGTTTTACTAAGGATCCTGACACATACCTTTCACATGGATATTGAACCTCAGGTCATCCAACTCAAACAGAGCTTCTACAAAACACATTGTAATGAACCTGTCTAAAGGCAAGATGAAACAAAAAATTCTGCAAGCAGCCAGGAGTAAGCACCAACTGACCTACAGAGGCAGAGCTATTAGGATGACAGTAGACTTTTCAACTGAATCTTTCCAAACCAGAAGAGCATGGTCATCCATCTTCAACAATCTTAAAGCAATTTTCATCCCAGAATTCTGTATTCTGCTGTACTAAGCTTCAAAATTGATGGAGAAATGAAATCTTTTGTGGATATATAAACACTGAGGAAATTTGCCACAAGATCAGCTCTAGAGGAAATACTTAGGCCTGTACTCAACCCTGACCATCAGTATGGACCACCAGCAAAGTAAATACCCAGAAGCTAAAGGCCAAATCTTAGCTTCCACAATGGCACAAAAGATAAAACTATACAATAGACTTTCACAAAATAAGATGAATAGAACTCCAGCACACTTATAAATTCTCTCAAAAATGTCAGTGGATTGAATTCACCACTGAAGAGGCACAGGCTGGTTGACTGGATTAAAAAGCACAAGCCATCCATATGCTATCTCCAGGAAACACACCTAGCCTTGAAGGGCAAATCAAGACTTAGGGTTAAAGGATGGAAAGCTGTATTTCAAGCACATGGAAATCAGAAGAAAGGAGGGATAGCATTCTTATTTTCAGATACAAGCATATTTAAATCTAGTAAAATTATGAAAGTAAAAAATGGACAATTTATACTGGTCAAAGGAACAATACAACAAGAGATATTTGAATTTTAAATATTTATGCACCCAACTTAAATGCTTCCAGATTTATTAGACAGATCTTTATGAGTCTGAGCAATATGATATCCCATAAAACCATAGTAGCCAGCTTAACACCACTCTGAGAGAACTGGACAGATCCTCTAAACAGAAACTAAACAAAGATCAAAGGACTTAAATGTGACCGTAGAACAAACGGGATTAATAGACATATACAAAATACACCATCCCAAAGCTAAAGAATATACATTTTTCTCATCAGCCCGTGGTATATACTTCAAAATCAACCACATCCTAGGATACAAATTAAACTTCAGAGAAATTAAAAGAATAAAAATTATACCTTAAGTCTCCTCAGACCAAAACACAATACAGGTGCAACTCCCAAAAAAATTCATCCCCACAGAAAAACTTGAAAATTAAACAACCTTATATGAATGATAGTTGGGTTCAGGAACAGATAAAAGAGGAAGTTGTTAAATTCCTTAAACATAACAACAATGATGGGATAAAGCAAAAGCAGTCTTAAGGGGGAAATTTATTGGATTAGAAGCTTACATTTGAAAAACAAAAAGAGAGCACATCAACAAATTCCTGAACCATCTTATGGAATTGGAAACAGAAGAACCATCTAAGCCTAAGCCCAGCAGAAGAAAGGAAATAACCAAAATTAAATAAGAGATTAATGAAGTCGAAAACAAAAGAATCATTCTAAAAATTAATGAAACAAAAAGCCAGTTTTTCAAAAAAAATAAATAAAATTGATAAATCTTTGGCAATATTAACTAGAAATAGAAAAGTAAAATCTCTAAAAACCTAAATCAGAAATGAGAAAGGGGAAATAACGATAGATGCCACAGAAATACAAGAGATCAGCTCTGAGTACTAAAAGACTCTATGCACAGAAATTTGACAATGAAGAGAAAATGGATCAATACCTGGAATCGCACTCTCTCCTTAGATTTAATCATGAAGAAATAGATCTCTTGAACAGACCACTTTCAAGAACTGAGTTGGATGAAACAATAAAAAAAAGTCTCCCAACAAAAAAATGCTGTGGTCCACTTGTAAATGACTGAAACTGGACCCATACCTCTCACCACTTACACAAATTGATTCAAGATGGATAAAAGATTTAATTGTAAGGCATGAAACAAACACACACAAAAAATCCTTGAAGAAAGTGTGGAGAAAACACTTAAAGATGCCAGCCTGGGGAAAGATTTTATGAAGAAGTCTTTTGTGGCAATTGCAATAAACACATGGGACTTAAATAAACTGAAAAGCTTCTGTACAGCTAAGGAAACAACAACCAAAGCAAATAGACAACCTTCAGAATGGGAAAAAATATTTGCATATTATGTATCATACAAAAGCTTGATAACTAGGATCTATAAAGAACTCAAATTAATCAACAAAAAAGACCCAACAATCCCATATATCACTGGCAAAAGACATGAATAGAACTGTCTTCAAAGAAGAGAGATGAATGGCAAATAAACATATGAAAAAATGCTCATCGTGACTAATCATCAGAGAAATTCAAATCAAAACTCCCCTAAAACATCACCTAACCCCAATGAGAATGTGCCCCATCACAAAGTCTCAAAGCTGCAGATGATGGCATGGAGGTGGAGAGAAAAGAACACTTTTACACTGCTGGTGGGACTACAAACTAATACAACCTTTTTGTAAAGAATTTGGAGAATACTTAAAGAACTCAAATTAGACCTCCCATTTGATTCTTCAATCCCATTTCTAGGCATCTACCCAGAAGAAAAAATCCTTTTATCATAAGGACATGTGCATTAAACTGTTTATCATAGCTCAATTTATGATCACCAAAATGTGGAAACAGCCTAAATGCCCACCAACTCAGGAATGAATTAACAAGCCGTAGTATATGTACACCATGGAATACTATTCAGCCATTGAAAAAGATGGAGTCTTAACATCTTTTATATTGACCTGGATGGAGGTGGAGCACATTCTTCTTAGTAAAGCATCACAAGAATGGAGAAGCAATAATCCAATATACCTATTCTAATATAAAGGTAGTAGATGACCTAATACTAATACAATTGTGTTAGGGGAATGAGGTAGTGGGGAGTGGAGAGTAGGGAGAGGGTGGGGGAGGGGTCACATGTATAGCACACCTCTTGGGGGCAGGACACAAAAATAAAAATACAAAAAAATAAAAATTAAAACAAAAGAAATAAAATGAACCAAGGAGGTGAAAGATCTCTATATTGAAAACGATAACATTAAAGAAATACATTAAAAAGAAACAGGTAAATATAAAGACATGCTGTGTTCATGGGTTGGAAGAACTAATATTGTTAAAATGGCCACACTAACCCAAAGTTGTCTACAGATTTAATGTAATAACTATAAAAACTATAGTTTTTTATAGTTTTTTGTCAACTATAATGTTGACAAAAATTTGTTAAAAGTTCTAAAATTTGTATGGAAACTACAAAAGACCTCCAACAGCCAAAACAATCTTAAACAAAAAGAAGACATCATACTAGTTGACTTCAAAACATACTACATAGCTAGAAAGGTATGGTACTGGTATAAAACAGACACATATATGAATGAAATAGTACAGAGAACCTGGAAGTAAATTCATGTGCCTTCTGCCAACTGATTTTTGATAAAGGTGCCAAGAACACACACTGGGGAAAGTACAGTCTCTTCTATTAATGTTCTTGGCAAAATCAGATAGCCATATACAGAAGAATGAGACTAGAATTCTACCCTTCACCATATACAAAAATAAAATCACAATGGAGTAAAGACAAATGAAACTACTAAAAGAAAATAAAGGAAAAACATTTTACAAAAAAAAAAATCCACAAATAATCTGACTTCAAATGGACATTTCTAAAAAGAAAAATTTATTTATTTATTTGAGACAGAGCCTCACGCTGTCGCCCTGGGTAGAGTGCTGTGGCATCACAGCTCACAGTAACCTCCAACTCCTGGGCTCAAGTGAAACTCTTGCCTCTGCCTCCCAAGTAGCTGGGACCACAGGCGCCCGCCGCAATGCCTGGCTATTTTTTGGTTGCAGCTGTCATTGTTATTTGGCAGGCCTGGGCTGGATTAGAAACCGCCCCCTTAGGTGTATGTGGCTGGTGCCTAAGCCACTTGAGCCACAGGTGCCGAGCCAAAAAAGAAGAATTTAAATGACTCACAGGTACATTTTTTTTTTAAAAATGCTTACCATCACTAATTAGGGAAATGCAAATCAAAATCACAGTGAGATACCAGCTCACTCAAGTTACAATGGCTATTATCAAAAACAAAAGAAAACAAGTGTTGGCTAGGATGTGAAGTAAAAGGAAAACTTACAAACTGTTCATTAGATTATAAATTAATGCAGGCACTATGGAAAAGAATATGGAGATTCCTTAAACATTAAAAGTAGAATGGTCATATTATCCAGAAATCCCACTATGGGGTATATATCCAAAGGAAATGAAATTGGTATGTTGAAGAAACGCTTGCATTTCCATGTTTATTGAAGCACTGTCACGACCCGTTGGGTTCCTATGGCCCTGGTCTTGGTTAGTGCAGGAAGGAATAGGTGAAAGGTGGATTAGAAGTACACGCTTGTGGAAGGCGGGCTAGCCCTTACTTTCTGGGTAGCCCTGAGCAACCTCCATACCAGCCTTTTATTGAAATGGAATGATATAGGTGAGGGGAGTAAGTAACAATGACTACGTGCTGAGAGCAAGGGCTCCTTCTCCATAAGGAGCTCGTGTGGACAAATAGCCTGATAGTCCACCCCTCAGCTGTAAATCATCTTGCTTAGAGGTCATCTGTCTCTTGGCATCCTCTACAAAGCACTATCTGCAATTACTAAGATATGGAATCAACTCACATGTCCAACAATGAATGGATGAATTAAAAATGTGATAAATATACATAATGGAATACTATTCATCCATCTAAAAAGAATAAAATTCTGTCATTTGTGACACTCTAGATGGACTTGGTGGACATCATGTTAAGGAAATAAATTAGACCCCATAAGACAAATACTGCATGGTCTCACTCATATGTGAAATCTCAAAAAATTTTTTAACAGTTGATCTCATAGAAGCTGAGAGCACAACAGTGGTTAGGAAAATTAAGGATAGGGATAGATTGGTAGATGGGCCCAAAGTTACAAGTGGATAGGGTAAATAAATTCTGGTGTTCTGTTGCACTATAGAGCAAACAATGGCTAAAAGTTATTTTATGTTACAAAATAGCTAGAAGAGAGACCTTTGAATATTTTTATCACAAGGAAATAATAAACACATAAAGTGATGGATGCACTAAGTACCTTGATATGACCATTGTACATCATATGAGGGCTATCCAGAAAGTACCCATTCATGTATGTGTCTAATTTTCATTACATGGCTGAATACCTTCCGGATATCCCTTGTATATATGTATTGAAACATCAAATTGTACTTCATAAATATAAACAAGTATAAAGTGTCAATTAAAAAATTAAAAAAGGGAAAAAAATTTTCATGTGAATTCCTTAAATACAACAATACACTGGGCCATCAAGATAGCTGACTAGAAGCACCATAGCTTACCTCCTCCACATAAGAGGAGCAAAACAACAGCTTCTTCTGAAGCCCTCTTCCATGACAGACATTTATTCTTTCTTACATTTTACATAAAGTAAGTTCAAAAGGTGTAGCCAGGATCCTTCTAATTTCTCACTGATGTTTTCATGCCTAATCCCATTACCTCTGAAGGCTTACACATCTGGCTTCTTGTCCTCTTGTCTGTTACTATGGTTATACATTATAACTTGATCTTGTCTGAAATTATTCTACTCAGAAATTTTGACTTCTGAATCTTCCTCTATGACATCAACTGCTTTCACAATACTATCACAACTTTACAACTACTATAGCTTCTCTTCATCACCATGGCCTAAATACCTTTGCCAGAATAGACCTTCTTTTCATTAGATTCATAGTAAAATGCTCATACAACATTCTATAAATATCGACCAAAGATTAAGTCACCAAAATAATTCAATAAATTTACCAAATTAGAAATTATATGACAAAAATGCAATACAACTAGAAAATAATTTCAAAGAAAACTATAAAAGTAAAAACATCTATAACTTTAATTTTTTAATTTGAACAACTTCTTCAAAGAAAATTTCAGAACATCTAAGAGACACTAATATTGCATATGCTATAAAAAACTACTAAATGACTAACTCTAAGAAAAGAAGAAAATTCATTACTTGAATTTGAGTGTTTAAATAATTTTTACTGAAGTTCACATAATTTTAGTAGCATAAGTTTTCAGTTCTCAAAGCCAGAAAAAGGCAATAAAATGAATCTAAACTATAATAATAAAGGACATAAGGGTATCATATTATACAATAATGAGCTATATGCCTAGAAACTTGTAACATGAAAAAAACCACTAATGAGCTATATAACAGGAAAAACAGTAGGATCACTAGTACGTACATGATGTGCCTTAAAGGTGCATACCATAAAATAGATAAGACACTGGGTAATTGAATCAAGCAAAAAAGGAAGAAGGTACAAAGACCAAAAAAAAAAAAAAAAAAAAAAGCACTAAAAAAATAGAACGGATTTTATCAGAAATTCGTAAAAGTAGTTTTGCAGAACATGCAAGCAAATTTGAAAAGCTAAATGAGATGCATTTATAAACAAATACAAATTACCTCTTGTTTGGTCATTTTGATAATTTTTTTATTTCCTGTAAGGCCACTGATCTGTTTAGGTTTTCTAAAATTTAAATCTTCCTAAAAGACCTATGTAACTAGTAAAAACTTTAAGCAGGGGAGGGAAGTGATTAAAATTGAATATTAGATCACTCCTACCCCTCATCCATGCCATTTCTTGTTCTACAACCCGAGAGATTGCTAGGAGGTCAGTTAAGAAACTATTGCAAGATACCAAGGAAATATGTTAGTGACGTTGGCTAGAGTAGTGACTCTGAAGTTAGAGAGATGTGCACAGATTGAAAAGGCATCGAGCAGAATTAGGGAAGCGATGGGAATTGCACACAGAAAACTGGTCATATCCATTCCTTTGCTTGTCTCTCCCTCTTAATTTTCTTTGTAGACCCCTACCTAGCATAGCATCTGTCACAGAATAGGTGTTCTGAACACTTGTTTCATCAGCTCATGCAACAACATATTTCCAAATGACCCTGAAGAGATGTTGATTTACTTTCTAAGTGTTGCTTGATAGACAGTAAAGATCATAAAAATTATCTAGATGTAAAGATTGCTAAGGCAATGATGAGATTTGAATAAGCAGAACATGACTCTTGATTGATTTGCAATAAAAAGCACTGAGGTGAATGTATTACTAGAATTCTGAGAATTTACATGCTATGGATGATGGTGGGGTGGACATTTTCTTCAGAAAAAGACTATTAACCCAGACTTATGATTCTATTCACAAAGACTGCAGAGAACATCTTTTAGTTTGCTCAGCTTGATGAAAGCATAAGCCCATATTAATGAATTTGAAATGAATCCTGGGATTTTAAAAGCATACTAGAAAGTACATAATGACTAAGCACATAAAAAATCCAGTAGGCTGAGATTCTACCAGCGTACTATAAATCTCAAATTGTAGTCAAACTTTCTAAATACTCCAAATGGTTTTTTTTCTCCAATTTTCATAACTGAAAGCCATTCTGACTGACCCAGACAGAGTTACTTGACCTGTGCATGTGAGACTATCACAGCACTGCACATTACGTAAAAATGACCAGGTTTTCAGCCGGCCTCCCCTCATTTGAGTTTGACCTTCCCAAGGATAGTGAATATGTCTTATTTATTTTATGTTCTTATGGAGGATATCTGGCACAAACCAATGCCTAATAAATATTGAATATATGGAAATCTGTGCACTGCTTCTGAAAAAATCCCTTGGATTGTTTACTCAAAAATAGATGAGTAAAAATTAATATGCAGTTTAAAAATGCTTCCATTCTTTCAATTGTGTTGAGCTCACGTTTACTGCTAGTTTAAGACTCTGTTTTCATGACTTAGCCATCTTTCTTTGTCCAGGGTTTCTCAAGTACTGTTACCATCTTAGCACGAATTATTCACTGTTGTAAGGTGCATCCTTTTGCATTAGAAACTGTTTGGCAACATCCATGTACTCTGCCTACTAGATGCCAACTGCACCCTCCTTGTGGCAATAAAAATATCTCTAGATGTTGCCAAATGCACCCTGTGGAGTAAAGTCCTCTATATTGGGAAATGCTGCTAATTTCTCCCTAGGATTTTATAGTTCATAAGAGTAAGAAAAACAAAACAAAACCCTTATCTAAGGCCAATTGGCCTGTACAGAGTTACATGCTCCAAAGGGAAAGAGCCGGAACCCATCCCAGGCTGAGTTACAAGGGGAATACAGCCAACTCTAAAGGCTTACGGTAGGAATTATATGGGATAAAATACGTAAGAGTCTTCAACATATTTCCTCGCACAATCGGATCTTGGCAACACTTGGTGTATCTGAATGCTGATCTAGGATGACTTTAGAAAAATGTATAATTTAGCAAAAACTAATTGGGAACATGACATATTTGGAATTTTCTGTTCATATTCTGCTGAACTAATGATGGCCTCATCAGCATGTGATAATGTTTTTTAAACTTTCATCTTAGAAATAAAATAAGACGGTCATGATAGTCTTCTATTTTTGGAACAATTTCCAAAGAATGGATTATATTATTTATATAACACAAAATATTGTTGACAATGCAGATTCAGAGAAAAGATATGATGCACCATTGTTAACATTTGTGATTCCTCTCACTTTATTTCTTTATCTTGTGTTACTACTTATTTATAATTAATAGAATGATAGGTTTAATTATTTTTAATTAAATTGTTCGCTTTGGTCAAAGTCTTACTCTGGCATTGCTCTTCAAAAATTTATTTTAACATAAATGGAGTCTCACTATCACTGATGTCATCATTTGACAAAAACCATTGCTCAGACCTGTACACATGGCATCTTCCTGCAAGCTTTGCCCACCTCTACTTTTGACTTTGACATAAAAATGGAATAAGGGGAGAGGAATTAAATCTGTTTCTACATATGATTGTTGACAAATCATTGCAAAAGATATTAAATTATTAAAGAGGAGAAAATTATCTTCTGAATTTTATCTATCAAAATCTATACTTTTTTCTCATGTTCAAGCATTTGCATTAATCAAATCTTGAATAAGGAACAAGTGTGTGACATGGCATTTTCTAGAAACTTGAATGCAAAATAATTTTGCAAACTAGATATACAACTTAAGTGGTGCATCCTGCCCTATTTCCTGAACCGGACTGAGATGTGAAGGGTCATGATGTCCTGGAAAACAGGTCTCCATGGCCTTGGATGTGTTTCTATTTTGCTGTAGGAGAAAGAAAGAATAAGAAATTATTTTCTCTTCTTGTTTGACCAGGGGCAGCTCATCCCCTGGCAAGCGGCTTCATTCCTCCTGGATGTGGAAGCAGCCTGTGCAGGGTCCAGGAAATCTCACCATGTAGGACTTCTCTATGAGTTTGAGAGCTTTTGAGATCATATTTGAGACAGGATCTGTCCATAAGCTAAAAGGAGCTACCTATGCTTGCAGGAGTATTATTTGAGTGTTCAGGGTTTGACAGCTCTTGTCATAGACTAAATGTCTGGGTTGTCTCAAAATTCACATGTTGAAATTCTAACCCCTAAGGTGATGGTATTATGAGGTGACAAGGTGATGAGGGCTTTTCATGACTGAGATTAGCGCTCTTAAGAAGAGGCCCCAGAGAGCTCCCTCATCCCTTCTGCCATGTAGTGAGAGGGCACCATCTGTGAACCCCAAAGTGAGCCATCTTTTGACACTGACACTGTCCGTGCCTTGATCTTGGATTTCTCAGCCTCCCAGACAGTGAGAAATAAGTTTCTGGTTCTCATAAGCCACAGTTTTATGGTATTTTGCTATAGTAGCTTGAAAGGATTAAGATACTTGTCCAGCCCCCAGACCCCCTTCCCTTTCAAGTCCTCTAACGCCATGCGCCCGCCTCTCACCCTGATGTAGGTGCATTAACAATGGCTTCCTCAGGGCTGCCTCGGGCTCTTCTATAAACCCCACTCTTCCCGGTCCCCTCCTGCTCCCTGTGCTGCTGCAGGTCTGGTCCTTACTATCTGCCAGCCCTATGCCCTTTACTTCTTGCTTCTCATGGAATCTAGAAGCCTTGTTTCTTTATACTGCAAGCACAGGGACCACAGTTGCCTGTGGTTCCATATTTACTCCTTTAGAAGGGGATATTTGTAAGAATTTGAGAAGGAACTATACAGTTAGACTTGCATGTTTAAGAAATTCATCTTTGGCAGTTGGTGAGAATCAAATACTTTAGTTTCACAGTAAACAATATTGGAAATCGTGTCCATGTTATTCTAAGCTTAAAGGCAGAAACAAGTATCATTTTCACTTCGAGATGTAGTTTTGGAGGAAAAAATTGCTGTTCCTTGTCAGCATGTTCTGCACTGACAATAAAGATGCCTGCACAAGGCACTCAGCAGACGGCGTGATGCTGTCTTGCCAGCCGCTGGATTGAAGCTACTTTCTGCTGCAAGACTGTCTGCTTGTGACCAAAATGGAGTGGAAAGAATAATGAACCTGAAGAGAGACTAGTAATAATAGATAATTAATAATCTCCATAGAGAATGTCTTTTTGAATCTTCACATAATCCTTTAAAATAAGTAGAATGATTATTTCAACCAAAGCACAGAGCGGTTAAGAAACTTGCCAACTGTCTGACAGCTAATAAGTAACAGAAGCATGATTTGAACATCATCTGTCTGATCGCAATGTCTGTGTTCTCCACCATTAGGCTCTCTTGCTGCAGACTGAATGCATTTAAACCCTGGTTCTGAAACTTAATTGCTACTTCATCTTGCTTGCCTTGGTTACCTCACTCATTTTAAGGGTATGAAATATCTAAGAGAGTAGATCTTAAGTGTACTCACCACACACACACCCCACACACCAGAGCAACTCTGGGTGGTAATAAATGTGTTAATTTTAATGAGGTAATCATTTACAATGTATACATATATCAAATCATGACATCATATATAATGATGTAAATGATGTAAATTTTTGATATAAAAACTATATCTCAATAAAGCTGGAAACAATTTTAAAATAAGTAAAGGTCATAGCAACATCTACTTTGGAAGATTGTTAGAGAAATGAAAGAGACAATATATGTGGAAATGAAATGTTTATATTTTAGGATATGTTATTGTTATGTCAAGATGTGGTACCTTGTTGAGCTTATGGTACCATGGAATGGCTTTCAAAAGATACTTTTTACAGCTGAATTTAAGAGATTATATCTCTATCTTTGTGCTCTGATCTTTTTAGAAACTCCATTTGGGTCACACATTATTTTGTGTCAGAGTAGGATTTCAAACAAAACACCTTGACATGGGTTTGCAAATCTGAAGTCATAGTCAGTTTGTCACATTGATCCTCAAAGAGGAGTCAGTAAAGGCCAGGACATCTGTCACGTTTATCTGGGGCAATCATATGATTAAAACAGAGTTTCAGTTGTGTTTGCAGAAATAACCCAAACTAATGCTATTTAATAGTTTTTCAGGAAGTTAGGTATCAATGCTTTATGAATGCTACAGGGATTCTGCAAAAACCAGGTGCTGAAAATATAAACTGACACCAGCTGCCAGAGCATCTCAGAAAGAAGAAAAAGTTCTAGATAAAAAAGCAAAAAAGAAACGATCATAGATTGGGTGTAATTCCAAGGGAAAACTGCTAGAACCTACAAGAGATTTCACAGGAAGAAGTTGTGGAGCAAAACAAGATATCAGCGGAGGACAACCCCTGAGAGGCTGGGACTCCAGTGAGAAGGGTAGGTGGGGTAGTCTGTTTCTCCCTGACTCAGATCTCTGGCAGTCAGTAGCTCTCAAGTGACTGGACAGCCAGCCTTTCTACGCTAATGATCCCCAAAGCTCCTGGTGCTGCCAGTGAACCAAGAGCCTCTTGAGGACAAAGCCCAGCCTGCCAGCCCTGTTGAGATGCTGTTACCAAAAGCCCAAGCCAAGACCATAGGTACCATATCACTTCTCTATCTACACCTTTGTCCTCCAGAGGGGCTTTCAGCCCCTTGATTTTTATCTTGCTCATTCTTACATAAATATTTCCCAACTCTGGCCTAGACTGTGGGAGCCAGAGATAGCCAGTGACCCCAGGGGATCTGAGTGACCCCAGAGCCCGAACATTCTTGGCGGCTGCCTTCCTAACAGAAGGACAGAGAGGATCAGAGTATGAGCTTTCCTCCACTCAGATTCTTTTTCCCTCTTTCACCTCCCTTGCCTGTAGTGGCTGAGAGAGATCACTGAGCTGGGGCTCTCAGGAGCCGCTGCTTCCCTGCTCCCCAACATTGGTGCAGACACTGAGCCTTCCAAGAAGGGGCTCAAACCTTTCCTCTTGAAGACCTGTAGAGTACTAAGGGGTGCTCAGGCTAGGAGCTCTCCTCTAACAGGCCCTCCTCAGCGCTGTATGCCCAGCTTCTCCATCAGAATATGGCACACCCTGAAGGGAAGGGACATCAAGCCTTTTTGATCACCCCATAGGCAATGCTTTTTTTTCTGGCATGAACAGGGATTAATCTTTGGGGGCATGGGGATGGTCCCATAGGCCAGATCCCATACCCTCAGGACTTGATCATGTTGCTCAGGGGCACAGAGGGGAGATTTGTGAGCTAATTTCTAGCTAATTTTCAGAGGCAAGGGAGCCCATGTAGGCAGAACTGAAAAGAAAGTACAGTGTGGGTCCCAGCCCCAGTGCACTCATCGGAAGTTCATGCTGTCAGCTCAGGGCGGGATCCTGGACAGAGAAGGAACAACTCACAGTGCCATCACGGGGAGCTCTGCTAGTTTGAGCTCCTGCCTGTTGGTGGATGCCAGAGGGAGACCATGAGCAGAAGAGTGGGAAGAAGAGCAAACCCACTGCAGACAGCCAGTGTGTGGATTTCAGATGGGCTCCATCTCCACAGGCTGACTCCCTGACTGGTTGGGGACACTTCATTCCCATCCTGGTGGATTTCCCTAGAGCTAGGAGCAAACTTTTGACCCCTGCCAATGCAGCTACCTTACCAGCTTCTGTAGAATCTGAGGGCAAACTCACCCATCCCAGCCACTCCCAGCCTTAACCTCTGTAATGATAGAGAATTCACCCAGAAGTTCCAGGGCCCTACCACCTGGGGTACTTGATTGCTTCTTCTGAGGGGCTAGAGCAATCACAGATAACCTGAACAACACTGCAGTTTGATTCTTCTGGAAAATGCCACCTACTGGCAGGGAGGTCAATTTGCACAGCCCTTCACATTTACTGAAACATATAGGCTGTGGTTGATTCTCACCCACAGCACCACCTACTGTCTCAGAGATTAAATTGGGTGTGCCATACAATTCACACTGTTAAGAGGACCACAGGGCTAAGGAAAAAGACAAGAATTCAAAGACCTCCATTCTCTCTCATTGAAGAGAGACAGGGAATGTGCCCACACATAGCACACCTTACAAACAACTGGCAACTGAGAAAACCACCCCACGAAGGATATTTATAACCAAGACATCCATCCAGAACTACTGCCATCAAAGCCTCCACAAGCAAAGCCAAAGTTTCTTACCCAACATATGCTACAAACACACCCATACAACAGGGGGAGGGAAGGAGGCATATAAATGAAAGAATATTAAAAATAAGAAATAACAGCTGACTTAGATGAGAAGGAATCAGCAAAAGAACTATGAAAGTAAGAAAAATCAGAGCAAAATGACACCCCCAAAAGGGAACACCAGCTTTCTAGCAATGGATACTAACCAAAATGAAAATATTGAAATGATAGAAAAAGAATTCCAAATATGGATTGTAAGCAAGCTCAACTAAATCCAAGAGAAAATGGTAAAGCAGCTCAAAAGAACCAGAAAAACAATTCAAGAAATGAATGAAAAAAAATCACTAAAGAGATCAACATATTAAAAAAAATAGAACTTCTGGAAATGGAAAATTCATTTAAAGAAATACAAAACACAATGGAAAAAATTTAAGAATAGACTGGACCAGGCAGAAGAAAGAATCTCAGAGCTTAAAGACAGCTCTTTATAATTAAATTGGCCAAAAGTAAAGAACAGAAAATTAAGAAGAATGGACAAAGCCTACCAGAAATATATGTTCATGTGTAATGGTCAAATATAAGAATCATAGGCATCCCCAAAGGTGTAGAAGAAAATGCATGAGGGCTGGAAAACCTAGTTGAAGGGATAGTTGATAACTTCTCTGATTTTGCTACAGACACAAGAAGCTCAATGAACACAAATAGTTGATAACTATTCATCACAAATAGTTGATAACTTCTCTGGTTTTGCTACAGACACACCACAAAGCTCAATGAACATCTGAGAGATTCATCACAAAGAGGTAATCACCGGACTGGCCCAAGTCAACATGAAGGAGGCACTCCTGTAAGCCATGAGGCAAAAACATCAAGTAATTTACAAAGTAAAATTCATCAAACTGCAAACTTTTCAACTGAGACCTTGCAAGAAAGAAGGGATTGGGGCCCTGTCTTCAGTTTTCTTAAATAGAATAATTGCTAGCCTAGAATTTTGTATGTCACAAAACTAAGTTTCTTACATGAAAGAGAAATGAACACTTTTCTGGACAGGCAACCACTGAGGGAAAGACCAGACTTGTCTTACAGGAAATATTCATAACGGCATTATACATGGATCCATATAATAGATACCCATAAGTGTAAAATTCCCCAAAAGCTTAAGCTTAGAGCTCATACAAAACAATAGCACAAAAGGTAAAACAAAGCAACAAGGTACTACCCAACAGGATGAAGAGAATAAACATATCAATTCTATCAACCACATGAATGGTTTGAATGCCATACTCAAGAGACATAGGCTGGGTGAATAGATGAAAAAATAAAACCCAAGAATCTGCTGTTTCTAGGAAATACATCTAACACACAAGGACACATACAGACTAAATGTGAAGGGATAGGAAAAAAAAAATCACGTGCAAATGGAAGCCAAAAGAAAGTAGACATAGCCATTCTCATATCAGATAAAATTGACTTTAAATCAACAATAGTAAGGAAAAACAAAGATGATCATTAAATAATGGTGAATAATTCAACAAGAAGACAAAATAATCCCAAATATGTATACCCCTAACACAGAAATGCCTAGATTTATAAATCAAACCCCATTAAATCCAAGCAAAGAAATACATAGCACCTAGGGACTTCAACACCCTACTGACTGTACTGGACGGATCACCCAAGCAGAAAATAAAAAAAGAAACACTGGACTTAAACAGGACTCTACAACAAATGGGGCTAGCAGACATTTATGGAAATTTTTTGTGTAAAAACTACTCAAGACACATTCTTTTCATCAATATGTGGACCATTCTCCAAGACTGATCATATCTTATGCCTCACCAAATTAAAACATGAGATAGCACAGTGGAATAAAACTAGAAATCAACTCCAGGAGAAACATTCATTTCTACACAAAGTAATGGAAATTAAACAACCTTCTACTGAATGATTACTGGGTCAATAATGAGATTAAGATAGAAACTAAAAGATTCCTCAACCTGAATGACACAGGAGACACAAACTATCAAAATCTATGGGATATAGAGAAAGTGCTCCAAGAAGGCGGTGTAGAGACTTCTCACCAGCTTCTTTCTGGGGGGTTGTGGAGAGAAGTACCCAGCTGCTGGCACATGGATTATCCCACTCAGAAACAGCATTATGAAGGCACAGTGACAGCATGGGATACCAGGAGTGGAAAAGCTCAGAAAGGAGAGAGGCCAGCACAGAAAGTGGGTGCAGGGAAGTGTGATGATCCAGAAACAGAGCCTGTATGTGGAATCACTGGTGAATTAGGGCCATCAGAGAACCTCCTCCACTCCCCCAAACTCCCTGTGGGCATGGACCAAGGACCGAGGCAACCTCTGAGTGGGCCTGTCTCTCTGGCTGGAGGGTGCGGGTGAAGAGAGTGGGAGCTGAGACACACAGGAATGACAGCGGCACAAACACCACCCTTTTGTGGAGGGCTGGAGAGTGTGGACTATCCTGCAGTTTCTTTGTGCAAAGCCAGTAAATTTTGGCCAGTCTCCTCACAGAGCACAGGGCAGGGCTGGATGTGGAATATGAGGGGAGGATTCCTGGCTGCCTAGCAGGCATTGGAGAAATAGCACCCCTCCACCCACTTCAGTAGGACTCAGGGTTGGCACAGTTTACTAAGGCCCAGAATCTGCTGAGCCCACATGGCCCAGGTCGGCATAGCTTTCCAGGGACTGGCTGCATGGCCGGCTTTGGTTCTACCTTCCAAGCTTAGGCAGCCATCCTTGTGCTGGTTCTATAGCTCCACTAACCATATCAGGGAGTTCCCATTCTCCCCAGGGACCTCCTTTCAACCTCCACTTGTATCACTGAGGCATGACCCCCATCATAGAATAGTCACATAACACCCTAACAGGTCCCAGAACTGGACTACCACACCTCAGAATGTCCGGCATACTCTGCAGGCCTGTGGCTCCACCCCAACGGCCCCAACACCAGCACAACTTTCCACTCCCAGAACAGAATAGGAAACTAGCCCTGATCGCCTTGACACTCAGCTGGAAAACATTCAGTAATCCAAAAGCCAGCTAGATCTCCACATCTAGAATGGACTGATCAGAGAAATCAAAACTACTTTGAGATATCACCCAACTCCAGTGAGAATGGCCCCCGTCACAAGGTCCAAAGCAACAGATACTGTTACCGGTGCAGAGAGAAGTAAATACTAATGCATAGTTGGTGGGACTGTCAAGTAATACAGTCTCTATGGAAAGGTGTATGGACATTTCTCACAGAACTAAAAGTAGACCTACCATTTGATCCAGTAATCCCCTTAGTAGACATCTTCCCAAAAGAAACAAAGGGGTTTTGCCAGAAGGACATTTGCATCCAAGTGTTTATTGCAGCTTGATTCAAGATTGCAAAGCTGTAAAAACAACCCAAGTGCCCTGCTGCACATGACTGGATGAACAAACTGTGGGATGTGTACCCGCGGAATCCCACTGAGCGGTAGGTCTGTAGCAGCCACCTGTGGTTCAGGTCGGTCACGGTCACGTTCTAGTGTGAGAGAGAGGCCGGAGAATAAACAGGAAAACATTCGAATTTGAAGCTATTTCCTTTAGGGCATTTGAATCATTGAGGGTTGAGAGGAGAATAACAGATAAGCCATTTTCCAAAAGAGGCCCTCAAGGGAGAAGATGTTTCCACCCAAAGAGCCTCACACGTGAGACTGGAGGAAGCTCTGGAGGGGCAGCGCTCCCCGGGGTGCTGGGCAGTCTGCGGTCTGAGATTCCAGCTAATACCTCTGGGAGACATTTACATTTTTTGGAGACTAGTCCAATACCACAGAAAATAATTTTCTGATGACAGAATTCTAGAAAAGTTACGTTGACTTTGTATGTATTAAACTTTGGTAATAGATAACTGATGAATTTTAAGAAACCACCTTAAGTTTTAATCTTATTTTCTCATTTCATAATCGCCTGATTGAAATAAAACATTCACTTTAGATCAAGAAGTTGTGGGGAAAAGTTAGTTCTTAAACTAAATATCTAACATTCTTCTAGGAAATACCCAGGCATATTTGGCTGACAGGCATAAGCTGTACTTGAGAAAGTCGTTCATATTAGAAGATGTGGGGCCTTGATTGACCCCCGTACCATCTGGTGCTCGTCATCCTTCATTGTCTGGGTTTTTTACCTCGTTAGTATAATGCGGGAGTTGAACCAGCACCACTTCGAAGGTTACAGAAATGTCTAATCTATATTACTTATGATTTTTAAATGAATTTTTAAAAAATGCACAAAGTCAAATAAGCATAAGGCCATACAATAGGTACCCATGTCAATCAGGGTGTGCTTCTCATAGTTAAATTAAAATGTTATTGACATAGAATTTATGACCGTTCTATTAAAGAATAACAAGTACAGAAGTAATGTTTATAAAACAATAACAGTAAAAACAAAACCTCCATTATACAATAAAATTGTTTACAGAATATTCTTGAGTGCTGTATTTGCTTTTTATTTGAAAGATTAAATGCCTGATGAGTTTCTGCCATTTTTACAACATGAGATTTTTTATGCGGTAGAGTAAGTTAAAAACACACCCAATACAGGCAGTGTCGTGCACAGGGCAAGGTAGTGGCAGGGCTCAGAGGATAGCTCTAACCGAATTTCAGGATTTTTATAGAGTTGGCTGAGTAGCATGACCCAGAAATTAAATTGAGTTAGGATTTTGACCAGATTAGATTTCTGATGACAATGAAAAAGAAGATTAGGAACAATCCTGAGAAGAAGTTCATTTCTTAAACCTGCTAGTCTCACAATTTTTTTCCTAATAGTCCATCAAAACTCTTCATTCCAGGCTTTTTTGTCCATGAAATTTCACCTCATTTTGTTTCACAGTTCAATTGCATCCATTGTTTCAAGATCCTCTCACCTAACTCCTAAGTTTTTTTATTCTCTGCCCTGACATCCTTGCAAATTTTATAGTTTTGCCATTTTACTCTAAAAAATTATGTTCCATTTTCCCAGGGAAATCTCATCTATCTCTGAATGCTCAGAGTCTGAGCATCACTTCAGTATGTGGGACATTAATCACTAGGCAATAACTCCTCAATTCTTGAAATTCAGAATGTTGATGTAAGTAGAGGCCAAACATCAAGTTGAAAGGTAATCAAGCATTTTCAGAATGTACCAAATTTTTCCTGCATAAAGTTATTATGCTGCTTAATACAATTTCTGATTTTATGAAAACTGGAATTTCCAACAGCCTGTGGAAATTCTACACTGAATAAAGAAATCCTCTTATGTTTAAGTTACTTAAGATTTTTTTTAGACAAGGATATACCTCATGCTCCTTACCATCTTTTCTGGGAGCTAAGTCTGTTTAAATATTGCTCTGGGCCACCAGGTTTAGTCTAGAACAACCCAGTGGGGCCAGCACTACTGACCATGGTTCTCTTCTCTCCAGGTAATCACTCAACAAATGGGTATTCTTGTTGTGGTTATTATTACTATCTACTATACCGTGCTAAATACTTTATAAAATCTCACTTAATATTCACTACTAAACTCTTCAAAGTAGGTAGCATTTTCTCCATGGTACCATTAAGGTAGGCCCATTGGGGTTAAGTAGCCTCACACAGTTAAGTTAGTAATAACGTAAAACTAATTTGGTAATTCCTGAAGCTTGTACTTTGCCTTCTGTCATATGATCTCCTTGGAGGCTGGTGTTGCAAATACAAGTATCCCCAGACTCACAGCAAAGCTATATTTGTTCCAGGAACCTAGTATTCCATGGGTTTCACAGTTTCTCACTTGTGTTCTTAATGCACCATTATGGTCCTGAGACTTTTCTCATTCAACTAGAATTATTTTTCCACTCAGTTTAAATCAGATCTAAGGCAGATTTCTAAGTTTATTTGTACTCAGTCTAATCTATTCAAGCTCAGAATAAAATTGTCTGTTTTCAACAAAGTGAGCATTTGCTCCATGAATCCTTTTTTTTGATCCATGGTTTGTCCATTGATTAGGATACTTCTTGTTACTGGAAGTGTTATCCAAACTGGCAAACAATAAAGAACTATATTATCCCACATACCAAGAAATGCAGACAAACAAATCTGACAATTAATTTTAGGAACTTGCCACCATGAACTTACACTGGCAGCACTATACACACAGCTCAGTAAGATCTCATAAGCTTGGTATCCCAGTGCTAACAGCTGTGTTCATAGTGTGTGGCAGTGTCTTGCTGAGTGGCATTCATTATTGTTATTGTGTGTTTTTGTTTTTGTGTGCTGTCACAGAGTGTAGGAGTTTGAATTAGAGCAACAAACATTAAAGTTCCTTTTAAATTTGGCAAGAGTGGAAGTGAAATCAGGCACATATTTGTCCAAGTTTATGGGGATAATGCCACGGGGCTAATCTGGGGTTAGGATCAAGATTTGAATCATAGCCCTAAAAATAAAAGTCAAGCATTTTTACTTAAAACCTAAGACTTGTCAAGATCGGAACTCTCTTTCCTGTCACACTATAAGCTACCCGTGCCTCTGACCAAGTGCCTTGGAGCATCTAAAGTGTCCCAGGATCAACTTGTTTCTGAATTTCTGCACTCACCAGGCTATTTCAGGAGTCTGAGACTTTGCATATATCTGCGTTTGCCTGAAATGCTTTTTCAACTCAACCACTACCCGTCCCCCATCCTACCCACGAATTAACTGCAATTATATACCCTTTGATTGCAGCTGAAGTGTCACATTTTTCAGGACATCTCTGTAGATCACTCCTCAATATATATTACTACCCTTTCTGCTGTATTTCCTCATTTTTCATTTACATGTCCAACGGAAGTACCAAAATGATGTGTCAAAAACGTGAAACTGTCATGTGATAATGGACCAAAGGTTTTTTAAGGACACAGATAATATATTAATTATCTTGGAGTTCTCAGCACTTAGCAGGGTGACTAGTACTTAGGGAATGCTTAATAAATGCTTCTTAAATTTCTTTTAATTCTTTCTCAATTTCAGAGAAATCTTCTTTTAATTATTATTTTATTTTCACAAGGCTTCTTCTCTTTCAGGCATGCCTTTTTTTACAAAAACCAACGTAGGTGAATACATATATATATATATATATTTTTTAATTTTGTAATCCACCTGTATATAATTGGAACGTTTTTATTACGATTTATCACTTAACCTTAGGAGAAGAATGTTGTGCCAATTTACTCTCTGATAACTCCACTCAAGCACATGGAAAAAGAACCACTCCTTTCCCTTAGAAGAAAAATCAGACCATCGTCAGTAGAGCAATTTGATAAAGGCCCACTGTGTTCTTGTCTCTCACATTTCAAGTTTGGAGTGTTAGAAACTCTGACAGTCATTTTGTATTTAATCAGTGCAAGAAGAAAACAAGACTGTTGAAATATTGTTCTATATCACAAAAAGTGGTAACCTGATTTGTCCTGAGTCTAAAAAGACAAGAGAATATTGCCACAGACACATTCAGATTCAAAGCAGATGTGGGAAGCTAAGTGGATTTTTCATATTCTTCCAGCCTAGTTGGGCAAGACAATTGCAGGAAACAAGGAGAGAAGTTAATGTGCAATCCCAAATTGAATGGACTTGTAAAATCGTGAATCCAAAGGGGTGAAAAATGATTCAGAATGACAAAAGGATTAATGACAAAGAATGCCTTACTGTGACACACAGAATTAATTTTTTCTAAAGGAAGACTAAAAAAATTCTTTACTACATATCCCATAACTTGGACACTGACTAAAGTATTTTTTCCTCAGAAGAACACATGTAGAAGCAGAGAAGTAAGGCTCTGGGACAGCGACTAAAGGAGCTGTGAGAGCTGCTCCATGCAGGAAAGGTCCAACAGCCCCTGCCCAGGTGAGAGGGCCAATTACCCCCATCTAACAATTCTTGATCAGTCTTCTTATTTTCACAATATATCCACACCTGCCTAGTGAAGTCACTTTAATCCTTCATTCTGGTCTCTGAGAGAGCAACCTTGACCACTCCATCAAAAATAGCAGCGTTCCATCTCACAATCTCTTTCTGTGCTTTTTCTTCATAGTGCTTATTACAATCTGAAACTACTTTCCCTATTTATTGAATTATTTATACGCCATCTCCAATCTCCATTACTATAAGGGAATATATTTGGTCTATTTTGTTTACCTCTTTTTGCATCAACTGGAATTTTGTAGGACATCACCTGCTCAGTAACTACGTATATGTTTATATATGTATATGTGCACATACATATTTCTGAATGAATGAATTACTTTGGTGAGATTTCCATTCTCATAACAAATATTTTGATGAGTTGCTAGTGAATCTAAAGCAGAAATAAGGCATTTATGTGGTAAAATACACACACACACACGAACTCATACTGCAGTCAAGAGTTGAGAAAAAGCAATCCAGAAGGGCCAAAGGGATTCGATGTCCTTAAGGTAAGTAACCTGAAGAAAGTTTCATAATGTAATGCAGACTGGGAAGAAAGCAGATGCTCTTTTAGCCTAATAAAAGATGAAAAGTATGTTGACATTGAGGACATGTGCCTCACAGAAAGACCCTGAGAGGGCTTTTGGCAGAAGACTAATCCTTACCCTATAACATCTATCATTTTAAGACAAATTTTGGGGTTCAACCAAAACCAGTAAGAGAAAGTAAAACAATAATCTACCATGTGGATTCAAGATTACTCTTAAACTCCTCCTTGGTTTCTCTTAGCTCAGGACCATATCTTTCCCATTTCCCTAGCCAGCAGCAGAAGAGTATAATTAAAGCTGTGACTTATATCCACAAGGTACCAACACACAAGAAGGGGCCAAGAAAGATCCACGGCTCAGGAATACAAGCAAGATGGGGCCTCCAGGGGCAGCTTATACATGAAGAAGTCTGCAATTATCTCCATGAGGGTAGGCTTAGAATGTCTGCACATCTACAACAGGTTTTATTTGGTTCTTGGGGACAATTTAGCTCTAAATTGCTATACTCCGTCTTTTTGTTCTTGACCCTGTGTGGTTTGAATTCCATCACTATGCAATTTCAATAATAACCTCTGAGTCATTTCAAGGTTTTTCACAGAAAAGGGGGAGTAAAATATTTTCTGAAGCCCCATGACAACCCTGCAATCACAGGTGAGCAAAAACTTCACTGGTGAAGACAAAGAGCTGGTGAGAAGAGTTACTCAGAGTTATCACGGTATAGGTAAGGCTGATTTCTTTCATTTGAAAAAAGTAAAAGGTCCACAGCTCTCAAAACTAAAAGTCTAAGACTATGGTACACACAGAAAAAGAAGTATAGTCTGCTTCCACAATTTTAATATTGAGACACAAACATGGTCAATGAAAAATATATAAGTTGGCATGTCTTAAGCTGGTATGTCAATAAAGAAATGTTAAATAAAACCATTTTTGAGTTATATGCAATATAAGAAACAGAATATTACCATATCATGATAAACTAAGGTTTTTTTCAGAAAAGGAAAATTTATTCAGCATTGAGACATAGCCTAGGGGAAGCATTTCCATTGATCTTTTTCTCTAGCCATCTTACAAAGGTCAACATAAGTTTATGAACTCATCCTAGGAAAAGTGCTACATATCTCATTCCTGAATATAACTATGGTCACATTCAACATATTCTCCTTGGGAAGCTATGCACTGACACCACTGCCTAGTTTACCCTTCAAAGCAACGATAGAACTCCTTTCCTAGAATGGCCCTCAGATCTATTGTCATACAAGATGTGACAATTAAGGTCAGAAACTCATCCTAGAAAAAGTGCTAGATACCTCATTGCTGAATATCACTATGGTCACCAGATGGCTAAGGTGAGTACTTTGTGAAGGTGATGAAAGTGACCATAGTGATACTCAGCAGTGAGGTATGCAGCACTTTTTCTAGGATGAGTTTGTGAACTTAATTGTTTGACTTTGTATCATGTCAACTTTAGTTTATTTATAGGTGGGCCCAGCTCCTTCTCATTCCCTTAAGCCTCTATATACTGGCAGTTTTCAGAGGTTGTATTGATAAAAGATAGGTTGGGTATAAAGGCAGAAAGTGCTAAGGCAACACCATTGGCACAGAGGGTAAACAATCAGAATATGCTGTATCGATGTGAAAAATATTTTTAATAAAAAAATTTTAAAGAAAAATGTGTCAACAAAATTGACTCAAAAATTATTTGAGAATCTAAATGAAACTTTTACAAGTTTTTCTACAGCTATTGAATGATTCTCTCAAACAAAGTTTCTAGAAATTTTGGTCAATATTGCATATTGAACACGTAAGTCCACCAAAATATCCATGAAGTGAGAAAATAGAAAGAAATATTAGAATAAAACCATAATGAGTGTATAAAAACATCTAGAACAATGTTTAACCAGATGTCTGGTTATTGTGGCCTAGCCAAGTTTATATATAAAATTAACCATGACAGATGATATTTGAGGAACTCCAAAAAAAGAGGTGTGGTTGACAATTCTAATTACTGAGAAAACTGGAAATCATAGTCTAACACATATGGGGAAAAGAGAATGCTTGGGCTTTTTCCAGAGTCCACTTCATTCTCCACAATGCACCAACAGATATAATGAACAGAATGATTGGGCAACTGTCAGGATTATGAACTTGGTCTCTGTACACAAAGCAGATGGACCAGTTGGCTCCTTGCCCTTCCCTACTTGAGTTGAGCAATGGGTAGCAGCACTACTAGCTGCAATTCTCAGTTCTACTGAGAGAGTCAGTCAGTAGCCAGGTTCTCACTCTCAGAGAAGCAGAGATCACACATATCTGGAAGCCAGGGTGAGGCACATCCCACACTTTACCACAAGCACATAAGTAGTACCTACCAAGGGGAAAACAGAAATTCTTAAATTCAGAGATAAACTCACAATCAATATCACCCATTATTTGAAACAGGCATGTGAAGAACTAAAAAAATAACGGTTTGAGCAAAGCACAGAAGGTCAAGGGATGATATGGCCTGAGATGGCACTGGAGTATTAGGAAAGCAGACCATGCAAGGCTTCATAAGCCAAGCTGATGTTTCAACCTCATCCAGAGGGAAACAGAAATCCATTAAAGGGTTGGGCTTTTAGTTTTGATGTAGTACAACAAATTGAAAACAAAAATAAAACAAATAATGTGATTGTCACATTAAGAAAATAGTTTGGAAGGGCTTTCCATTTTCAGTTATAATAGATAAACCAAAACATACTTCCCACTTAAAAAAAAAAAAAAAAAAACAACTTAAAATTCCAGATAAAATACGAAAAACATCCATCAGATGGTAGGAATATAAGAAATATTGACATCATGGGGGCAGCGCCTGTGGCTCAGAGGGGTCGGGCGCTGGCCCCATATGCCAGAGGTGGTGGGTTCAAACCCAGCCCCAGCCCAAAACTGCAAAAAATAAAAAAAATAAAAAAATAAAAAAATAAATATTGACATCAAAATCCACATCAATACACGAACCCCTCTAAATAAAAGTAACACAGAAACCATGTTTTGTCTTGAGTTCAGTTAAACATGCTGAACTCAAGCTTTGTTTTCCATGCTTTTTTGGTACAGGTAAAATGAGACACAGTGCAGGGAAAAGAAAAGTATAAGAAAAAAACAACAGACTCTATTTTCATAAATCTTGTGCCCCAGATGGCATACTCTCGACATTTGGATGAATTAGAAATAAACTAATAACTTCCTAATCCTTCTCTTGCCAGGGAAAACTGCAAGAGAAGTTTTCTATTTCAATGATGGCAATGAGAAAAAGGAGAAAACACCCCTGAGAAGGGTGACATGAGTGATTCTGTCATGAGTTTGCAGCTCAAATTCACATTGAGAGGGTAAAGCAAAACACATTACGTGGTGATTTTAAGTAAAGTGATCTCACACAGGTATTGTCTTTATTTGCTGGAGAAATAAAGCAAATCTACATGAAGGAAATTGCCTTCATCCTAAGCTTTAAAGAATTCTCACAAATAAACCTATAAAGAAAATGAGCAAATTACAGTAAAAATAACATAAAAATAAATCACTAAGCATCAAATGAAAACCAGCAGAAACAACAAACAGTTGAAATACATCTGTAGAAAATATGTAATAATTATTTTATTATGTTTAATGTGATAAAAAAAATCTTAAATATCAATGCAGAGTACAGGGAAGCACAATGACCCAGAAAAAATATATTAAAGTATAAAGTGGAAATGTAAGAAAAAAATTAATAATATTTAAAATAATCATAGTAGTATTAACAACAGTTTAGATAAAATTAATGAACTGGAAAATACATCAAGAAAAGATATGTACAGTGAAGAAAAAGAGCCAAAATATATAGAAAATATCATACACAAATTAACACACAAGGAGGAAAGAGTAAGACCGTCCAGTATGTATCAATCCAGACTCCAAAACCCAGAGAAAGAGGCAATATTTGAAGAAATAATTACTGAGAATGCTTCAAATCTGATGAAAGACACCAATGCACAAATCCAAGAAGTTCAATAATTCCCAAGCCAGAAAAAAATCATCCATATTTAGGCTCATAATGAAAGTACTGAACACCAAATATAAGATAACATAACATACAAAAATAGCTTTTCAAAGAGAATAATATAATTGAGAATTGACTTATCAATAGCAATACAATGGAAGCAAATATGTAGTAGAATAAAATCTTCAATCTATAATATTTTACAATATAGTTCTTGCAAATATTGTTATATTCTTCCAAACATAACTAGAAAGGCTGAACAAAATGTAAAGAAATGGGAAAAAAATGTGTATGAAAAGGTCATATACCTATCCTTTAGGTAACAAAGGATTGAGGGACCAAGCACAGAGAAGTGAATTCACATTTATTTATTTTTGTTTGTTTGTTTTTCTTTTCTTTGTTTTTTTATTAAGTTATATACACATAGGTCATGTATACATTAATGCATTTATGGGGTACAATGTGCTGATTTTATATACAATTTGGAATGCTTAGATCAAATTAGCTAATATAGGGTTTCACCTCATTTACTTAATATTGTGTTAAGACATTTATATTCTATACTTAGTACATTTGACATGTACCCTTGCAATATGCACCATAGATGTGGTCCCACCATTTACTCTCCCCCTATCAAACCTCCCTTGCCCCTCCACTTCCCCCTTCCATCCTAGGCTATAGTTGTGATTTAGCTTTCATATGAAAGTGGGAGTGATTTGAATTCACATTTATTGTCACTTTTCTCACTAAGGCCTACGCTGTCTTGAAAGCTACACTGAGAGATTGAAAAGCTGAGCAGAGCTTTCAAGAGGATTTAGGGCTGGGGAAAATTTAGGGCTAGGATTTGGGGGTCCAATAAACACCTCAAGGGCTACACTCTAGGCAGAGCAATGAATTAAAAATAAATACGGACCCTGAAGGCCAGATTTGAAACAATTATAATCTCTAATTAAATTGAAATTGTTATATATGTCTCAACCTTAACTTTACGTCCTCTCCAAAGGAATATTTTTCTGCAAAAAATAAAAAGGAATGCAAATGAAAACCATAATGAGATACCACTACCTACCCACTAGAAATATTAAAAATTAAAGAGCCCAACAGTACTACTTAAAATATGTAAATAACAGATAAAATGTACTTTAAGGAAAAGGTATTAATAGAAATGAAGTCAATAACTTTATCAAAATTGCAGTATCAATTCACCAAGAAGAGTTTACTGTTTTAAAGATGCAGTTATTTACAACAGCAGAAGTTTTGTAACATACATATCTCCATGATCTGTGAATTTTTGCTATCTAGGTATTGAGGATATGATTGTATATTTGCCTGAGTAGCAAATTAAGCAGATAAAAAATCAGTAAATTATGGAAGATTTGAATAAAACAAATTAAATTTAATGTACGTAATATATAGAACATGGAAGCCCTAACAAGAGGATATGGATTTCTTTTGTCTAGTTTGGACAGAATATTTATAGAAATAGAAGGCAGATTGGATAATAAAAGGAGATATGTTTTGAAAAAAAAGAAATCATAGAGATTTTTCTCTGAAATCAATAACATTAAAAAGGAAATACTGACAAAAGAGATCTAAATAAGGTGTGTGCGTTTGGAAATTTTAAAACATAATGAAATGTTTTAAATCTCTAAAACTCAATGAACACAACATATCAAAAGTGGGGGATGTAGTTAAGGCAATAGCAATAATTTTACAGCCTCAAAAGATTATGTTAGAAAAGAAAAATGACTAGCATTTATTGAACATCCATCATCAGAAAAATGGCAGTAAATAAGCTCAGAAAATGGAAAGGCAGGAGGAAGTAATGAAAGTGGACATGGGGAGACCAGTTACAACACAAGTGGAATGTTCAGTTAAAGGAGACTCTGAGTGACGTTAGAGATGGAGAAAAGAAGACCAAGTCTAAAAATAATATGAGGCAGGAAAACCAATCTCTGTGAATCAATTGCTGCAAGCAAGTGAGAAGAAGGGCGGCTGTAAGGATTATTTCCCAACTCTGGAACTAATTCTTTTCTTTTTTTTTCCACTGAGAGCTGATAAACAACTTGACCTCTTGTAGAAAATGGGCAGGAAGGGGGCTATCATTTCTTGAATGCAAATGCAAATACAAACATCATTTCTTTAAAAATTTTTTTTTCAAGCATCATTTCTTGAATACCCAGCATGCACTATTGTAGCCATTGGGTCTTATTAATTCTCACAATAATCCTTTGAGCTGTATCTATTAATATTATTATTTGAGCTAAGGCTTCAGATCTATTAACTATCTCAGAGACATTCAGTTTATGAATAAATTGAGATTTTAAGTTACATCTTGCATTTAAAGTTCATTTTCTTTCTAGATTTTGTTTCAGACATGTTACATTTGCCTTGTCAAAAAAACATCAAATAAATTTGGGCACAATGCCTATGATCTTACCATCAAAAGAAAAATAACTAAATATAGAATGAAGATGTATTCCAAACTGAGAAAATGCTCCAGAATATTATGGATATTATATGGAGGTGTAACTCTTTGCCCAATAATGCAACCACAATGTGGTTAAAAAAAACCCAGGAACTTGAGAAATGTTATTCCTATAGACTACAAATCCTGATTTCAATGAGTTCTGCTAGCTGGTTTATGAACCACTTGTAGAACTGATTGCAACTGCATGGAAGTGGAAATAAATGAAACAAATTCAAATCCAATGTCCTTAAAAGTCCCCAAACTAAAATGTGCTGGCGGTCCTGTGGGCAATAAATTAGAATGCTTTATCAAAGGTAACACAAGGTTAAACAGTGAGTAGTCTCTATCTGCCTAATGAAAAAACTCTTGAAATATAATTTTATCAGAAGAGGAAAACAGAAATTGTTTAGAGGAATTTCCTATAGATAATAACTTTACATGAACAATTGTTTTTTCCACATATCCTTTCATGCCTGTCTAATCATACACAATGAGAAAATAAGTCAATAGAAATGCATTATTCCATCGTGTTAACTTTGGACAGCAAAATTACTTACTTATATTCTGAAGAATGTTTATCCACACATGGCTGCTTCTTCCTGGTGAAACCATACAAGTTATTAAAGTAAAAATGAAAGTGCAAAAGGACTCAGGAGGAAGATAATTTTTAAAAAAGACATTTCTAGCACAAGTCAATTTTCGGAATATGGTAGGTAAAGACAGAAGCTTCACTTCTTACAGTCAACTCTCAAATGTTCAGGGATAGACACAAATCTGTGCTCTATTTCAGAACATAATTTTTCTCCACTGAAAAACAGAGGGAATTATATAAATCAATGATCAGGAAGTAGAAACAATATTAATCTTATTTTACAAATGAAGATAAGTATGCAGTAGTCTTTCATGGATGGCAGCTATGCGGCAGGAATTATAGGAAGACATCGTAAGGCAGAATAATATTAAGACAGTGACTATATAAATGCTTAATATTTTCTAGGTGTAGCATTGTATTTCTTTTTTCCCCTTCTGGGATCTATTTATTCCTTAAGCAAATTTTTACGGCAACGAAATGTGGCGTTCTGAGCGCTGCCTCTCAGATGCTATCAGGATTAGCCGTAGCCCTATACTCTGTAGGAAGCCAGGGGAGAGCAGAGGACCATTAGAACACTGCAGTGGAAGGTCCAGCCTCACCAGTGATGCTGACACTGATCATTGCTTACCAACAGCCATTTTTCTGTGTTTCCACACCCTCTGTTTTAGTCTATATCTTATTTATGTAACTACATACTATCCTTTTATACAATGAAATGTAATTTACAGTCTGAATTCGAAAGCTGTGCTCATCAACTCATTGGCTAAATATTTACTAAGCATCAGCTATAGGCCAGGTGATAAGTTTTGAAATACAATAAGGAAAACATTATCTGTCCCTTCCAGTTGTTGTGTGTGGTCACATTGCCGTGACCTTATATTTTCCATGAACCCTTTTATAAACAGCATGGATTTTCATTTTTTGTTTCTGTTCAAAGTGACAATTCCTATCTTTTTATTGGGAATTTTGGGTTATTTACATGTATTAGGGTCATTGATATAGTTGGTTTTCTGTTGCTGTAACAGAATACCTGTGATTGGGTAATTTATAACAAGAAGAGGTTTATTTTAGTTCACCTAGAATACTGGGAAGTTCTAGAAACTGGGAAGTCCAAAATTAGGTGGATGCATCTGGTCAGCCTCTGATGAGATCTTCTACGACATCAGAATATGGCAGAGAAGTGGACGGGAAAGCCGGCATGTAAGAGAGGCAAAAGCCCATGGGGCAGACTTGGGGCTCTTATGAGAACGAATCCACTTCTGTGCTAACAACATTAACACATCCACATGGCTCAACTCCCAAGAGTCACGCACACCCCAGCCCTGACTCATTCTGCTGATTCCTTATAGTAATTTGTTATTACTATAGTAAGTTATAGTTTAGTAATTCTTTAATGTGAATTCATATTTTGTTGAACTTAATATGTCAGAATCATAAGCCATTATAATGGAAGTGTTTTCCTCCAAGAGAATTTCGGTATTAGAATTTAGGGCATCACGATACACTACCAATTGTCCGTGCCTTAGCCTCCCTGCTGCATCACTAATCCTCAGGACTCCTTTGATTTTCTAGTTTGTAATTTTATCTTGAGAAGGCTGGGGACTGGAGTAAGCTCATAGATTTCATTACTTTCTAAAAGTCAAGGAATTTCAGGGAAAAAAATTTATTTCTATAATATGCAGTATCTAGTTGTATATTGGCAGATAAGTTCTTCATGAAATTTAGCCTGTCGTAATAGCACTTTAAATAGTTTTCTGTATTTTCAACCGAGGTAGTAAAAGTATGAGATTTATTTATCCAACAATAAATAGATTAAATTGCATATGCTCACCCACTTACATAACTAAGATGTATAGTGGCAGGCAAAGAGTTTCAGTGACATAGAATTAAAGCTGGTATTGGTAGACACCTGTACACATCCATGTGACTACTGAGTGAGTCAAATGAATATACAAGTATGAGCATTATTATTTAGGATAATAGTTGATGAAAGAGTTTTATTTTGAAATGAGAAGGTAGAAAAGACATAGGATGAAGAACAAACTTTTGAACAAAATATCATATAATTTATCTAGTAATTATATATAAGATTGTTATGAAAATAAGATATATTCCATTCATAGATTTTTCTTAATCCAGTAAAGCACTTTCTTTCTTAAACCCTTTAAATGATTCCTCACCTTTTTAAATAACAAAACTATAGACTACTTAGCATAACATACAAGGACCTTCCCTGTCTATTGACTCAATGCGCATCTTATTTTTTACCACTCCCCACTTTACAGTTTATACTCCATCCATATGGAATTATTGACTGTGGCAGACATCTACCCCAAAGCCAGCCTTTTTTCACTTTCTTAGAGATGGGACCTTGAATTTGTTATAGTATTGAGAAGACATCTCTTGCTTTCAGGAAATTGTGGCCTATTATATAACCTAGAGGTCGGCTTATTCCTTAGTTCTAGACAAGAAGAAAGTTTTAGAAAATATTTTAAAGAGATCACTTACTAATAAAATAAAATATCTGTGTTTCCTTTATTTATTTATTTTTTTGTAGAAGGCCAAGGTGCCTGGTGCTAAAGCAGTCACCTTACAGCCATGAAACAATAAAATTGGAGCATGGAAACCTCAGCCCCTAATGTCCACATTCTTCATTAATTCTTTCCTCTTGAACAGCTTTCTGGTCATTTGACTAAGACTTCCATCTAAACTGTTAATAAAAAGAGTAGGAATGTCAAATTTAATGTGCCAAAGCTGAGCTGCAGATCATGCCCACCTCCAAACCAATTCTGATTCTCTGACAACCTTCCCATTGCAGCTGCTGTGACTCCAGAATTTTAGTAACTGGGGCCATGATCCTTGGAATAGTCTTTTACTTCTCTTTTAGCTCATGTCCTACAGACAATTTGACAAAGAAATCTGATTGGTTCCACCTTCAAAAACATATCAAGAAGCTGCTTACTTCCCCACACATCTCCTGCTACCTTTGTCCGAGGTGCTGTGACCTCCCACTTGAACTTGTACAATAGTCTCCCAGCATAGCAGACAAAGTTAAGCTTTTGAAAAAGTAATTCAGATCATGTCATTCCTAGGCTTCAAACCTTCCAAAGCTTTTGTGCCTTATCCACCAGCCCTGTCGGTGCCCTACATTGCAGATCCTGGAAGGTCAGAAGTTGAATGACTTATCCAGATTCCCAGAATCTATTGTACTAGGGCTCAGGCTCAACCCAACTCAATGCAACAAGATCATGATGGGGAGGTTCAAGTTCTTGAGTCAAGTTTAACACTGACAATTCATCTAATTCCATGTATAATGGAGCAAATGTGGGGAAGGACTGTCTTTCAAACAAAAGTTAGTCAAAGGCAGTGACTAACTCTCCTAACTCTAGGATCTTCCCAGGTTATTTCTTAAGTGAATGAACTATTTCTTCACCAAGTGACCAAGCGTCTAGTACAATGACTGACTGTCTGAACGTATACTGTATTCTAGGTAATGATTACTGTCCATTAATATTCACCACAGTCAGTATTATGCTACTATTCTCTACTATGCTCTAGCCAGAAAGTCATTAAGAAAATCTTCTGATGGTATGTACATTTATAGACAAGAAATGGTTTATAATTATATGAAGAATATAATGAACAGTGAAAGTATTAGTTTGATAGTATCTTTGTATCTCTCCAACTTCCAAATGCCTTCTTCACTAAGGTCTACTACTGAGCTGAATGTCCCCTTCTTTCTATTCTTACATACATGTGAAATAAACTCCGTTCACTTGAATTCCTTCCTTAAAAAAAATAAATACTCACTCACTTTGCACTAGGCCTTGCTCAGAACGTCACTACTCTATGGTGGATGCTGAAAATGGAAGTCCCCCAGTTATCCTTGAGGAATGTGAGGCTCCCTTTCTGGGGGTAGCAGATCCTATTTATACCTTTTCTCACCCTGCATTAGTGTAAATCAAGTAGATAAAATCATGAGACAAATGCCCATTTTCTTTGTTATCCAACACTGCTTATCAGTATGCCTGGTTGTAGGCAAGAGAGTTCGGTTGAGATTCCATGTTCTGACAGCAGTATTTTTATTAGAAGGCCCTCCCATCCTAGAAGTGGCAAGAGGTAGGTGTGAATAGGCCACATTTACATGTTAGTAACCTGAACACCTGCATAAAAAATGACACTTTTCTACCAGTTTATTTTTAAAGTAATATAAACAGTGCTATTTGGAGTTCAATTTTTTGAGTTAAAAGCCTCTAGAATGCTTTGCGACATGTCATCCTGGAATTATAAGTCACTCCATTCTTTCTCATTTCATAGATGGGTCACAAGGAAGAGCAAATCTTTTTCACAAAGTCACAGAACAAACAATGCCAGCACCAAACCCCACGATCCTACCACCGGATCCAGACACAGACAAGGCCACTGCGACCTTCTGGTGAACAATGCCTCCGTGGAACCTGAGGCCCTAAAAGCTTTCTTTGCTCAAATTTCCTTGATTAGAAGCAACATCAACATTACTCCCCCTTTTCCTCAGTGAAAATGCTGCTCCTGAAGCAGTCTTTAAAAGGTTATATAATGGGACACGGTGAAACCAACATCCCCAGCTTGTCTTCATTCCTAGGAACCACTTGTATTCAAGAGGTTTTTTTGTTTTTGTTTTTGTTTGGTTTGGTTCCCCCCTCCCTAAGAGATTTGGTTCAGAAATTGGAAAATAGATAGAATATCCTCAAATGCCAGCTCCTTTTATCATTTGGAAATGTAAGACAGAAAACAAAATCAACAAAAGTCTTTCAGTAACAAGGGGAGAGCCTGGGGCGGCTATTTAAATGCAGGGGATAGCATTTCCTGGTAGCTTGAGTGAGGCTTGCCATAGAGAAAAGGGGCCTACAAAACAGGCTTTGGCCATTGCTGACCCACTCCTCCCATGGTCCTTTACAGACGGAAGAACCAAAAAAAGCAATAGACTAAGATCCAAAGAGCACAATATATTACCAAGCCTGCCACCCACTGCTGTGGGAGTTCAAATAAGTCATTTATCCTCTCTGAGCCTCATTTACTCATACCGTAAATAAAAGGGTTAAGTGATCATATAATATACTGTTCAGTTTGAAAACTGAAAAGCTTTCTCTTTAGCTTGAGTAAAATGTTAACCCATCCCTTACCCCCGACTTACGCGTGCATCCGAGGGGTCTCCCCATTGAACAATCTCAGAAGCCGTTCCTCCTCCTGAAGTTAGAGCGATTCTTCCCCATACAGATCTAATCACGCCATTCCCTGTAGGAAATTGTGTCACAACCCAGCAGTGAGCATTCACGGAGTGCTTACCGTGTCTCAGCACTGCTCCCAGGGTTTCACTGTTTTAAGCTTTCAACAGCCCTGAGAGAGGTTTCAATATCATCATCCCCATTTTACCGGTAAGGAAACTCAGGCCCAGAGCCCATAATCCTAAACACTCTATGTGGCTGCCTCCTCTCAAAGAGTTGTTGAAAATACATTGTTCCCATTGCCCTCAGGATAAAATTCAGTTCCTAACAATGGCAGGTTGAATCCACGTGGAACAGCCTCATTTCTGGTAATATCTCCCAATCGCAGCTGTATTGAACTCACGGCAGTTCTTCTGAAACTTGGCCTTGGAGAGACAGGGAAAGCATGGTGTTTGCCTGGATAATACAAAGGTCATTGTTTGGAATCCCCTTCTTCCATGAGCTTAGGAGGCCGGGTGGTCAGGTGCCCTCTCTCTTATGCTCCTGTATCTTCCCTTAGCGTTCCCAGTGCCTTACAGGGCCTTAAAATTAGCTGTTTACATTTACACCTCCCACTACCATAAGCTTTTTGAGCTGGGAAACTGTGTATTTTTATAGCCTACTGTATTTATACTCTTAAATATGTGTTGAATTAATGGAAAAACTGAAGCATAGTTGTTTTTTCCTCTCCCCAATTTATATGCCCAGTACGATCATGTTACCTTCAAGAAAACCTAGTGATTCCATCGTGCTTTTCCTCCCTGTTAAGAGGTAACCATTCTGGGTGGCACCTATGGCTCAAAGGAGTAGGGTGCTGACCCCATATGCTAGAGGTGGAGGGTTCAAACTCAGCCCTGGCCAAAAAAACTACCAAAGGAAAAAAAAAGGGTATCTATTCTATCAATATTATCTTTTCTCTCAGAATCTTGATCTGCTTACCCATTTAAAGTCTAATACTACTCATGTTTCCTCAACAGTTTCCCAAAGGAGTGACTACGGGCAATCTAGGCATTGAGGTGAGATATTTCTGATGACGTCAGACCACCAAAGAGCCTGCCTTCTTCATCAACACGCACACCCCTACTCCAGCACCAAGCTTTCTTGTCTTTTAGAAATACATGGCCTTTGGTGTTCTGCCACTTAGGATAATCACTTTTATTTCTGGGGATAATGTAAGAAAATATCTCTAATTCAGAGAAAAGTTATTTTACTAAATATGAGTATTTGCCTGATATTTTCAGATTTTGGAAAATACATCTCTGAGATTATCATTTTTTTAACTCTCAATCTTGAACATGGATGTTTTTATAAAGGCGTAACTTTGACAATCTCATCTAGAGAAAACAAAACAAAAAAGATTTGATATCAGAAATGAAATTGTTTCTCCCCATGTGAGAAAGTACAAAACCAAGCCAGGATGTAAACTCTGCATTTCACAGCTGGTCCCAGGCTTGTGGAAAGGCCAGCTCCCCTTTATACTTTGCACCTCCACTATTGACTGCCTCCTGCTTTCTTAGACTGCAGGTTTTAGGTTTCTGGATTATACACAGAAACAGGACAGTCTGTGACTGCAGCAGCCAATAATGCTTGTTGTTAGTTTGAATCATTCTACACACTCTAAGCCTCAAATACCGTTCACAAGAAACTGAAGAAAACAGGTTACCAGTAAGGGAGTAAGAAGCAGCACATTGCTGGTCTGGACAATTCTCCTGCAAGCCAGGCCAGCACAGACTGACAGACGTGTTGTGTGGAACAATAAAATACTAGCAAATCCACCTGAATTTTATGGCATTAAATCACGTTCAGAGACATCTAGATTTGGGTGGGGCATCCCAGGGCTAGTCTTGCATGGAATGGTCATTTATTTGGCAACATTACAACTAGAAGAATTACAGCAGAAACTGCTGCTTACACTAAATAAACTTCTTTGCCAATGTCACATCATCACAGACAAGTTCAACCTTTAAATCCTGTGAAAATATGTTTTCTGGAATTGAGATGATTTTGAATTTCAGGACTTTGCAAATAACAGAATTCCAAAAGCAAGGAGGGGAAAGTCTGAATAGCCTTTGGCCAGTCCATTTCTCACCTGATCACGCTGACAGGTGGATTCTTAGTCACCAATGAGTTTCCCCCTTTTTGTCTTTTTAGCGTGAGGAACAGAAGCATATTGTTATCAATAGTAATAGTTAGAGCAAATAATAATAGTAGCAAAATGTTGTCAATAACTGGGCATTGTACATAAATTATTTACACATATTACCTGGGTCCTATCAACATCTCTGAAGTCCATCTGGGCAGTTGCTACTATTCATTCTTAGGAGATAAGGAAATGAACTATCAATTCATAAACTCAAATTCAGAAATCTGCCTTTTGTCTTTAGGACCAACAATTGTTCCGGCAATTGCCCTTGCAATCTCACTTGTTCTTCTATAAGATCCTGATATATGTAAGTATTTCTAGTAACAAGCACATATTAGTCCCTCAATACACATTGGGAGGATGACTGAATATTCTAAGGAGGAAGGTGAAAGTCATAACATGCCTGGCATGTCTTATATAATTATCCCCTTTATGCTTCATAATAATGTCACCTGATAGGTACTATGTCAGTGTTTCCCATTTTATAGAAAACTGAACCTTAGAGAAGTTAAGCAATTTGCCCCAGAGTGCTGATTTAGATCCAAACTTCAGGATTCTGATGCTTCACCCCTGCTCAGGCCTGGGTCTCCTCTGATGAACAAGTTCTGTCTCACAAGGACTGTGAGGGTTGGAGTCAGGATTTACGTTTGGACTTCTTGACTCATTCCAGAGCCCACAGCCTGCTCTAAGATCGGAGTATGTTCCAATTGAACACTGTCAAAATACTTATTTTTATATTAAATGTTCTACAAGAATTATTACTCAACGTAAATAAAACAACATTTCCAGGCCGGTCTTGCAGAAGTTTTCTACTTGAGAAGAAACCACAGGTTCTGCTTTTCTGCCCTTCTGTCTGTTGGCTTGGGTTATCATGAGAAACGCTTGCAGAGACTCCAAAGCCCTTGTTTACATTAAAGTAGCTGCTGAGGTAGACAGTAACGTCATTCTGAAGTGTAGGCAAGACTCACCCACAATCTTATTTTGTAGAAAAGATGGAAAAGAAAGCCAAATCCCATAGATGAGATCAGGATTTCAAGATCTGTACGTAAATTACCAGTTTGTCCTTTCCTATACCAGACAAGAACATCTAAAACTTTGCTACACAGCCAGTTCAGAGCTGTGAAATTCTGTAGCACAACATTTTAGGTTTTCAAACATCTGTGCCTCCCTCTCCTCTAAAGAGAAATGGAAATATGGGCAAATTTTCTAAATTTAGAGTAAATTTCATGTTTAAATCTTTTTGAAAATTTAATGAGACTACCTGAGAGAGTTGTGCCATGTGGCAAGACAAGAATTTGGAATCGCTGGCTGAGTGCTACCTAAAACCCCAGTAATTTCAGTAAGAAATGAGTCAGGAGAAAATTGATCTGTGGAAGCAAAGTACCGATAATATCACTCCACAAACAAAGATCATGCCATCCGCATGTAGTCAAATAGAGGAAATGGGATCTATCCACAAAAACTGCAGTGTGATTCAATTCTGCAGATCCGTATTAAGAATCTCTTTCATGCCTAGAGCTACGTAGGTTCTGTCTTCAATGCAGTGATGAATAATCCATGATTTCTGCCATATTGTAATACACAATCTAGGGCAGGGACTGAAACACACATTATAAAATAGAAAAAGTGGAAAGGAATAAAAAGTTTTAGATTATACGCTATGAGAATACTGGGACTAAAAGAGATCAGTTCCAACATGGAAAATCTGGCCTGGCTCCTTCTAGGAGATGATGTTAAAGGTGTGCTTCCTCCTCACCGGCGGGACAGGGAGAACGCAGTTAGGACGCGTCTGGCCAGCGCACTACTTACCTGCCTGAAAACTCCTTGACCGCCCTGAAGAGTCTGGCGCTGTCTTTCCTTCATCCTTGGTTTGTTTCTCTTCTAGACCTCCTGCTCTCCCTCTCCATTCCTGCCTCCTCCCTCCCTCTCTTTACACCCTCCACTCTCTCTCCTCTGCCTTCTTCTTCTCCCTCCATTTCCTCTTTCTTTCCTTACCCACAGTAATGCTTCCTACTAGTCTTTCTACAAGTTTTTCTCAGTGTGCCAGGAACTCCCCTAGTGACAATATTCTTCAAGCTGAGTCACAAATCTATATCCCCTGTTCTGCCTGCCGTCTGAGCCCCAAACCCACCTCAAACTCCACTTGTTTATCTCGGCGCCTCAACTCAGTTGTGTTCAAAACCCTATTCAGTTTTTCTCAAATATGCTTCTCCTCGTGAAATCCCTGTCCCTTGAGTGGCACCACAGTCCACTGAGGGGATAAAAGACTGAAGGATACCCCCACCTCCTCTCAGCCCTTCCTCTTTTGGAAAGTCAGAGAGGCCTCGGAATTCTGCTTCATCAGAACACCCCTTGGTTCTGCTCTCTCCAGCACATGGCCAACTCTGCAGTTCAGGCCTCACTGCTTTGAGATGGTCTTTCTGCATCCAGTCTGCCCTCACCTGCCTTCTTGCTGCAGATTAGGATTTCTAAATGTTCAGGTCAAACTGTCTTGACTCAGTATTTATCCTGACTGTTATGGGAAGTATCAGAAGGAGTTTACACCCTGGCTAGCTTTGTGCCTAAGGCCTCTCCCTCCTTGTCTCTCCAGGCTTATTACTCAGGCCTCCCCACAGTTACCCCCTGCTTCCTCCTCACCCTTTATGCTCTCAACTGTAGCAAATGACTTTCAGGAACTCAAAGGCATTGCGTCCAACTGCATATGATGCTTTTCTGAGGGATTTCTTCTGTCCTTTCTTGTAATTATCCAGTATTCAGAAGTCAGCTTAGTTACACTCTTCCTCTTCACTGCCCACAGTTTCATTTAGATGACCTTTCTCTAATACCACAAAACTAATGCATCCTTGATCAAAATTACTCTTTATTCGTGTGCATTCATCAGACTAATAGCTTTTAACCTTTTGGGGGACCCACTTACACTGAAATCATTTAGATTCTAATAAATACTTCAGACCCACTTGCTACAAAAATGTTCCTACAATTTCAGGTGATATGCAGAACCTCCCATAGACTCCAGGAAAAATATCCCAATTGGACAATAAGGTCCTTGAAAATAGAGATTGTATTTTTTTCTTTAAAAGACTTTCTTTTCCCAATAGCTAACAAAATGCTGACCATAAAGTACTATAGTCTGTCAATAAATGCTTATTAGAAAGACAGTTCATTTACACTGGATGGCAGGAGTCTGAAGGAAGGAGTGAAGTCTTTTAAGACAGAGGAAACAGTTTGATGGACCTCACATTCCATAAAGAAAGGGCAAGTTACCTTAGTTTACTTTGTAAAAGGTTAAAAGAGTAGAGGTAAAATTCAGAGCTCTATTAATGCTTCCTTATAATGATTAAAATATAAACTCGAGACCTCATAAGCACAACTATCTGTCTGAAAATTGTATAAAGACTAAGAATATCTAATTTTGGGCTGCTCACCCCAACCTCCCTGTTTCCAGTGCCTCCAACTGAAAGATAAGTAGCCTACTCGATGTAATTAAATAATGATGGAATTAAGTATTTATTCACAATTTCAATATCATGCATAGAACATTGCATCATCCTAAATCTAATTCAAGAAGTGCGTCAATTTTCATGTGGTTGCTAGTCATAGATATTTCTGTGGTTGCTCTGAAAATTCATTTTTACTTTTCCAAGAGAGGAGAGAAAGATTACAATTAAATATGGAGGTCTAAGAATTCAGTCCAAAAAATGCACCCAAACTAGTTTTTCTTTTCCTTCTAGCTTTGTTCTAAAACTGTTCCTGTTCAGGTATAGTAAGCAATCAAAATGACTCACCCCCAAATGAATATACATGAACCCCTCTTTTCCTTTGATATCCTAAATTCCACTTAATAATATTGAACTAAACAATACATATGTATGCACAAATATGAAGTACACCATTTGACAATGGTTGATACCCTGGATTTATTTTGAAGCTAGATAACTTTCGATTCAAGCCCTTACTCCAGTAATTTAGTTGTGGCATTTTGGACTAGTTATTTTAAGGTAAGAAAATTGGGATATTCAGAGGTTAACTATAGAAAAATTAATTCTACAAGACGGCACTTCTAAGTTAATATTATTTCAGAAAGTACATTTTACACATTAAATCAGGAAGTAGTTATGTAGAGCTGGATTTGTCCTATAGGAAAAATTTATTTCACGGTGTCCAATCAGAAGACCATGAGTGCAACATCACCCAGCACAAATGTTAGAATTCCCAGTAATCATTTAAAACTGTATATGCACAATTCAGTGATAGTTTATTAAAGGCCCTCAATAAATATTTCCAAGATAAATGGAAGAATTTTTTTAAAATGGATGACAGATACATGTATATGATACAGTGAATGTAAATAGCCTTTCCAAGGATATTTGTACACGATCATTTCACAAATACAAAAATGTGGCATGAAAGAAAAAGCTTCCTTTTGTCACAAAAGCTATTATAATTAGATGTGTGTAGAGAATACAGATCCATAGGCATAGAAATTACCTTGAAAGGAGATCAAATCTGCCGTGTAACAACTAATGCTTGTTAAATTTTATGTCAATTATTTATACTTGGAATAATTTCTAACTTTTTTATATGTTACATAAGAAAAGGGGACTTTTTTGCTTCCATCTCAACACTTGTTTGTTTTTTAGCCAAGAAATGCAGGTAAAGAAAGCCAAAGGTTTTCCTGACTTTGGGTTAGTTAATATGGTGTTTAATTCTTCACAGTGCAAACACACGGCCCTGTGGAGAGGGGGCAGTCATTAGGTTGGTAGTGAAGCTTGTTCCTGCCAATGGACAGTATCAGCCCGAAACTGAATAAGGAGATCTTGTCAAGGGATGTGCAAGAAAAAGATGGGAAACAGGGAACATCAGTGCAAGGACCAGGGGTCTCTGCTCACAGCAGCGTCATGCTGACCACTCCCTAGAGATAGGCTTGTGTTTCCGTCAGGACAGTCTATCATGAACTTGGAGTTGAAGCCCCGGGTGTTATCTCACAAGCAACACACAAATCCAAACAGATTTTAGGCCCTTTTTTTTTTTTTTGATGCAGCTATTGGACTACTCATGAAAACACATGCACAGATCAGCTCTGTAGTCTATCTGATTTTAAATTTAATCATTACATATTCTGAATGCTGGCTCGCACTCACTTTTCTACACAATGAGGAACTTATAGCCACTGTAATAGTTTGTCAGGGGAGGGAGCTAAGCACAAAAATCCAAAGAGTTTGCCTTCATCTTTCCATGACATTTTCATAGATATAATGACTTGTCCAAAGTACACTCAGTCAAAAAGCTAGTCACTGGTGAGGTTTATGTCAAACCCAGACATCTCTGACTCCAGGGTGGTACTGTGTCCATGAGTCTAGTGAAAGGACTAGATAACCTCACCCCACCTCATAATATGGAGGGTTTCTCTCTGCAAGTTTATTTATTTATTTTTATTTCAGATCAATATATGAGGGTAAAAATTGTTAGGTTACATTGTTTGCATATGTTAGGTAAAGTCCCTGTTGTAGTTGTGCCCCTCACCCAGGAGATGTGCCATGTGCCCTTACATTGGGCCTGTTAGGTGAGAGTACACCAACCCCCTCCCTCCCCCTTCCCCCACCTTGAATTTAATTGAGTTTTTTCTTGTATGGCTATGAATTTGTTCCTCTACTGGCTTCATGTTAGTATTGAGTACATTGGATACTTGCTTTTCCATTTTTGTGGTACTTTACTAAGGAGAATGTTCTCCAACTACATCTAGGTTAATACAAAAGATGTAAAGCCTCCATCATTTTTATGGCCAAATAGTAGTATTCCATGGTCTACATATACTATAGTCTAATAACCCATTCATGTGTTGAGGTTACTTGGGTTGATTCCTCATCTTGGTGATTGTAAATTGATTTGCAAAAATTAACCAGTCTAATGTAAATGTCCTTAGAATGAAATAATTTTTTTCTCCTGGGTAGATATGTAGTGATGGGATTTCAGCATCAAATGAAAGGTCTATTTTGACTTCTTTGAGGATTCTCCATACTTCTTTCCAAAGGAGCTGTATTAGTTTGCAATCCCACCAACAGTGTAAAAAAATCCCATCCCTCTACAACTGTGCCAGCATCTGTAGCTTTGGGACTTTGTGAGTGGGCTATTCTCACTGGGATTAGGTGATATCTCAAGCTATGGTTTTGATTTGCATTTCTCAGATGATTAGGTATGATGAGCATATTTTCATATGTTTGTTGTCTATTTGTCTGTCTTCTTGGGAGAAGGTTCTGTTCATGGCTCTTGCTCAGTGATAGATGGGATTGTTGGCTCTTTTTTGGTTGATTAATTTGAGTTCCCTATAGATTCTAATTATCAACCCTTTGTCAGATTTGTAACACTCTCTGCATATTTAAATGAACATCTTCCCCATCTATATCTCAGGGAAGTAAATTAAGTACCACTTCAGATGCTTTAGTGCTCTCCTATTTCTTGGTCCAGCTGCTTTCATAGTAACCATCTCTTTATGGGATGGAGGCCACTTGAAAGCATCTTATCTCATACTGGTGCAGGTCCATGGGAAACAAGTGCATCCATATCTTATAAAATATTTAACCAATGGCAACTAGGCGTATGTGGATACTTCCTTATCATTCCTTCCCACTAATGAATTATTCTGAAAGGCATATTATATCATTTCGTAAGGACTGTCTTTTAGGATCAAGCGTTCTTATCATGGGTCCTCCTTCTTCCCCACTTCACTCCCTATAGTGTAAGGGAGGGGCATGTTACCAGGAAGACTGACGTGCCTGTGTATTGTGTATGCCCCATTCAGAAACCACCATAGTAGAGCACAGCCAGTGTAAGTCATGCTGTTGCACGTCATGAAGTCTATTGAATTTGGGAAAGCACGGTCTATAAAAACAAGATGATGAGGAGGGAGTACTCGGAATTTTTAAAAAGGATCAAAACATGGACTATTATTGCTTGTGCAGCCCTCACATTTGGAAATGAGGCTGCTATCACCAGAGAAGGTAAGTGACCTATCTCAAGTTGCACAGCAGTTAGTGGCAAAGCCTGGGTGCCCTCCAGGCCACCCCGAGTGTCAACACTGTAATTCTCCCATTACATCATACTCTGAATCCTGACCAGTGACATCAACATTCTGTCTACTTGACAGTTTGGGTCCATAGACTAAAGAATGAGTCATTAGACCCCCAGAGCTTGATAAAGAATATTTACAAAGGGCTCCGACTGGCGATTCTTATTTCTTCCAAATCTTTTTGGTTGTTAATCACTTTTTGCAGTTGCTTTGATTCCAAAAAGAGGTAGCAGTATTCACATTGCCTAATAGTTACATACCCAAATGTAAATTATTCTGAATCAGTTCCCCAGAGCCCAATGTCTTTAAGTAAATGAACACATACGATTCTGTTTCTTGAATTCCAGAGCCAGAGCACAAGACTTCAGAGCATGTAACTATAGCAACATTTGAGCATCTGCTCCAAATAGAAGTCAGACTCCAATCCATACGGCCAGTCCGCTCATCTGCCCAAAACAGAAGCCAGACTCCTCTTTGGCTCCAATCCATGAAGGAAAAGTTTGCTCCACAATTCCTGTCAGTTTAGTTCAACAAACCTCCATTGAGGATCCACTCCACGCGAGGAGCTGAGAAGATGAAAACCCAGGCATCCTTCTGGGAATAGGCTCAGTCCTTTCCAGTCCACAGAATTTTCCAAGGTCTCAAGGATCTTTCTCTTCGAGTGCCAAGGTCATTTCACCCAACCATATGCAACAAGGGGGGCACTGCGTGGCACAGTTGATGTTGTGCTTTCATCCCTTTGAGCAGAGACTTTACACTATGCAAGGGCAGAAAAGGTGACTGTGTGGTTCTGTTAACTCATCTCAAATGTCTAGGACAGTGCACAGAGCATGTATCGGGCATTTAATAAATACCTATTTAATCAGTCTTTCTCTTTTTCTGTACAATAATCAACTTGTCTCATTTTTCTAGGGACTTTCTTGGTTTTGCATAAAAGCCCTGCATCCCAGGAAAGCCCTGAATCCCAAGCAAACAGAGAAGTTTGGCCATCCTCCTGCAGGAGGCACAAGCTGGTAGACTTCTGACCACATCTTCTAAAATTATGTACCCTGAGACTCTGCTGGGTATACATCAAATGGTAGACATATCTTCATCCCAAGTTTTCTTCCTAGACACTAACTGGAAGTCTTCCAAAAGAGATTGTTTTCCCAGACTATTCCCAAAATCCACTAATACCACCCTCATATGACTAGAATTATCTCTGAGAATCTTTTTTCTCTGGCAAAAAATAAATTCCTCATCGTTAAAATGTGACTCACAGAGATGCTCAAATGACCGGGGATTAGGGCGGTTCAGAAGATAGGGAGAGCATAGTGACCCAGAAGTTCTGTGAAGGGCCATGAAAGTTTCACAAAAACATCAAAGTGAGGAGAAGCAATTTCCCTTAGTCATTAGCAAGTGACTGCATCTCATAACCCTGCTTTGATGCAGCAGAACTGGCAGGCCCTTTTTTTTTTTTTTTGGTCCACATCCTGGAGGTGTGGTATTAAAAACTATAGAAGGCATTCTCCTTAGTTCAACATTTTATATTAATTTGTTTGATCCAATTTTTCTTTTATCTTATGTCTCAGATAAGCAATGCAATGGATACATTCTAATTGCATTTAAAACAGAAAATTATATAAACAATTTCAAGTACAGTCCCCATTATGGCTCAACCCTACCCAAATCGTCTCCTCCCCACAGGGATCTGCTCTGAATGGGTTAGCACCTCTCATTCTTGTGGTTTTCTCTTGTAGAATTAATGCCTATATTAATAAACATAAACATATGACTTTGTAAGAAACAGAATCCTTTTGCATTTGCTTATAATATGTACATATGAGAAATTTCTGTTATTATTAACATCTATTTGCCACATTATTTTTATGGCTTGGTGCTACAGCATCGTATGGATGTAATAGAGCCATTCTCCCACTGGTGCACATTAGTTTGCCAAGGTGCTAAGTGTTTGCTGTCACTCTTAATGCTACAAAAAACATCTGTGTATGGTTTTGGCTGTTTTAAAAGGTATGTGGATTTGACGTATTCAATTAATTGATTACATTGGTGCAGATTTTGGCAGTATTTGGGAGTATCTAATTGGTCACATCTTTACCAACCCCAGATAAAATTAATCTAATGAAAATTGCCAACCTGGCAAGGAAAATATTTCACAGTGTCATTTTAATGTTATTTTGCTTAATGTTAAATCAGTTTTATTTATTAAACCAACAATCCTTTTTTGATCCCTTACAGAAGGCAAGTCCTGTTCTAAGTCCTGGTGATATGTAACTAAGCATCCTTATTCTTGTGGACTTTATGGTCTACTCCAGGAAGATAATATACAAATAAACACACGTGTCAGATGTTTATATATTCTATGAATTACGATGAAGCAGTGAACAGAAGGAAGAGTAGCTTGGGGACAGGATATTTTGTTTAACATGAGTATGGAGATGTCCACGAGGTATGGAGAAGATGCTACAGCAGGGGCCTGAAGGAAGTGAAAAGAGTCCCATGACATCTGTGCCCAGCCTGGTCCCAAGCAGAGGACACATAACTCAGAAACAACTAGGCAGAATCATGTTTGGTGTGTTCAATTTCTTGGCTATTTATTCTTTCTTCTGTGAAAGAAAGAAATGTATACAATTTTTCTCTATTCCCAGTGGGGTTTTATTTTTTTCTTACTAGTAAACAAAACTTAATATGTTATGGAGAGTTGGGATGGTCATTCATCTCCTTTTATTTATGTTGCAAATATTTTTTCCAGTTTGCAAGAATTCCACTTCTTGTGTTTCTTGTATTGTTCTTGTGAATAAGAGTTTTCACGTTTTGTGTCTTGTGTAGGAAACTTTTCCTGGATGAATCACCTTAATTTTTTTCCTGTGCAAATAGAAGCCACAGTCATTCCAAATCAATTACTATCAACTGCGCTGGTTCTGACTGATTCCTTGGCCCTCTGTTATGAAGAAGCAAGCGAACCCACAGGCATGTCCCAGGGTAGCTGCAGGACTCAGGAGCCACCACCAGCCACTATCAGCTGTAGGCAGAGAAGAAATAAAATTTGGATGGATTTACTGAATGAGGTTCAGAGACAACCACAGAGAGGATGCATTTCTAGGCTGTCCTCTAGGCGGTTCTGGAAATAGTTTGGTATAAATGGATTAGTCATAAATTCCTCCCCACTCACATGTTCCCCAGATTCCACAAAAGTATATAACAGGGAATACAGAGTATGTTGAGGAACTTGCTCCTCAAAAAAAGAAAATCAGAAGCTCAGGTTTGAGTACAAACTCCCTAGGTATGTTCTAGAACTAGGACATACCAGCTTTGAAATAAAACCCTAGCAATTGGTTCTCAGTTCTAGCCAAACTTCAGAATCATCTGTGCAGCTTTCTGAAAATGCAAACGTAGAGCCAAAACATTCTAAGTCTTTGGATCCGAAGTGAGTCCTGGAAAGAGTGTTCCTAAAGCCTGTGGGTAATTCTGGTGTCCATGCACCCTTGGGAAGCCTGAATACAAACATCAAGTTCACTTCTGACCATTCTGCCCATTGTCTATACACATCTACCACATCTGTTCCTATTCCAAAACAACTTCAGAGCACTTGAGTATTATGAACCCTTTACTCATCTTCTGTTAGCACTCTGGGTGGAAAATGTTGTTTAAATCAAGTGTATATGTGGTTGAATTTTGTGATAATGTGACACTAAGTTTTATCCTACGAAGAATGAAGGGCCTCTTGTAGAAACACACTTGTACACTGCCTCATGTCTGTAAGTTCTGTGGCATTGTTGTTGAACGTGGAGTGTTTTAACTTGCTTTTGTTCTATTTATTCCCATTAGTTTGTTGTTTTCTCAGAGGTAGAAATCATTTCTAAAGCAGAATGGTGCTTTATAAACATATACCATCTAATCACATGCTGCAGAAATCAGGAACCCGAATAAATCACTACTACTTTTTAAACACTAGTTGTCTAAACAGAATAATTAGGTTCTCTATGTACTATCCATAAAAGAAGATGCCTTATTAGCTCACAATCATCATAAAAAGGACATAAACTCTAAAGAAAAATAAAAGGTCTTTATCTAGAGTTAAGTTCTAAACCAGAAGCAGTGTTTCCAACTCATATGGTTAGAAAATAAAGCACTTATGGACATTAACGTATATTGAGTGACTTCTTTCCTCAAGATGAGACTTCCGAGGGAAGAGTGCCACCGTGTAGAGGGCACAGTGTCAAGCAGCATTCACCATTTTTATGACTCTTCAGAAATGTAGGAGTATGTTATTCCAACCCTAATCATAAGACAGAAAGATACTCTCCCGTGCCCTAACATCCTGACAACTGCAAAACCAAGTTTACGATTCTCTCAGGAATCCATGATTCACTTCGGGCGAATCAGAGGCCAACATGTTCTGCCAAATCTCCTGAGCCACCCTGAAAACCAGCAGTTCGCACATTCAGACCTCCCTCCAAGACACTGTCTTTTCCTAAATTCGTCCTCAGTACAGTTGGGTGCCCTTCCGTGTTCTCCATCACCCAGCTTCCTACTTCCTCCGCAGCCCCTTCCCAGCTCTGCACAGCACTCCACACTCCAGTACCACTCACAAAAGCATCGCAGCACAAACTCTGGACAACGCTGTGCAGTCAAAGTAACACAGACAAAGGGAGAAAGAAGGGCTGAAGTTCTAAATATCACCCCCAGGAATTGTGCTCCGGTGAAGCATATGCTTAACATGTGCCTCTGTCAACGATGGTTGTTGTAGGCCCCAAAGAGTGGTCTCCTTTCCTTTGAAGGGTGGGGGACAACCCTCTGGTGTGGTCTGTGCTACAGAGCCCTCCCTGGTCTCACACACCACCACACCCTTCTCAGCTCTATCTCCTGCTTATCCTGCTTCCTTTACAGGTTCTTCCTGAACTGAAGGGCACTCTGGATGAGTCACCTGCACTGCACACACACACACACACACACACACACACGCAGGCACACACACTCACGCCTCAGGCTCTGCTTCTCAGGAACCCGAACAGACAGTGTCTGCAGGGCTTTTAGGAATTTTGCTGTGTCGTGTGACTGACTGCAATTCCAAGGCTTTTGGTCTTAGCATTCTGTTTCTTTTTAACATATCATGACATGGCAATGGCCTTTTAGGACAAAAGCAAGTATGGCTAGGTTGCTCAGATGGAGCAGACATCTCAGATATGCTGTCCCTTCTCTTTTCCTCAGATCTTCTTAGGCATTGTTCCCTTTGTCTAGAACAATTTTCACCTCACTTTTTAATCTAAAAAACTCTAATTTAGCCTCAGTTTGGATTTCTCCAAGAATCCCTCCCAGATCCCTCCAGTCTACCTTCCTAGATCTCTGTTCAGCGACTGTCTGTCTCTTACGGCCCCATAACACTCCGTGCTCTCTGGCTGTGACAGACTAAACTCGGGAAGGCTGTGCCCTGAGCCTGCTTTGGTCATTTGTGATTTCCCAGCCTCTAGCAGCATACCTGTTACATAATAGGGCCCTGATATTGAATTTGTAATTAAAAATTAGAGATTGTGTAAGTGCTAACCAAATGGAGGTATTTATTATGTGATATCTAGAATAAGGTGACCAGATTTTAACATTTGTAAAGCGGGACACCATTGACTGGGGTGGGGCGGTTCTTAATCAAAAATTTGGTCTATATGGAGCAACAAAAATTTTCATAGAACGCAAAAATAGTATTTTAATATATGTTTTTTAATTTCAACATAAGTACAATTTATAAATATAATACATTATGAAATTATGTATAGTATTATTTTATTCTTTGGCATATTTCTCATTTGAGTGAATTTTTTTTAGTAGATTACTGTCATTGTTTAAAAGGTCATGAAATTTTTCACAAGAATTTGTCAAATTATATTTCACACATAAAATGGCTTTCACTGTCTCAACACTTAATTGTGATTTTTCTGATGTCCACACTTTATTTACTGTAGAAAAAACACGTTCAGTCCCAGCATTACTTCCTGTAAGGACAGCACATATACCATAATTTTTAGTGCATTATCATATGGAACATGGTTTGTTTCAAGATGATGAAATATTTCTAACCATTTGTTCTCTATTGTGATTTTTGCTGATTTCCAAGATTTAACTTTTTCCTTATCAATATATATTTTTAATAATGATACCTCATAAATTGTAAGTATCACTTTCAAGGTTGGTGCTAGACTTTTCCCCGCCACTATAAAATATAAATAATATCAGTACTGTCTGCTCAATTCGTGAAATAAATAAATAAATTACTTACCTAAATTATCTGAATAGCTGATTTGTTGACATCACTTGTTTAGCACTAGCATGCAGTACGATGTGTATTGTCTGAGAGACAGTTACAAAATGTTTTTGTCATTGCCAGTGCCGAAAAATGCCATTGTTCATTAAGTCCAAACAATGGTGGTCAAATTCTAACAACTGATCAACAATGTGAACTTTGATAAGCAGTTCTCAACAATTATTTGTTATTATTAAAGTTTAACATTATAAAATTAACAAAAATAATATAAAACTCATATCCTAGTGAAATGGCCACATGGCAGCTGAAAACCATCTATTCCCTTCCTGTTCTCCTGCCATTCCCTAGCTTGTCATGCATTCTTTACAAAAATCGCGACTTTTTAAAAACGCAGCAGGATGCAGAACAAATTGTTAAACATCAGGACTGTCTGGCCAAAAGCAGGATGTCTGGTCACCTTAATCTAAAAAGAGTTTAGGCAGGATACAGGCTGCAGGCATTTTACCTTAACAGGTGAACAACTGTCACCTACCACATCTCTACACCCCCACCCCCCAAATCGTCCTCAACACTTTCCCAAATAGTGTTGGCAGGGTGTGCTGCTTCTTGCTTCCTTTGGAAGGATCTTGAATTACGATCACTAATTTGTTTGATGTTTAATGGAATGGACTGTGACTTACTTACCTCTTTATTCTAAAACCCTGGCCCAGTTCTTGGCAAACAAGATGTTCAAGAAATGTTGAAAAGGCAAGTGAGTTTAGTTTTCTGTAACATAGTACAATGTGATATAAATTCATTAATGACAATGTATCTGTACTGAAGGAATGCAAATCAGGGGTTGCTTGGGGATAAGTATGGAGTGGGGAAGGGATTGCAAATGGAAATGTGAAAACTTTTAGAAACTCTTTAATATTTTGATTGTGGTGATAATTTTAAAGATATATCTACACATTAAAACCAATCAAATAATGCACTTACAGGTATTACTTCAATAATCTGTAAAAAGAAAGAAAATAATAAACAATAAGAAAAAAAAATAAACTTCTGAACCTGACTTTTCTACCTACCTGTCTCATTGTTAATTCTTAGCATTGTGCTGAAGTTCTAGAATCAATCCACTGCCTGTCAGGCCTCTGGGCCTCCGGATGTGCTGTTCCCTTTACCTGGAAGACCTTCCCTGTGTCTTCTGAGCTCCCAAATCCCAGAGTCCCCTGACGCCTTCAATTGACTCCTGACTCCTCCATCTCTCATTGACATTATGTACATTGGCTCTCATAAAACTAAAAACCACAGAAACGTCATCTCCTCTAGGGAAGAAGTTCTGTCTCAAACACTGGGCGTGTAGGGGTAAATAACAGTGCCCAGAGCATAACTGGCATTCATAAATGTGTTTTGAAGTTTTTAATAACTCAGTATAGTGAGGGGGGAGTGAGCCAAAATTCTTTCCTCACTTCCTGTAGTCTGGAGCTAAATTTAAAATTAGAGCAAAGCAGTTTGTCTTGGGGCCACTCAATGGCAGTTAATGTAAAGACATTCACAAACACACCTGAGGTGGTGAAGGGGATGAGGCATCATCAGCACTGAAAGGTCAGTGTTACTGCATCCCAGGAAGGGGTCTCAGTGTTATATCAATCTGAAAATATCAAGTTGCTTTTTTACAATAGATGAGATTTCAGAAGGGAAATAATTCATGTGGTGGTGATATACATGATATTGACACTATAGAAACAGGACAGTTGTAGCCTGGAGCTGAAGCCCCCTCCACTAGCCACAGGACTCCCCATTCTGCCTGAAAACAGCAGTGCAGAGACCAGAACCCTCCCTTCTCCTTCACAGCATTTGTCTGAAGCTGTGACATGTCCAGAACCAGACAGGGAAACGAGATAGCAGGTCATATGAAGGGGAATGGTGCTCGCTGGGAAGGGACGGAGTAAGGAAAATGAATAAGGAAAAGAAGGAGAGTAAGAAAGGCAGGGTGTGAAGGAGAGCGCTGGGGGTGAAGGAGAGCGCTGGGGGTTAAGGAGAGCATCGGGGATGAAGGAGAGCATCTGGGGGTGAAGGAAAACACTGGGGGTGAAGAAGAGCATCAGGGGGTGAAGGAGAGCACTGGGGGTGATGGAGAGCATCTGGGGGTGAAGGAGAGCAGTGGGTGTGAAGGAGATTATCTGGGGGTGAAGGAGAGCATCAGGGGGTGAAGGAGAGCACTGGGGGTGATGGAGAGCATCTGGGGGTGAAGGAGAGCACTGG
>NW_003852396.1:6320701-6320943 GCF_000181295.1 Otolemur garnettii | reverse complement strand
GGTGAAGGAGAGTATCTGGAGGTGAAAGAGAGCACTGGGGGTGAAGGAGAGCATCTGGAGGTGAAGGAGAGCATCTGGGGGTGAAGGAGAGCACTGGGGGTGAAGGAGAGCATCTGGGGGTGAAGGAGAGTTCTGGGTGTGAAGGAGAGTGCTGAGGGTGAAGGAGAGCATCTGGGGATGAAAGAGAGCATCTGGGGGGTGAAGGAGAGTGCTGAGGGTGAAGGAGAGCATCTGGGGATGAA
>NW_003852396.1:6302491-6320288 GCF_000181295.1 Otolemur garnettii | reverse complement strand
GGATGAAGGAGAGCATCTGGGGGTGAAGGAGAGTGCTGGAGGTGAAGGAGAGCATCTGAGGGCGAAGGAGAGCATCTGGGGGTGAAGGAGAGCATCTGAGGGTGAAGGAGAGCAGTGGGTGTGAAGGAGAGCATCTGGGGGTGAAGGAGAGGGCTGGGGGTGAAGGCACATCCCTGTGGACCACCACTGAAGTTCTGTGTTATGGTTCACAAGTTCAACAACTTCAAGGGGCAGAAAACTCCTGGAATCCGTCAATCTGAGAAGACTTGTATCATCTATGGGCAGTTAAATCAAAAGAAAACTTCTGAACACTAGTTTACAATACACACATAGATAGCCCAGGCAGTAAAGCTTGTGCTTTATGTTAATCAGAAAAAGACACCCAATCTGCCCCAAATCTTAAGCTTTTGTGTAGCTTTAAGAAAAATGCCTAAACTTCTCAGTGAATACCACTGGGGTCCAGGTGGGAAGGTAGACAGGAGGCTCCTGGAATAAAAACAGGTAACTTCATACCTGCACCATTAGGGTCAGCCAATGGGTATTAACAACACTTAATTTTGGATTCTGAACGGTGAGGAAATAGCCACATATACATAATTCCTAGAGGGAGAGACAAATATGATCTATACCTTTATTTTCCTCTTATCAGATGGCGGCTCCAATAGATTTGATAACAAAAAATCATGAGTTCAAATCTTGATGAGGCTATACACTAGCTGTGTGCCTTTGGGCAAATCATTTGACCTCTCATAACCTCATTTTTTCAGTTGGAAATGTTTGGACTAGGTTTTTCATATTTCTTTCAACTTTGAAAGTTAATGATTTTGGATAAGCTAATTATTATAAAGTAATATATAATAAGAAAAAATTCTTCACTGTAACTCCTGGTATTCTATACAGCTTTTAAGGGTAGAAAGTATAGTAAATTATTTGCCCTCCTATTATTATATTCTATTAGTTATGCATCTCTCCAACATGGATGCCATTGCTACCTTTGTGAGAAAAACAGTAAAGATTTTGTAAAAGGGGTTTACCACCATTCAAACACACCTGGGAAGTACCTTAGAATAAGCAACCCAAAAACTTTTTTGAAAAAAAAATGTAAGAAGTTTTTGTAAAGTATAATTAATTCTTAGTGGAGATATCCAATCTTACAGAGCACTTATTATCTGGCTGGAATCTTATGCATGCCTTAAGAGGATTTAATCTTCACAATATCTTTAAGAGACAAATACTAAGAGTATGCCCGCTTTATGGCTATGTAAACTGAGGCATAGAGAGGTTATATAACTCACTGAAAGCTGGTAAGTTGTAGGATTCAACCAAGACACCATGGCTTTGCCTGGCCCATATATTAGAAAATTTTGCTGAGAAGTTTGTTATCTAGACCACAATGTCTAGAATTCATTTTTCCTAAGTAATTGTCAAGTTTTTTCACATATCCAGAATTCTGGCACTTCTGTTTTCTGGGATTCTTTAAACACTTCAACATCTCTACCTTTCTAAAACCTTCAATAAGTGAAATATTCTCTTATTGGGTCTCTGCTTGTGCATGTGACTCTTTTACCCTTTCCACCTGCAAATCCTTGATGGAGATTGAGGTAATTGTCACTGCTGCCTACCATCTGCAAACTCAGGCTTCGGTCTACCCTCTTAATACTTCCTTAATCCCCAAGGACTTTTTTATAAGATTTTGCACTTCATTAGAAATTCAACTGAGCTCCAGTTCCTCCTCTTCTTTGTTACAGTTTTGTGTTTAGTGTTACTTACATGCCTCTGATTACTCAACAAATATGGTATTGAATGTTTACTGTGTATCAGCCACTATTATAATCCTGGAGATTATAATCAAAGATGAAAACAGCACAGCCCTGTAAGCTTCAAATTTAGTGACAGAAAAAAAATCACTTAGAAAATAACAATGAGACTGCAGTTAGCTTGCTTTCTACTTTATAGGGTGAAGAGAAGTCCTTGTTATCTGATCTTGAATTCTCACTTCCAAATCCATCCTAACTTTATTTCCTTCTCTTGTTAGAGGTATTGTTTGCTCTTCTCACCTCCGAGATTCTTCCTTCCACCAATGGAAAGCAATATGCCAAAATGTTGGCAGGAATGAACATCCTGAATGTCACACCCAGAAGACTTTTACTTTCTTCTGTATGATTTTGTGTACTTTAAGCATTTGTTTGTTTGTTTTACAATTTAGAGGTCCCTATCCTACTAGAGCTTGTTAGACATTCTCTTCCTCATGCCAAATTTAATGGCAGGAAGAAATGCTGAGAGCTTCCTCTCTTGAGGGTACATATTTCTGCCCAAGGCCAAATTCATGCTATTTAATTTCTCCTTGCACTAAATCAGGTCACATTGAGGATGGCTTCCTGTTTTCATAGAGCTTGTTTGGTCCCTTGCTGACCTCTTCCCATTAGGTTATTTTCTTCCACTAGCTTATTTTGTTCACAAGTTTTGTGAGCACCGTTAGAGTTTTTTTAATAGCATGAATTATGTTCACAGTATCACTGCTCTTTGGGCCACAACATATATTTTTCCCCTTAACTGATCTTTTTTTTTTCTTTTTTACAGTCATTTAATTTTTTAAATTCTAGAAAGAGTAACCAAATGTTTCTAGAGCCAGTGAAACAGAAATAGGGAAAGGAAATCATTGAAAATGTGTAAATTGTGCTTTGCAGCTGAACAATGTGACATCAGAAGTCCATTCAGGGCGGCATTCTTTCCCTGGGATGCCACACCCTTCTCTTGCTCCTGTTCTGCCCCCCACCCCCAGTATCTTCCTCTCCCGTCCTGCTCTCCACTCCCATATTTCTTTCTCATCTCTCCTCCCTACTGTCTTCCCTTTCTCTAACATAAAATAAACTTAAACTTTTATATTCTAAAGAAAAAAAAATAAATCTATTTATTTTGTCTAGGCTAACTTTATTTCTTGATCTTTCTGTATAAGTCCTTGGAATTTTAAGATACAGCTCTTGAATCTACTGGCTTACCTTTAGGAACTTATATTAAGTTGTCCGAAATTCCTGGGCTAGGACGTGCATCCTACCCATTTTATAGCCTCAGTTATTTTTTTTTTCAATGTGAAAAATAATGTTTCAAAAATGTTGAGTATTCCCTTTGGCTTCCATGTGCTTTTATTTGGAAAAGTCTGACAATTTTTCCCTACAATCTGCTTTATCTGACACCCTTACCCTCATATTGGTAGTCTTTTCTGGAAAAATCCTTGAAGAATCTACACCCTTATAAAAACTGATTTTCTTATTTTAATTTTATCATAAACCCAAATATTTACTAAGAAAAAGAATCGTAGAAGTTAGAACAAACTTTGCAGGTCCTCTTGTTCAAATGCCTAAAAAACCTAAAGCCAAGGTAACTGATAGAATGGCTTCCTCTTCACAGCCTTATTCCTCCTCTACAGAGCACAGGTCACATATTCAAAACCCTGAAAATCTACTCTCACACCCTCTATTGATTAGAAGACTATAGCTCATTAAATAAAGGAAAGCTAGCTTGTCTATTATCATTTTCAATTGAGTTTCAATTCTATTTTACATTAACTGAAATTATATATAGTAATCATGTACAACATGATATTTTAAAATATGTATACATTATAGAAGGGCTAAATCGGGTAATTAATCTATAATCATTTTTTATAAGTAAATTGTGATAGAGACTCATAGACTCATTTACCTACATCTACACATACATGCATATATATCCACACACATTTTTTCATAGATTTCATCAGCTCTAATGCCAATAAAATGTCATCTATCCATTAATGAGCTAGGAGGAGATAATAAAAATAATGTTTAAGGCAAGATTTGGGAAAAGCAAAAATTATTGAATGATACAGAAAAGCAGGAAGGAATAAACTAAAGAGAAGTTTATAAAGCAAGCATACTGGGGGATTGAAGGAGGGTTCCAAAGCTTTTTCTCTTTTCTCAGAAAATGCTATTAGATGCAATAAATTGTAAGAGAAAAGCTTATCACAAAGCAGAGTTAGGTGAAATTATTTTCTCTAGGCACCTGTTCATTTGATGCTTGCTCCATAACCTGGCCTGATAAAAAGAGTGACCTAAACTGCTCTTCAGTATAGCATCTGAGCCAGCCAAAGCATGGCTTGAATTGCATACAAGGTCTGACACTTAAGTTCATGAGCTTAATTTGTGCTAATACCTCACTGCTGAATATCAAAGTCCTCCTCTTAGGAATCTATGCACTGATGCCAGTACCTAGTGTACCCTTCAAAGTAATTTGCAAGTTCTTTTTCTGGAATTGTTGGAGCTATCATCATACTACCCTTGGTGTCTTGAATGTCATCAAATATTTTCCTTTCAATATTTCCTTTATCTTTAGGTAAAGAAAAACACCACTGGGGGCCAGATCTGGTGAGAAGGGAGGGTGTTCCAATATAGTCATTTATTTATTGGCTAAAAACTTCCTCACAGATAGTGCCAGGTGAGATGGTGCATTGTCATGATTTACAAGCCATGAGTTGATGGTCAAGAGTTTCATACAAGATTTTCCTAACTTTCTCTATTGATGTTTACTTGGTCTGCTATGCATCTCACAGTCAGTGATGATTTTGACTCATTTGAGGACTTTTTGCAATGTTTTTGTCAGTTCTGCTCTTTACTGTCCACTCCGACATCTCCCCATCAGTGATGCTTTCTGTCCTCTCAGAAAAACTTTCAATTTATTTGTATGCTGCCATTTTCTACATGGTATTATCCTGATAAACATGAACTAACATGTCCCTGATTTTACTTCCACTCTTGCCAAGTTTAACAAGAAACTGACAAATGTTTTTTCATTGCTCTAATTCAAACTCCAATGTTGTCACAACTGCAATAAATACCACTCAGTAAGATGCCACCACATATCAACACAAACACAATAGTGAGACACAGATATGCCAGGGTTGTGAAATCTTACTAAGTTGTTTGCACAGTGCTGCCAACACAAGCCACATGGTGGCCAATTCACAAACTTGTGTCAAGTTTGTAAGTCGAATAACATATTACTTTTCTCTGGATCTCCTTCTTCTCCTTCTCCCCCTTCCTTTTTAATACAGCTTGCCTCATCTGGATCTTAATTTTAGAAGAAGTCTCTTTGTGGAGGGTTTAGTGAGGCACTGTGGAGGTTGGGATCCCCAAATTTCAATATAAGAATGAAGGAAAGTGCTCTTAAAATTTTGTTAAAATATGTAGAAAATTGAAATATAAGCTCCCAACAATTCTGTTACCAAAAGACCACAAATGAAATGATTAGAAATCTTTTAGTCATCGTCTTGCTTCTCTATATCCTCATTTCATGTTACAGATTTCCTTCTGAACCATTTATATGCAGGTGGCATAAATATCTTCAATACTATTACCTGTATAAAGTTTCTATGTTCTCAAAACTTTAATTATTAAATAAATCATTACATTTGTACTTAAATATTATCTAAGACTTCTTTATTTCTACACTGGAGTCTAGGGAAAAAAGCAAGCAAGTTAAACACTTAATAATAAATAAATGTCAATCCTTAAATATTATCTTAGATTTCTTTATATCTACATTAGAGGAGTCTAGGGAAAAAACAAGCAAGTTAAACATTTAATAAATAAAGAAAAAATTATAAAAAATAACTTCCAAATTCATATATTTTTCTCAGCCTTGCTTCTGAGTTTTATTTTTCTAAAGTTAAATATTTACCCAACATTCCTACACCAATGTATCCTAGGAATTTCCACCACATTATGGCTGAAGCACAATTTATAGTTCTTCTTTGCTTTCCCCTTCCCAAATTCAAATGTGTTTCTCTGCCTATATTTTCCAACCCAGTAAACAGTTGCCTATCTATTTATGATATAAACCTTAAAAATTATCCCTGACCTTTCTTTTCCCCACCCCAGGTCACGTCTATTTCATCTTTGAGTTCTGCACATTTAATCCCCAATATATTTCTTGAATACACCCAACTCTTTGTGTTCCCTAGTGCCACCATCTCATTCCAATAATACTGCAATAGCCTCCTAATTAATCTTCTCAACCATTCTCACTAGACCACCTACCTCCCAGTCTCCCCATTTAGATATACATTGATCAGAGACATCTAGCTAAAATATAAATTTGATGAAGGAATTCACTGTTTAAAACTGTTCTATAAATTTTTATTGCACCTATGACAAAATTTTAAATGCTTCACATGGCTTTTCAGTCTTTCAGTATATTCCCTGCTCTCATTATAAAATTCTCTGTCTCTTAGTTTCCACATCTACAAAATGGGGATAATAATAGTACATTCCATATAAGATCATTATAAGTATTCAATTAATTAATATTTCACATCTTTTACTGTGAAAGTAAATGCTTTCCCAGCATTTACTGGGGGACAGTAAATGCTATATACATGTTCATTAAACAAACAATTCAATAAACTTTGTCTTGAGCTATTCTTTCTTTATTTTCTTTTCTCCACCACTTACCTATGTTCATTCATTCCTGTTCTATTTCAAGCTTGGTATCTTTTTTTTTTTTTTTGAGACAGAGCCTCAAGCTGTCACCCTGGGTAGAATGCCATGGCATCTCTCACAGCAACCTCCAACTCCTGGGCTTAAGTGAGTCTCCTGCCTCCGCCTCCCAAGTAGCTGGGACCACAGACACCCGCCACAATGCCTGGCTATTTTTTTTTTTGGTTGCAGCCATCATTGTTGTTTGGTGGGCCTGGGCTGGATTCGAACCCTCTACCTTAGGTGTATGTGGCTGGCGCCTTAGCCACTTGAGCCACAGGCGCCAAGCCTCAAGCTTGGTATCTTTATAGCACTTCTAGTCAAGCTAATTTTTCTATTGACATGTTTTATCTCCTACTTCACCTCTTTACCTTATCTCCCTTTATTATTTTTTGGTTCCCAATTTAAAAATGAAAGCTTTTGTCAATGCTTCCCACCCAGACAAAATCATGTCCCCCTAGTGCACATTCCTATAGCACCTTCTACTTTTTCTTTATAGAATTCATCACAATTCTGATTATCTATGTGATTCCTGCTTAATGTCTGTGTACTTAGCCAGGCAAGAAGCCCCAGGATGTGAGCACTAGGGGTGCCCCTGAGTCATTTATGCTCTATCCAAACATTAAGTATGAGAGCTAGCATGTAGTTGGTTCCCAGTAAATATTTAGCAAATGAGCAAATGAATGAATGAACCATGACATCCCAACATAATGCTGTTCCCCTCATGTTTCATGGATACCATGGAGAAAAATGGCAGTGCAATCTTGTCAGATTACATGTCAAGCTGAGTTTTACACACTCGGCTGAGCAGCTTTGTACAACAAGGCTATGTGTTTAAAGACGCCTGCACATGAATATTTACATCCAGGGAGTATTATTCTCCTTAAAGTCACATCCCAAAAAATGCAGCTGAAGCAACGAATTCCCAGTCCAGTGATAATTTTTCTTGCCATAAAGAAAGAGTTCAAATAGGTCTTTTTACTTATAATGCTCTCTTGTTACCACTTTACAGTGAGTTGAAAACTTCCTAAAGAGGCAGACTTGTTGCAGGATTTCCAACTGACCAAACCCCTTTATCCAGATGTGGAATCTCAAAACAGCAAACAGAAGAAGTCATTCCCACAACGTCCAGCCGCTGGGTATGGGTAAGACTGAATTGTCCTACAGGTCAGTGAGAAAGGTTTACTTTCCTTTCAACTATTTTTAAGTAAAAGAAAAACAACTCTGTTTCCAAGGGAACAGTACAGTTAAATTACAACCAGTGAAGGAGCTAAAACAAATTATACTCCCAACCACTCTCTTGGGAAAAAGAAAGCATTTCTTCGTTTGTGCACTAGCTTGTGAGCTGGAACATCTCTGCTTTGGATCAGGTGGTTTATGAAGGGATCAGCTCCACTGTGAGCAAAGCACTCTCCTTACAGCAAGCCAGGGATATAACCACTTTCATGGCATCAGGGTGTCTTGACATTATGAAGTAAATTACCTCCTCTTGGATAACAAGTGGTACCAGGAAAAAGTAATTTACCCTCTTCAGGTTACACATGCAGAGGATAAAGCTCTCACCTAGATGAGCAAATTGCCTTTCCCTTATCATTTTGAAATGCCATCCTGACACTGTGTTCTCTTTGCCCTGGCCCAGCAGAGGGCTGGCTTTTATTGTTCATTTTTATGTTCTTCTTTCCTTTCCTAGCCAGACAAGGAATTCAGTGACAAAATGAAGATTCTTGCTTCCACTGAAAACCAAAGACCATGACTCAATGGAGTAATGCTGGTTCTGTCATTCCTCTGATTTGCATGCCTAAAACACAGACTGCATGTACACTCAAGAAAAAAGTTCATTTCTAAAAGTGAAGCAGAACAGCAAGGTGCAAACGTGTTCAGCTGGCTGATTGGCAGGCCTGGGAATGACCTGAGAATGAACACTCTGAATGGCATTTCTTACAACTTGTTACAAGTACTTTATTGAACTCTATGGCACTAACTTTAGAGTTTAATTTGGCAATGGCTCTGCATCATCTTAGAGAGACAGAGATGACCTTTTTCAGGAGATCTAATGGTTCTTTTCAGTCATGAGGGCATCATGTTATGTCCTTAAAAACTCAATTTCATAAATTATCTTTTGTGTCTTCTAAGAGCTAATGTGACTACCCTCCTCCCAAATGACTCACCCTCTTATTAACCACAGAGACAGGTGTGCTATGGATTTGATTGCATCAAAAATAAGCCGTCAGTAAGGATAGAATGTTTACAGAATTAAAGGCAGAAGAAAACATTAGACATATATCAAGATGGGCTGGTATAAAAATACACAAGGGTGTCCTGACCCATCATGGTTTTCATGGAAGCATTAACTTAAAAAAGACAGTGACTTTTTGTGGTTTGGTTTGTTTTCTGAGAAGACTGCTTTATTAATTGAAAGAAATAAAAGATAAATCACGAGCCCTTATGCTTTGGTAATATGGTTTTGCCCCTAAGCTTTATTTGTCTTTAAATAAGGCCTGAGTTTGCAACTATGGAATATTAACACTTAAAAACCAACAAATACACCATTTAAAATGTGAAATTCTGGGCAGTGCCTGTGGCTCAAAGGAGGGCGCTGGCCCCATATGCCGGAGGTAGCAGGTTCAAACCCAGCCCTGGCCAAAAACTGCAAAAAAAAAAAAAAAAAAAAAGTGAAATCCTTCTAAACTAATAATGTCTTAAAGTAATCATTTGGAGGATAGCACCAGATTATGAAAAAAATAGCCTGATATTGTGCTTCTGTAGGTAAGTTCATGAAATAGAACAATCTTGGTGTTATCCAGTAGACTGTTTACTTCCTCTTAGATCTTACAGATAAAGAAAAACATGGAGTTAACTTTAGAAATTATCTTGTCCAGTTTTTCAACTACAGATAAAACTCTGGACCTGACTGTACATGTGGTCTGTGTTTTAGGGATACAAATCAGAGGATATAACAAAGAAAGGGTAGAAGTAGGCAGAGCCTGGCAGACTGTCAGAGTTAAAAAGACCATCCTGAGATGTGAAGGTAGCTGGAATTGGCAAGACAAGGCACTGAAGAGGAGAGAGCTACACAGAGAAGTCTGGAGGTCTCTGTAGAACCCCCTTGAGTATTCAGCAGAGTTTTCATAAACACATGTATGTTAGGAAACTGATCAAGACAATGAGAAAAAAACAAAAACAAGCAAACAAAAACAACCAAAAGGTTTAGAGGCAATAGTGCTGAGTACTTACCAAGGGCAAAGACAGTATCTTTTCCACCTAATTCCTAGGACACTGGGTAGAGGACCAGAAGTGTCTTGCCTTGGTATGGGCATAATCAGTGCAAAATAAGTCGCCACTCTCAGTTCACCTAACAACTTTTGAGAGACACCAAAAATGATCAACCTGTTTCCAAGTAACTTAATTGCACCCAGAGAAAAGCTCAAGAACATTTACAGCAATACAAATATATCCAGAGCCCCAAAAGGTAAAATTCACAATGTCAGGTATTCAATTAAAGAAATAATAAAACATAAATCATGACAAAAATAAAAAGAAAAGAAATAATAAAATCATGACAGAAAGAAAAATTGATCAAAATAACTCAGAAGTTGCACAGATACTCTAATACCTTCAAAAGTATTAGAAAAAGATGTTAAATGAATCCTTATAAATGTATTCCATGTGTTCAAGAAGTTAAGTAGTGACATGGAAAATATAAAATTGACAAACTCAGCTCCTAGGGATGAAAATTACAATGTCTGAAATAAAAAAAAAATACACTGGATGGGAATAATGGCAGTTCAGGGATTGCAAAAGTAGAAGTAGAAATTTTTAAAAATTAAAAGAGAAAAGAAATTTTAAAGAGCATAGCACTGTAAGGAATATTAAAGGAAGTCCTTTAGGAAGAAGAAAAATGACACCAGACAAACATATGGGTCTATACTAGGGTGACCAGACGTCCCGCTTTTGGTGGGACAGTCCCGATTTTTAACAATTTGTCCTGCGTCCTGTGTATTTTTAAAAAGTCCTGATTCTTGGAGAGAATGTATGAAACAGGGAATAGTAAGGGAATATATGGTTTTCGGCTGCCATATGGCTATTTCACCAGGATATGAGTTTTATATTATTTTTGTTAATTTTATAATGTTAAACTGTAATAATAATAAATAATTGTTGAGAAGTGATTATTGAGAACTGCTTACCAAAGTTTGCATTGTTGTCAGGCCCGGCCCCCCCGTCAATGGTGTCCCACTTTACCAATGTTAAAATCTGGTCACCTTAGTCTATATACATTTAGAAAAAATGTAAATAAATAAGTATATGTCAATAAATAAGTATACATATTTGTATAATATACACATTTGTTTCTTAGTATTCAAATCTCTCTCTCTCTTTTTTTTTTTTTTTTTTTTTGCAGTTTTTGGCTGGGGCCAGGTTTGAACCCACCACCTCCGGCATATGGGGCCAGTGCCCTACTCCTTTGAGCCACAGGCACTGCCCAGTATTCAAATCTCTTTAAAAGATAACTGAGTGGACTTCTGTTTTTGGGAAAGTGAAGTAAACTTTTTTGTTTTTTTCTGATTCTTCCCACTAAGTACAAGTACAATGTCTGGTGACTACCTATGAAACAAACCTGAGAAGACTCTGAAAGATGGAGGAAAGAAGGCAGACTGGGACCTTGAAACCCAAGGACAGACACGGTGGTGAGTTTCTTGACTTTTCTTTTGATTTACTATTTCCCATACTAAATGTTGAAGAAACCAGCAACCTAGAAACACTAATAGGTATAGAAAATAAGGACCACAAGAAAAATCTACTCTTTTTAGTCAAAGGACTAGAAAAGGCTCGAATAGGAAGACAAAAGAAACTTCCTGGTGGACGACTGCGTACAAATCCCCGTTAAGATGTCTGCTCTCATCACCTATTAGCATGGCTATAATTAAGAAGCTTGATTACACACCCACATTAGGATCCAGTCTTTCTATCCCTATGTATTTACCCAAGAGGAATGAAAACATATTTGCAGGCAAAGACTTGCACATGAATCTTCATAGTTTTATTTGTAATATCCAAACACTGGAAGCAATCCAAGTGCCCATCAACAAGTGAATAGATAAAGCAACTGTGGTATATTCATACACTAGAATACTACTTGGCAGCAAAAAGAAATGAGATACTCAGGTAAGCAACATCACGGATGACTTTCAAGATAATTATACTGAGTGAAGGAAAGCACAAAAGAAGAATTATATATTGTATGATCCCTTGCATATAACACTCTAAAAAATGAAAACAAATTCATAGTCACAAAAAACATATTGGTGGTTCCTGGGGATGGGAGGTGGAAAAGAAAAGGAGGGAAGGATTGCCAAGGAGCATGAAAGAGCCTTTTGAGGAAATGCCTATGTTCATTTTCTCAATTGTGGTAGCTTCACAGATGTATATAAAAGGCAAAACTTATCACATCGAACACTTAAATATATACAGTTTTTTTTCCTTACTCAGAAATGAATCATGTCAGGGCTGGATTTTAGTAGAGATGGGTTTGAGTTGTAGCTCCCACACTTAAAAGAAAAGTGAGCTGGGCATGGCCCAAATCTTTTTCTTTATTTATGAAAATGCTAATAACACCAACCAACTCACAGGGTTGCCATTGGATAAAATGAGGTAATATGTGATAAAAGCACTTGTGAATTATAAAACATTACAAGACAAAACACATTAATATGATTAATATATGATAGAGATAAGTAGATAGCTAGATGTATAGTTATGCTATTACACCAGTGACAGTAAAAATTCTATTAATAAATCACTTTAATTGATGATCTTTCCCAAGGGTTATCACGATTAAGTTAATAACACCAAAAAACAAAAATAATCTCTTTTGAGTTTGATATATATTTGTTGATATATTTATCTCAACAAATCCATTAGCACAAAGTGATCCTTAAACTTTCTGGGAGTTACAAATATGGTTAAAAAGCTGTGATTTCCAGGAAAACCACAATTACACAGTCACACAACATTTTACATACTATTTTGAGGGTTTATGAACTCCTGGCATCCCATCCAATATAGTCTTTAACATGGTAACATAATGAATACATATAATTATATGGGGTTTTTTTTGCCATGTGTTTTGAACATAAATTGGAATTTCTCATACCAGAATCAGGGCTTAGGCACCTTTGACACAGTTTCCAGTTTTCTGTCTCCCAGTTCTTCACTGTGATTGATCCAGATATCTGCCTTACACCTCCACCTCCTAGTCACACCTGACCCTGACACCAGTCATGGAACTGCATAGATATGCCACAGTGACTCCTCTCAGTCACAGTGTGAATCCCTGGCGCTCATGCCTGCTTGCTGCAAACCCACCCATCAGAACTTCCCTGCTTGGGTCATGTCCAAGAAAGGTATGCCCCTTGCAGGCACTATCTTGCCCCCAGCAACTTCCTGAGCATGCCTGTGCCAGAGTCTCCCCTTGCTGGTGGCCCTGCGGGGTTTGATATGCTCTCTCTGTGGTGTCTGTAGAGGGATCTCTAGGTGACACACTGCATCTGTTACTATGTGTGTTCTGCTGAGTAGCCTTCTTTGTGTTTCACCTGAGCTGACTCTCGTCCCAGTCAGGGCTCTCCTAGAGAGGAGTTAGCTTGGTAGAAATAAGCTGAACACAGGTCAGACAAGGGTCACATGTGTCTGCTGCTATAAACAAGTGTTCTGTGAGAGGGACAGCTGGACACGGGTCAGACACTTAGGCATTTGGCCTGTGATTTTCAACCGATATGCCACGGCACACTGGTATGCCATGAGAAGATCTTAGGTGTGCTGCAAAAATGTTTAAAGACCACTAATTAAATTATTTTCAAAAGAAGTTCAAAGCATAGTAAGTATATTCTTTTATTTTACACTTTTTCTTGATCAACATAATTTAAGTGTGCCACAGAAGTTTAACAATAGGTTCAAGTGTGCTGTGAGATTTTTCAAAAAGGTTGAAAAACACTACATTGGACCATTACCAGGATAAGCCACACTGTAAACACCCATCCCCACTTCCCCTGGAGTCACACCAGGGCAGGGCTAGAGTTTATAGCCACTCTCATGAGAGAGACTTCAAGATCAAATTACAGGAAATTACAATAAAACCAAATATTATAACATTGCATGAGAATTATATGTAAGGACCCAACTTCCTGACAAACAACAACAACAACAAAGCATTTCAACTAGTGGCCTCTCATCCTCTGCATGCAACCAGTATATGTCTCCAGTGTCAGGAAATCTGGGCAGCTAATAGTCCCAGGAGTTGACAATTTTTAATAAATGAATGCTGTTATGAATATTCCATTTATCCTCATGCAGATAATTGAGCTGAGTTGCTAACAAAGTAAGCTGTGGAATCCAGCTGCCTGGGTTCAAATCTTGACTTCCGCCATATGAAACTTTCCTACTCTCTAAATCAGCACAGCATACTCTGAAGGGCACAAAGAAAAGTTATTCAGATCATCTTACATTTTGGTCTAATAGCATGTGAAGCATAAAGATGAAAACAGACACAGAATTATTGTTTCTTAGACACCACTGCTTTCAGATTTAAAAGAGAATTCTTCTATACATCTTTACCTTACTCTCCATCAGTGATGTCGAGTTGCTTTTCTTCTGCTGGGAATCCTTGGAGCCATTCCAGCCTGATTTTGGAAGGAACTGTGCTTCTACCATTTGAGATTTTTCAAGCCATTCTTTCAAATAAAATAATACCACATTTCCCCCTTCAAAAAAATTATCATAAATAAAATGTTTTCCATATTCTTAAATTTATAAATAATTAGTATTTGTTTTTAATAAGCAAAGGATAAAAAGAAAATCAGAGACACAGACCACCTGGCCAGTGAACACAGAATCCCATTATACATACATCAATTTGGAGCAATTTGATCATCTTCTCCTCAAACATAGATTGGGAGTAACAGCAGCTGCCTTGCCACATTCTTATGATAACCAATTGGGAATATAAATGAAAAGTAATTGAGACACAGGTAATTATTGTTTATCATTACATGACACACAACTGCATGATAGTTTTGTGGGCATAGCAAGACCTATCAAAAACAATTGAAGTTAATAAAAGTTTGATAACTAGAATCTATAGAGAACTCAACTTAAGCAATAACAACAACAACAAAAGCCAACAATCCCCTATATCAATGGGCAAGTGAGATGAATAGAACTTTCTCTAAAGAAGACAGATGAATGGCCAACAAGCCTATGAAAAAATGCTCATTGTCCCTAATTATCAGAGAAATGCAAATCAAAACCACCCTGAGATATCACCTAACCCCACAGTGAGAATGGCCCATATCACAAAGACTCAAAGCTGCAGATGCTGGCGTGGATGTGGAGAGAAGGGAACACTTTTACACTGCTGGTGGGACTGAAAACGAATATAACCCTTTTGGAAGGAAGTGTGGAGAATCCTCAAAGAACTCAAACTAGACCTCCCATTTGATCCTGCAATCCCATTACTGGGCATCTACCCAGAAGAAAGAAAAGTCATTTTACCATAAGGTCATTTGCACTAGACTGTTTATTGTGGCTCAATTTACAATTGCCAAATTGTGGAAACAACCTAAATGCCCACCAATCCAGGAATGGATTAACCTGTGGTATATGTGATTAATACTATACAGCTATTAAAAAGGATGGTGACTTTACATCTTTTGTATTAATTTGGAAGGAGTTGAAATACATTCTTCTTAGTAAAGCATCACAAGAATGGAGAAGCAAGAATCCAATGTATTCAATTCTGATATGAGGAAAATTGACACTAGTAAATGGGTGGGGGGGGAGGAATGGGAGAGGAGAGAGTGGGAAGGAAGGAGGAAAGTGTGGGGTTATGATGTGTGACACATCTCTTGGGGGTGGGACACTATTAATAGAGGGACTTCAACCAGCAAATGCAAGCAGCATAACTTGGCTTATTGTACTCTCAATGATTCTCCAACAATAAAAAAACATAAAAAAATTGAAGTCAACTTTTTTTTTCAAAAAGCTGTTTTTAATTTAATAACTTGAAACAAATAACAGTCTTTTAATCAATTAATTTTAAAGTGACTTTAGGTATAACTTGTCTCCAAAGATGTTATAAGAAAATTATTTTCAATATTTGATTTAAATCCTAGGCTAAATATCTTTTTACTTATAAAGCTATAGTAAACATTGCCTCACAGTGTTTTAAAGGCCACCAATATGTTAGTTTACGATGCAAGATCAAGTGGTTGGTATGTAGATCTTAGTATTTCTTCTTCAGCCTTTTAACTATTGGAAGAGTATATATGATTATAAGACGAGTACAAAGACATAACTAGTCCTATCTGAAATTTATTATCTGGGAGAATCAGAATCTTTCTGTGCTTTGAGCCATATGAAATACAGAAATAAATAGGTGGCTGAGACTGATTTAAAATTGTAAAACTGGCATTACAATTCCCAACTTCAAATGTTTATATTCACAGAAATTCTCTTGTTTGCACTGACTGACTTTATAATAAGCCAAATTATGATTTTAAATTATATTAATAAATTTGACCTTAGAAAATAATTTAGTATTTATCTATGGGCAAAGAGGAGGCTATTTCTGAAACAAAGTCTAAAGTCACTACTCTAAGGTATAGAAATGGACATTCTCAACTCAATGTTTCATTCTGTAAAGAACTCAACTGTTAAGAACAAGTGAAACGACCCACTGCAGGAGCTAGACTTGGTAGAGCATTTTAAATGTTTTGATTTTGCCTTGGTCAAGAGGTTAGATTTTTTAGTTTACATCTAGAAGCAGAAATTTTAGTGTCATGTTTGTGAGATGATTCACTTGTTGGTGGCCAGGACAGTTGTCTACTGTCAGTAGAACAGACCATTTCTTCATTTTTCAGTTGATACCCTTACCTACTCCTCAAATAGGGCACCAGTCCTCCATGCACGTTTCTTTGATCTCCAAGTGATAGGAAGGTCTCTGGGCTTCAGGTTCTTGAATGTGCATGGTTTTGCCAATTTAACAATCACCAAGGGTGTTAGTTTCTCTCTAATTGAGTTAGCAGAAAGCAGAACTGTGAAAAGTTCTTTGGACAATTTTTTTCTCTTACCTTTGTCACCCTTCATGATGAGTTTCCTATTAGGTATTGCCTTGAAAAAGAGTCTGCCCTTGTCAGTATTAAAGACATCACCATCTCTGAGGGTTCTGGCAAAGTCTAGGAACTTTTGATGTGTCTTTCACAACTTCTACTGGGACTTCATTGGATTCATCCCACAAGACTTTATGGACAATCTCATGCTGCAGTTTAAATTTCTAAAGACTACTGGATGCTTGGAAATCTGCCACCCTAAATTCCTGTGTATATTTTCTAGCAACTTCTTAGATCATCAGCCCAGAGATTCAGGCATTTACTGACCTCATTTATTTGAATCAACCTATTGTGGATTCATTGCTTTCATCAAGGAAATCTTTCCTCCATTTCCACTAGGTCTCCAGTCTCCTCACCATATCTCTACAAGTACCCATATTTACATTTTTGAATGTTACTGTGTTCTTATTAACATTCAAATGTTCCGCCATCTTCCTTTGGCTGCTGTTTTCCAGAAAATGTAGAAGATCTACCTTTTTCTTCAATTTCAGCTCTTTGAGTTCTTTCCTTTAGACCATCATGTCTTGATTACTGAAAATTTTTTCAGTAATGGTAGGATGTACATACAATTCAGACCAGTCCTTCATGTTGAAAAAATCTTCCACAAGACATGATAAACAGTAGGACAGTAGGCCTAATTCAACACATGTTAATAATAAAACATGCTAAAAGAACTTATACTGAAGAAAAAATAATACAACTAAGGGGCAACAAAAATAAGCATAGCTAACATAGAGTATGGCAGTGGTAGAGATATTGTTAGGGAAATGGCCTACTGTACAGGTTTGATTCAGATGCTGAGCTTTTTAAAGGTACCTTTCATAAGAAGCTTCTTGTTTCTGTTCATATCTATTTGGTGGATTTTATAGGTAAAAGGCTGAAGATTTCACTATTTTGGAATTCTTTATTACATTTAAATCTTGAGGGAACAAAATGATGGCACAATATCTCTGGCTTATGGGAACATGGTGACTTCTATTTACTACCTTCTTTAGTTTTTTTCCTGCTTTTTTGTAATAAGCATGTATTAACTTTTATGATCAAAAAATCTCCCATCTTGTACTTTCAAGATTTAGAAAAAATGATTCTGTGCTTTGTATGGAGCCAAAAAAAAAAAAAAAA
>NW_003852396.1:6292011-6301386 GCF_000181295.1 Otolemur garnettii | reverse complement strand
AGCCTTTGTATTAACCTGGATGGAAGTGGAACACATTATTCTTAGTAAAGCATCACAAGAATGGAGAAGCATGAATCCTATGTACTCAATTTTGATATGAGGTCAATTAATGACAACTAATGACATGGTGGGGGTGGGGGAATGGGAGAGCAGAGAAAGAGAGAAGGAGGGAGGGGTGGGAAAAGGAAGAGCAGAGAGAGGGAAAGAGTGAGGGAATGGGGTCTTGGTGTGTGCCCACACCTTCTGGGAGCAAAACATGATTGTAAGAGGGTCTTTACCTAATAAATGCAATCAATGTAACCTAGTTTCTTGTACCCTCAATAAATCCCCAACAATAAAAAAAAAAGAAAGAAAGAAAAATATCCCATATTATTTTTAACAAAGAAGATAAAAACATACACTGGGGAAAATAATACCTATTCAATAAATGGTTCTGGGTATATTGGATACCCACTCACAAAAATTAATCTAAGATGAATAGAACACCTAAGTGTAAGGGATAAAACTATAAAAATTCTAGAAGAAAATGTTGGGAAAATGTTGGCCTAGGCAAAGAATTTATGAAGACCCCAAAGGCAATCACAATAAGAAAAATAAATAAATGGGACTTGATTAAATTAAAAAGTTTCTGCACAGCTAAGGAAACAATCAACAGAGCAAACAGACAAACATGCAGAATTGGGAAAATATTTATATAACTATAAATTGATAAAGGGCTAATAACCAGAATCTACAATGAACTCAAGCAAATCAGCAAGAACAAAAAAAATCAAACTCCATTGAAAAGTGACTAGAAGACATGAACAGAAACTTTTCAAAAGAAGATACACAAATGGCCAATAAACATATGAAGAAGCATGCAACATCACTAATCGTCAGAGAAATGCAAATCAAAACCACCTTGAGATATCACCTAACACCAATAAGAATGGCTTTTACCAAAACCCCCAAAACAATAGATGCTGGTGCAAAGAGAAAGGAACACTGACACACTTTTGGTGGGATAGCAAGCTATGGAAAACAATATGGAGATTTCTCAAAGATCTAAAAGTAGACCTACCATCTGATCCAGCATTCCCACTACTGGCTATTTTACCCAAAGGAAATGCAGATTCTAAAATTATGTCTATTCTAACTATGTTGAATTAATCTTGAATAAACTATGTACAGATTATGAATGCACAAGGATTGGCAGGGAAAATGAAAGCCATTTGATTTCAATAAAATTAAGTCTGTGGTTAAAAAATGGATTTAGTAAAACTGATAATTTTTAACTCTTAAAATAACCCAAATATAAATCTGTATAATAAATGGGAGGAAACTATCTCTATGTTATAAGAAAGCTTAAATTTTCTACCTCATGCATAATTCCCCCCAGTGACATATCTCAAATAACTTATAAGTACATAAATATAATACACTCTGAAATACTATGTTGTGTAACTGGGGAAAAAAAAAACTCTACAGAAGACAAAAATATAAATTTTAAGTATACCTATGTAGAGTTTTAACAAAATTTGGTTAATAAAATGTCAAAAGGAAAAAAATTTATATTAGTATATTATGTACCACATGAAATCTTAAACATGAATTAATAATTCAATTGATAAACTCAAATATTATATCTATTTCTTTGATGTACTAAGAGTTCATATATGCAATTTTCATTTAGAAAATCATGTCCAATATAGTGGATAACCATAAAATTTAACATCCAAAAAGGTATTTTTAAGAATATATGGAGAAATATAAATGAGCAGGTAAGACAACACATATAAATTGTTAGTCACGCCAGCACACAAAAACATATAGTCAGCTATGGCATATATAGGATTATTTAAAATTTTGCTTCTTGAGGGCCGAGAGGAGTGCATTATATATGTACTATATATTTTTGTATCCCCTGTCTAGTAAGATACCTGGCAGGTAGTGGATAGTTAAATGCTCAAACTATTAAAATAATTAATGAAACTGTATTTTGAAGATTTGAGTTATGGTTCCAAAATAAGGTAACTCAAAATTTTATACACCTATACTAGTTTTATACAAATAATCAAAATACCATTAGAATATGATTTATTACCATTTTTTGCCTTGAAGAATAAAAATTTATAAATTTCAGTAAATAGTTATTGAGAAAGCGTTAATTAAAAGTAACAACAAATGAGTAAACAAGAAAACTACATGCCAGAAACTATAGCCCTTTCAAGGTTACATGATACATATGTAAGTTATTTTTGAAAATTATTCAGGGCCAAACAAACAACAAACAAACAAACAAAAAACCATCAAAGGCTAAGTGCAGTGACTCATGCCTATAATCCTAGCACTCTGGGATGCTGAGGTGGGTGGATTGCTTGAGCTCAGGAGTTTGAGGACAACCAAAGCAAGAGAGACACTCCATCTCTAAAAGTAGCCCATGTTGTGGTGGGTGCCTGTAGTGCCAGCTACTTGGGAGACTGAGGCAAGCGGATTGCTTGTGCCTAGGAGTTTGAGGTGGCTGTGAGATATGATCTCTCAGCACTCTACCCAGGGTGACAGAGTGAGATTCTCTCTCATAAATAAATAAAATAATAAAAATTATTCAGGGAATTTTCAAGAAATAAAGAGTCATTTATGCTTAGGGGGTTAATTTTAAGTATCTAAGCAAAATAATCCATGTTACTTGTCTCCTTGAGCCCTGAAGATGCGAAGGCTACAAATGAAAAGAAAGTTATTAAACTGGGAAAAATAAGGGCTTAGAACATTTAAAGTTCAGAATAATCTGAACTTAGGCAAATATTAATAAGGTTATTAAAATTCAGAAAATATGGGACGGGGCCTTTAGCTGTGAAAAAGGCAGAGGACATTTGCCCAGTGGAAGAAAAATAAACCAGCCCATATTTAGAAAGTAAAGATGAAATAAATAGAATGGTACTTAGCTAGCAACCAGGAGTATCTGTTCCTTCTAATCTTTGCTCCAAATTATGTATGTCTTTCTCTAGAAGTAAAAAATAGAAGGCATGCTAAATAACATACCCACATTATGCATATATACAGTATATTATATACACAGTATACATATGTAAACAAAAAATAGGCTAAATTAAGCAATAATTTTGTATTAGCAATAAATACTTTAATTTTTATTCTTAAAGTAAGTAAATCTTCTGGGACTCTGGTAAATGACATTGGCACCATTACAAACCTGATAGCTAATAAAGGGCCAGAGATACTTAGTTTTTCTGTGGAGGTCTCAATTCCTTATTAGTAATACAAACATCAAGGCACTCTTAATGTATATCAGCTCAGTATAAGAACAAGATTGAGGGTCTCAAGTTGGCTAAGTAGCTTTGCGCAGTGGCAGTATTATAGCCAATGAGGTTTATCTAAAGCTGGCTAAGTAGAGGCATTGGCACCAGCATCCTCCATGAAGAAGAACTGAAGTAGCAGATAGATAATCACACTTCAAATAAATAAATCTAAGAGAAACACTGGAATTCAACAGAGAAGTGAAAGGAAACACCAGAGGCATGGAAGGATAGGGAAATGAGGCAGCCTGCTTAGCCAGGATTGGGTTGGGAGCCTGGAAAGTCTCCTCAATGTGGGAAAAGATAAGTGAGAGACCTCTGCCAGTAGTCCACATTTATACCACAGACTCATGCAATTCTAGCCGTGGGAAAGCCCTTTGACCCACTTGGGCCCTGAGACCAACATAGGAAAATACCTAGAGACCACGTTCAGGCATTTCTCCATGAGGAAGCTCATAATACGCATCCACACCCCCACCACACATCCTAAGTGGCAATAGCAAAGTGCCATTGTAAGAGCCAGCACACACCAGATTACATCTTGCCCCCTTACTCCAATCTCTTCATCCCTGGAGTTCCACAGACATCTCCCATCTGCAGCCACCAGTGCTACTGGCTGCTGCCACTGGGGCTAAAGGAAGAGCCACTGGCAAATATCACACTGCCCCCAGCGATAGGGCTGCCACACATTTTCATGTGCTCTGAGAACAGACTTCCACAACCAAAGCTGTCACTTGGGGCTGAGGTCCACATTCCCCAAACTCCTGCCTATAGTTTCTACTACAGAGAGCAACCCTACCCTCCCCTGAAGTAGGGCCATGGTGCAACCACTTCATCTCTATCTGGGAATTCTATCAGGGACCTGGGGATGACATTGACCTGGTCCACCACAAACGGTGTCTGTATGCATCATAGGAGGCTTCAGAACAGGTCCACCTGGCTTGGTTCTATTTCCTCCAGAGCTTAGCATACCATTTAGGAGCCTAGGAATTACCCTGCCTCATCTACTACCATTGGCACCTGAACACTCCTCCTTGGAGACTGAGGATGGGCCCATTCAGCGCCCCCACCCTCACCACAGCTGGCACCAACCCATATGTATCATTAGTAGACCTGGGGACCAGCCTACCTAGCTTATTGCTGCTACCACCAACCCTATAATGGACTGCTTAGGAGCCAGAAGGTTGTTTTCTCACTGCTATTGCCATCACCCACACAATGCCCATTTCCCAGGGGGTTGAAGACCGAAAAAGCCACCTGGTCCAACACTGCCACTTCTTGGTCCCAAGAAAGTCACTTAGAAGCCCAAGAATTAGCCAACTTGCACCAGTTAATACCCATGTGAGTGTAAGGGTAGGGTCCAAGGATAGGCACAGCTTGTTGGGGCCCTAGAATTGGCCCACCTGAAATCCATATCCTCAGAAGAACTTCAACAGAGCCTCTCATAACAACTGCACACCAACCACTGAGGATTGTGTAGACATAATTGACACTATACAGTGAAATAAATTATATAGAGACTACACCACTGTTCATACACAGAATTAAAGCCAAATTGCTCTCTTCAAGTGACACTATATATATAACCTCAAGAAAATTTCCTTGTGAACTTTTTATTGGAAGCAGCATCTATTAGATCAGATGAACAGATATCAGCATAAAAACACAAGAAACATAAAAAATAAAAATAAAAAACACTCCAAAATAAAATGATAATTATCTAGTAACAGATTCTAATCAAGATGAAAACTTATGAAATGTTTTTTAAAATTTAAAGTGATATTCAAAAAATTTAGTGAGGCAAACCAGGCATGGCAGCTCTCACTATAATCCTAACACTCTGGGAAGCCAAGGCAGGAGATGCTTGAGCTCAGGAGCTCAAGACAAGTCTCAGCAAGAGTGAGACCTATCTCTACTAAAAATAGAAAAATTAGCCAGGTGTTGTAGTGGGTGCCTGTAGTCCTAGCTAATCAGGATGCTGAAGCAGGAGACCACTTGACCCCAGGAATTTAAGGTTGCTATGAACTAGGCTGATGTCAAGGCACTCTAGCCTGGGACAATTGGGGCTGGGAGGATTGTCTCAAAAAAAAAAAAAAAGGAAAGAAAGAAAGAAAAACAAACTCAATGAGATAAAAGAGAACATAGATAAACAATAAAAAGAAATCAGAAAAGCAATTTATGAATGAGAAATTGCCAGAGAGATAGATATCACAAAAAAGAACTAAGCAGAAACCCTGAAACAGAAGAATTCATTGAATAAAATGAAAAATAAATTAATAAGCTTCAGCAATAAACCATGTCAAACATAGCAAAGAATTTCAGAACCTGAAGACAGCTCTTTTGAAAGTTTTCCTTCATAAATGAAGAGGAAATAAAATGTTTCCTAGATAAGCACAGCTGAGGGAATTCATCAACACTACATTAGCCCTATAAGAGAAGCTCAAGTAATTCTCCAGCTAGAAGTGAATAGATGGTATCTACCATCATGATGAAAGTGTAGGACCCACTAATAACAGAAATAAGAGAAAGGATTCAAATATTACTACTACAGAAAACCACCAAATGACCAATGATGAACAATAAAAGAGAAAGAAAGGAACAAATTGTTGCAGGAATACAAGGCCCAATGGAGAGAAAGAGCACCCAAACACCATGTTTATAAGAGGAAGGTCTTTATTTCAGCTGGTGGAGTGATCAGTACACAAGAATTCCAAATAGCTGCACTCCCCAGCAGGCTTGGTCTTTCCCTTTTTATCTCCAGTCAAAAAACTCCAACCCACAGATAACTTTTTCATTGATTAGTTTGAATCAAGTGGGAGAAGTTGTTTCAGCCCCCACAGAACTACAGGATTTCACAGAAGTGAAAATTTCCAGGTACCAGGAAGTTAAGTCTACAAATTCCTAAGAGCTGAGTCACCATGGAGAGGACCCTGTAGGTGTATCCTTGAAGTCTCCTTAAGAAGACCTTTGTTCTCCTAGATCTCACTCTTCCTGGGTATCCTCTCTCAAAATGATATAAAAAACAACCACAAAAATTTAACAAAATGACAAGAATAAGTCCTCACATGTTAATAATAACCTTTCTATTTAAAAAAGATTAAATTTTCCACTTAAAAATACAGACTGACTGAGTGGGAAAAAATTACCTACTATATGTTTCACACAAGAATCTTTCCTCACCTATAAAGATGAATTTAGACTGAGAATGAAGGGATACGAAAAAGATAATCTTGAAAATGGAAATAAAAATTGCATAGGAGCAACTCTATTTACAACATAAAATAGACTTTAAGTCAAAACCATTGAAAAGAGACAAAGGGATCAATTTCAGTGAGAGAGCATAACAATTCTAAATACAGGGTATCCATAAAGTTTATGTGCAATTTCAAATAGTTGACTATGCATAAAACATTGGAGTATCCAGATATAGAAAGCAGATGTTATTAGTTCTAAAGAGAATAAAAGCCTTGAATAACAATTGAAGATTTCATCACTCCTCTCTCAGACTTAAAATGGAATAAAAAGCATTGGATTTAAATTGCACTTTACACAAAATGGACCTAATAAACATTAAAAAAAACCACTGGATCCAACAGTGTCTCATCAGTACGTGGAATACACATTCTTCTTATCAGCACATGGAACATTATCCAGGATAGACAATCTGTTAGGCCAGAAGACAAATCTCAACAAATTTTAAATAATCAAAATCATATTAAGTATTTTCTGTTAAAACAATAGAAAAAATAAAATAAAGCTATAAATCAATTACAATAGGAACTTTGGAAACTATAAAAATACATGGAAATTAAACAAGGCCCTGAATTAACAGACAGTCAATAAAAAAATTGAGGAAATAAAAAATAGGATTGAAGCGAATGGAAAACAAAACACAACATACTCAAACCTATGAGATACAGCAAATACAGGGTTAAGAGAGAAGTTCATAGCAATACATGGCTGGATCAAAAATGTTAAAAGATTTCAAATAAATGAGTTGATAATACACCCCAAGGAACCAGAATAGTAAGACAAATCAAATTCAAAATTAGTACAAGAAAAAAAAGTAAAGATCAGCACAGGACTAAAGGAGATAAAGACAAAAAATGAAATGAAAAGTTGGTTTTCTGAAATGATAAAATCAATAAACTGCTTGCTTGACTAACATAGAAAAAATACAGAAGATCCAAAAAGACAAAATAAAAAATAAAAAAGATAATGCAGCTGAAAATACAGAAATACAAAAGATCATCAGAGATGATTATGAGCAAATATATGCCAATATCTATAGAGAAAAAAGGATAAATGCCTAGACACATACGATCTACCAAAGATTTAATCAGTAAAAAACAGAAAACCTAAATGAGCCAATATGAGTAATAAGATTGAGTCAGTAATAATAAAAAAAAAATCTTTCAACAAAGAAAAGTCCAAAGCTGTATGATTTCACTGCCAGATATTACCATATTTATAGAGAAGAACTAACAAAAATTCTCCTCAAATTATTAAAAAAGAGAGAGAGAGTATTTCAAAATGTATATGAAAATAGCACACTGTACCCCATGATTGCATTAATGTACACAGTTATGCTATAAGAAATAAAAAACAAAAACAAACAAACAAACAAACAAAAACTAAGAGGAAAGAATTCTCTCTAACTCTTTCTACAAGGTTATCATTATACTGATACCAAAACCAGAAGAGGGTGGATCAAAAAAGCAAACTACAGTCCAGTATTCCTTATGAACACAGATACAAAAATGTTCAACAAAATATTAGGCAATTAAATTCAGTAGCACATCAAAGTGATGGTACACCATGATCAAGTGTGACTTAGGAAGGCAAGGATGGTTCAATGTACACAAATCAATAAATGTGATACATCACTTCAACAGAATGAAGAGCCAAAAGCATACAATCACTTCAATAGATGTAGAAAAGGTATTTGATAAAAATCAACATCTCTTCATGATAAAAACTCAACAAACTAGGTCTAGAAGGAACGTACTTCAATATAAATAATGGCCATACATGGCAAACCCACCACAAACATCATAATAAATGGGAAAAACCTAAAAATCTTTCCTCTAAGAACTGGAGCAAAGCAAAAATGCTCACTTTCACCATTCCTAATTACCACAATACTGGAAATCCTAGCCAGAAAAATCACAGAAGAGAAAAATTAAAAGGCATCCAAATTAGAGAAGAAGTCAAATTGTCATCCTTTGCAACAACACGATCTTATATCTAAAAAAACCCTAAATCCTCCACCAAAAAATTCTTAGATCTGATACCTAAATTCAGTCGGGTTGAAGGAGACAATATTAATATACAAAAATCTGTAACATTTCTATACACCAATAATGAACTGAGTAAGAAATCAAGAAGGCAATCTAATTTATCATAATGACAAAAAATTACAAATACATTTAAACAATAAGATAAAATGCCTCTACATAGAAATCCAAAAAAATATGATGAAAGGAATTGAAGAGAACATAAAAAAAATCCCATCTCATAGATGAAGAATTAACATTGTTAGAACAATCATACTGCCCAAAGCAATCTACAGATTCAGTGCAATCCCTATCAAAATATCAGTGACATGTTCCACAGAAATTGGGTCCTTTGCAAAACTTTAGGGGAAAAGGTACAGACACCAGTCATAGCTCTTGGGCAAAGGGCTGGTTAATCACTACTCCAGGATCCCCCTAACCCAACTTTACCTTATCTGTTCATCTAGCCAAATGGTGTAAAATAATCATGGGGCAGAATCAGCAGAAAAACTCTAGTAACATGAATAACCAGAGTAGATCAACTCCCCAAGGAACAATACAGCAGACACAACTGAAGATCCTATTCATAGACAAATGGCTAGGATGTCAAAAATCAAATTCAGAGTTTGGATTGCAAATAAGATTAATAGAATGGAGGAAAAGTTGAAATTAGAAATTCAAGGAGCAACTCAAATATTGTCTCAAGAATTCAGTGAATTCAAAGACAAAATCACCAAAGATTTTGACACACTGAGACAAGAATTTGCAGTCCTCAAAGATCTGAGAAATACAGTAGAATCCCTCAGTAA
>NW_003852396.1:6269468-6290429 GCF_000181295.1 Otolemur garnettii | reverse complement strand
TAACAAATGGAAAAACATACCATGCTCATGGCTGGGAAGAATCAACATTGTTAAAATGTCCATACTACCCAAAGCAATATATAATTTTAATGCAATCCCTATTAAAGCTCCACCCTCATATTTTAAGGATCTTGAAAAAATAATACTTCATTTTATATGGAATCAGAAATAACCTCAAATAGCCAAGACATTACTCAGAAATAAAAACAAAGCAGGAGAAATCACGCTACCAGACCTCAGACTATACTATAAATTGACAGTGATCAAAAGAGCATGGTATTGCCACAAAAATAGAGAGGTAGATGTATGGAACAGAATAGAGAACCAGGAGACAAACCCAGCTACTTACCATTATTTGATCTTTGACAAGCCAATTAAAAACATTGAGTGGGGACTTTTCCCTATTTAACAAATGGTGCACGGTGAACTGGCTGGCAACCTGTAGAAGACTGAAACTGGACCCACACCTATCACCATTAACTAAGATAGACTCTCACTGGATTATAGATTTAAACATAAGACATGAAACAATAAAAATACTAGAAGAAAGTGCAGAGAAAACACTTGAAGAAATCAGCCTGGGTGAATATTTTATGAGGAGGACTCTCCAGGCAATTGAAGCAACATCAAGAACACACCACTGGGACCTGATCAAACTAAAAAGCTACTGCATAGCCAAGAACATAGCAAGTAAAGCAAGAAGAGAGCCCTCAGAATGGGAGAAGATATTTGTAGGTTATGTCTGTGACAAAGTTTTGATAAACAGAATCCACTGAGAACTCAAACGTATTAGCAAGAAAAGAACAAGTGATCCCATTGCAGAGTGGGCAAGGGACTTGAAGAGAAACTTCTCTGAAGAAGACAGGTGCACAGCCTACAGACATATGAAAAAATGCTCACCATCCTTAATCATGAGAGAAATGCATATCAAAACCACTTTGAGATATCATCTAATTCCAGTACAATTAGCCCACATCATAAAATCCCCAAACCAGAGATGTTGGTGTGGATGTGGAGAAAGGGAACACTTCTACACTGCTGGTGAGAATGCAAACTAATACATTCCTTTTGGAAAGATGTTTGTAGAACACTTAGAGATCTAAAATTGACCTGCCATTTGATCCTACAATTCCTCTCCTAGGTATATACCTAGAAGACCAAAAATCACATTCTAACAAAGATATATGTACCACAATGTTTATTGCAGCCCAATTCATAATTGCTAAGTCCTGGAAGAAGCCCAAGTGCCCATTGACCCACGAATGGATCAACAAACTGTGGTATATGTACACCATGGAATATTATGCAGCCTTAAAGAAAGATGGAGACTTTAGCTCTTACATGTTTACATGGATGGACCTGGAACATATTTTTCTTAGCAAAGTATCTCAAGAATGGAAGAAAATGTATCCAATGTACTCAGTTTTACTCTGAAACCAATTTATACCTTTCTTATGAAAGCTATAACCCAATTATAGCCCAAGAAGAAGGAGAAAGGGGAAAGGGAGAGGATGGGTGGAGGGAGAGTAATTGGTGGGACCACACCTACGGTACATCTTACAAGGGTACATATGAACTTAACTAGGTGTAGAATATAAATGTCTTAACACAATAACTAAGGAAATGCCATGAAGGCTATGTTGACCAGTTTGATGAAAGCATTTCAAATTGTATGTAAAACCAGCACATTGTACCCCATGATTACATCAATGTACACAGCTATGATTTAATAATTAAAAAGATTAAAATACGTATTATAGCAGAAAGACAGCACTCATGCCAGCAATCCTATAATCATGTTTAGGCTTTCATTGTTGAAAATTCTCTAAATTGTTGGTTCCAAATCTGCATCTAATCTAAAAAGCTGCCTTTGCTTATTCTAACAAGACATCTAGACTAAAATTTGCCCACTTGCTCATTACATGTAAATTGACTTTTTGTTTGGCATTCATCCCTATTACTAGATGACTGAAAGAGATAGAGGCACATGATAATTAAGTAGGGAATCTTCAGAAAAATACTGATTCTTGTTCTCCATTCAAACTTCAAACAGAATTTTGGCAGGTGAATTTTGGGACTCTTGTATATTAAAAATATTTCCTAGATAATTTTTATGTATGCCATGCTTAGGAGCCACTTATATTCTGCTTTAATTACTTCATATACCTGAATAGTGTAAGTGTAAGAAGGAGCTATTGTAGAAGAACTAATCTTGAAAGAACATGTAGAAAAAGAGCAAGCAAGAAAAATAGGAGATTACAACTTCTAACCAGCTCCTAATATCTAACACTCACTTATTTTATAGTATAAAGTGTTTTTGAGAAAATTAAGTAATGGAGTCAAATAGCTAACTGGACCAAACTTACAAAAAGCACCTGTTTCAAAGTGCATCCCACATAGCTCCCTAGAACCCAAGGTAACCATCCAAAAATCTCAAAAGCAAAAATTGGTTCATTTCAACATCATGGGGAAGTCTTTAATAGTATATTCAGCTCTGATTTTTTTGAGGTTCTATCAAAAATTTGGTTATGAACAAGGTAGTGGTATATCAAATCTATAGGTGAGAGGTTGAAATAGTGATTCATTAGATGTCAAAATCTGCGAAGACTATGTCAAAATCTGCAAAAAGGATAATTAAGACAAAAAATAGTTATATGGAAAATAGATCTAAAAATATGTTATTTATAAGAATGAAGCTAGGATATGAAAAGATAAAAGAACAGTTTAGCAGTGTAAAAATTAAAGTATCCAACTGCAATTCCAGAAGAGGTTAAAAACACAAAAAGGTGGAAATATTGAAAGAGGTAATGGCTGAAAACAAATCTACTGATAAAAAAGTCAAAGAAGGTCAAAAGTCAACATCAAAAGTTAAATATCAATAAAACCATAACTGGACATGTCACAAGCAAATTTCAGGACAATGAAAACAAAGGGAAGATCATAAAAGTATACAGCAAGAAAAAATCATAAAGAAAGATAATTATGCTGCCATTCTCAATAGCAATGATTGAACCCCAACGTAGGATAACAAAGTGCTAAGAGAATATGAATATTAACCTAAAAGCATTCAATTTACTACACTACACACATTTATGCTCTAAAGTACATCAATCATATTCTTAATTTGACCCTTTCATGAAGGCCAAGTTTTAATCAAATTTTGTTCTTCAAATTTCTCTCAATTTTGTCTTTTAAATTTGTCATTGAGAAGTTGCCTCTTCTAATTCCATGAATCCAAGAACTAAGGACTCCCTCTATTCACCTTCACTCTTGTTTGTAAACTGGTCATTTTTTCTGGGCATATGTTTTTCTTTTAATAACTGACCAAAGATGGACATAGCAAAAACAAACACCACAAAAAGGTTTTTTATGATCCCCTCTTCTATACCAAGAAGTTTGTTGGGTATGAACTCTTCCTTTTAAAAAACTAAGGGCATGATCCGACCAATTGCCCCCTCCCTCATCCATCCTCCTCCCTGCCCCCTTCCCCTCCTCTTTCCCCTTCATCTTGGGCTGTAGTTGAGTTATAGCTTTCATATGGAAGTGTGGGTGATTATATATTGGTTTCATAGTAGAGCTGAGTACACTAGATAATTTTTCTTCCATTCTTGAGATACTTTACTAAGAAGAATATGTTGCAGTTCCATCCATATAAACATAAAAGAGGTACAGTCTCTTTTTTAAGACTGTATAATATTCCATGGTGTACATATACCACAATTTATTAATCAATTTGTGGGTTGATGGGCACTTGGGCTGTTTCCATGACTTGGCAATTATGAATTGGGCTGTAATACACATTCTGCTTTAAATATCTTTGTTATAAAGTGATTTTTGGTCTTCTGGATATCTACTTAGTAGAGGAATTGCAGGATCAAATGGCAGGTCTATTGGTCTATTTTCAGATCCCTAAGTGATCTCCAAACTTGCTTCCAAAAGGAATGTATTAGTCTGCATTCCCACCAGCACTGAGAATTCCTGGAGAATTCCTTTTCTCCACATCCATGCCAACATCTCTAGTTTGGGGATTTTGTGATGTGGGCTAATCTTACTGGAGTTAGATGATATCTCAAAGTGGTTTTGATTTGTATTTCTCTCATGATTAAGGATGATGGTGTGTCTATAAGCTGTGCGCCTGTCTTTTTCAGGGAAGTTTTTGTTCAAATCTCTTGCCCACAATGAGTTGGGATCACTTGTTCTTTTCTTGCTAATATGTTTGAGTTCTCAGTGGATTCTGGTTATCAAACCTTTGTCAGAGACATAACCTGCAAATATCTTCTCCCATTCTGTGGGCTGTCTGCTTGCTTTATGTACTGTGTTCTTGGCTGTGCAGAAACTTTTTAGTTTGATCAGGTCCCAGTAATGTATTTTTGATGTTTCTGCAATTGCCTGGAGGACCTCCTCAAATATATTCTTCCAGGACAATTTCTTCAAGTGTTTTCTCTGCAGTGACTTCTAGTCTTTTTATAGTTTCATGTCTTAAGTTTAAATCTTTAACCCAGTGAGAATCTATCTTAGTTAATGGTGATAGATGTGGGTCCAGTTTCAGTCTTCTACAAGTCACCAGCCAGTTTACCAAGCACCATTTGTTAAATAGGGCATCGTTTCCTGCACTGAATGCTTTTAACTGGCTTGTTAAAGATCAAATAATGGTAAGTAGCTGGGTTCATCTCTTGGTTCTCTATTCTGTTCCATACATCTACCTCTCTGTTTTTGTGCCAGTGCCATGCTGTTTTAATCACTATTGATTTATAGTATAGTCTGAAGTCTGGTAGCATGATTCCTCCTGATTTGGTGCATTTTACAAGGTACATGTTAAATCTACTAAGTGTAGAGTATAAAAGTCTTAACACAATAATTAAGAAAGTGTGATAAAGGCTATGTTAACCAGTTTGTCATAAGTGTTTTAAATTGTATATAAAAACAGCACATTGTACCCCAGAAACGCATTTTGCACACAACTATGATTTAATAATAATAAAAAAAAGACTAAGGGCATGAATTTCACTGAATGTTTTGCCTTTATGTAAAATGGATTGTCATCTTTTCAATCTCTGATAGCAAATTCTTTATTGTCCACACTGTGATCATGCAGCCAATAACAATTGCTTTATATATTTTAAGCTGCAGTTAGGCATCCTACTGCAAATCTCACTTTCTGTATAGGTCAAGATGGCCTCGCTAATGAACAGCCCCCACAGTCTCACGGACTTAAAACAATAAAGGCTGATTTCTCACTCTGCAGGTCTCTCACTCTGCTCTGTTTCCCATCACACCCACTCATGGATGAAGTCTGAGAAAGACTCCACCATCACCATTGGGAATGCCACTTCCTATTATACAAGCCAAGATGCACTGCCCAAAAGCCTCTTGGAGAAAGTACTTTTTGCCTGGCTATAGAATATACAGTCATCAGACAGCTTCCCAGTTGTTAAGAAGGAGGCACTTGACTTACATGCAAAATTTAAGATTCCACCAAAAGAAAATTAGTAATCAAGACAATTCATATTTTAATGAAATGTTTTAAAAATAAAAATTAATGCCAAAAAATTCATGATAAACAAAATATCAAATTTTAAGTAAAGGCAGGTTATTGGCTCCAACAAGCTCAGCCTCAGCCACAGAAAGTTCCTTTGCCAAAGGTCATGTTCTTCCTGCAGCAGCCAATGTTTGATGGCTGAATGAAGCTGGGATTTATAGGCTTGGCCAAATGAGTGAAAAAAACAAGTTGCAATAAAATATGAACAGTATAATACAAATTGCAATAGAACTTCCATAATTGACCACCTCCAAACCTTAACTAACTCTTTAAGTTAACCCAGTTTTCATAGACCAGACATGTACCGTATGTACATATCAGTACAGTAGGCCTAGTTCCTTATGTTAACCACTTCTGTACATTGACCAGTTTGGTACAGTCCCTTAGGTGGTCAACTTACAGAGATTCTACTCTATTTAAAGTTAAAATTTTATAAATAAATAATAATAGGCATTCAAACATATGCTACTAGAATTATAACAAAATGTATGTACCTAACACAAAATTCAAAATAACAATTACCTTTTAGATTTAGAAGAACAATTTGGAATAGAGGCTTAAAAGATATTGATGATTTTTTTGTTGTTGTTGATGAGGATTCATTGAGGGTACAGAGAACCAGTTTACACTGATTGTAATTGTCCCTCTTATAATTATGTCCCACCTCAAAGAGGTGTATCACACATCATGACCCCCCCACTCACCTCCCTCCTTCCCTCTCTCTGCTCCCCACTTCTGCCCCCCCCCACCAGGTACCAGGTCATCTATTATCCTCATATCAGAATTGAGTACATTGGATTCTTGCTTCTCCATTCTTGTGATGCTTTACTAAGAAGAATGTGTTTCAACTCCATCCAGGTTAATACAAAAGATGTAAAATCTCCATCTTTTTTAGTGGTTGAATAGTATTCCATAGTATACATATAAGCAGCTTGTTAATCCATTCCTGGATTGGTGGGCATTTAGGTAGTTTCCACAATTTGGCAATTGTAAATTGAGCTGCAATAAATGATCCAGGGCAAATGTCCTTATGATACAATGATTTTTTTTCCTTCTAGGTACATGCGCAGTAATGGGGTTACAAGATCAAATGGAAGGTCTAGTTTGAGTTCTTTGAGGATTCTCTATACTTTCTTCCAAAAGGGTTGTATTAGTTTGCAGTCCCACCAGCTGTGTAAAAGTGTCCCCTTCTCTCCACATCCATACCAGCAGCTGCAGCTTTGAGTCTTTGTGATGTGGGCATTCTCACTGGGGTTAGGTGATATGTTAGGGTGGTTTTGATTTGCATTTCTCTGACAATTAGGGACAATGAGCATTTTTTCATATGTTCATTAGCTATTTGTCTATCTCCTTTAAAGAAGGTTCTATTTATCTCCCTTACTTTTTACTTTTTATTATTTATTTACTTATTAAATGTTTACTTATTATTATTATTTACTTTTTAAATGTTTATTAATTTGAATTCTCTATAGATGCTAGTTATCAAGCTTTTATCCAATTCATAGTATGTAAATATTTTTTTCCATTCTGATGGTTATCTATTTGCTTCAGTTGTTGTTTCTGTACACTGGGGGAAAGAATCCCTGTTTAATAAATGGTTCAGGGAGAACTGGACAAACACATGTTAAAGACTGAAACTGGACCTGCACCTTTCTCCACTCACTAAAAGTGATTCAAGATGGATAAAAGATATAAATCTAAGGCATGAAATAATAAAAATCCTAGAAGAAAGTATGGGGAAAACACTTGAAGGTATTGGCCTGGGAAAAAACTTTATGAAGAAGACTTTAGTGGACATTGCAACAACAAAAATAAACAAAAGGGGCTTAATTAAATTGGATATTGATGATTTTTGAGTTCTAAGTTGGGTGGTGCATTCTTTTTAGGATTATGTCTTAAGTATTTATATATGTGTATATGTATATACACACATCTTTAAGACAGCTAGAAGTTAGCATTACAAACAACTTAATAACTAAACAACTAAAGCAATATATATAACATAAGCCTATATAAAAGTATGTTTATTTTAAATATGTAATACTAGAAGAAAAAGTTGCATGCACACACAAATACACATACACACAAAAGTCCTTGTTCCTTGAGCATTTCAAGGCATTTGGCTCCTCAATTTTTTTTTTTGGCTCCTCAATTTTTAAAATAAATGTCATAATTTTTTTGAACTATTATTGTTTTTATTAATTTTAAATTTAATCTATCTCTATAATTCTATAACCTAAAGATATTCTTCAATAGGTCAGCTATAACTTGAAAAATATTTAACCAAACTCTAAGTCCACATGGAAGCCACAGAACAACACATTCCCTTTGGTTTCTCAGGTTTGAAGTTAAATGTCAGAATCTTAACATTACCAAATAGTCTTTGTGCTTGAAATAAACGAGTAGAGAAAACTAAAACATCACTCCTTTCTCTCCAACTAGTCAGTGTGATCTTGGCATAATAAGCTTTTGGTCTCTGCAGTGTACGAGGTAATTGATGAGACACTTCTCAGGTCATACTGGCTTTTTGATTCACTCACATTTATACATCTTGACCTGAATTATAGTAACTAAAGTAGGTCTTGACAATCTGTTTAGCCCTAAATCAAGTGAATCTGAGAAGAAAACACTTCTTTGATATTTCTATTACATCAGATTCTAGCATTACTTTTATTATACTTAAACTATGTCCAGGTTTACACAAAACAGGAGGATTTCTCAGATCTACGTGGAGTACAGGTTTATGTGAAAATCTCTGGGAAGGAGCAGGGGTTGGAGTGGGTTGGGTGTTATTTTCATAGCCAAAGCAGGTATTATGAATACTATTCACATGACACTGGACCAACTGGTCAGGCCAGTCAACACTGAAACGAGTCTGTTCAGAGGTCAGTGTCATGATGACCCAGCCAGTACCTAGAAGCAGGTAAATCCAACAATACCACAGAAAAGGTAAACACAGGGAAAGTTCTACAGAAGTCACCATTTCTTAACGATCCTTTAACTTTTTTCCTTTAACATCTCTTTTTCCACCTGGTGTTGTCCCTTTGTCAAAGCTAAGACTCTCAGTGCCACTGTGCTCTTTCTCCTTTGTCAAAGCTAAGACTCTCAGTGCCACTGCTCTTTCTCCTTTCCTGTCACCATCTACACTTTCTTTTCTGACAGTTGTCCCTTTGAAATGAGTCAAAGAAGAAAATTCATATTGATGTATGGGACTGCAGTGATGTATTTCTATCCCTAATAAAAGAACCTACCATAACTTCTGTCACATCACCTAGGAATTCATCTTAGGTTTTTCAGTTATTTTCTTTTCCTCTCTAGTAGAGTTTAAGCTTACAGAGACCCTGTTTGTCTCTGCCGAATCTCCAACCAGACTCAGATCTAACACAATGTAAGTCAACCATCAAAGGCACTTAGTAATCACTCCTGGTGCCTATGAAAGTAAAACCATTGGTCCACTGTAGAAAAGCCTAAAGAGGTAGTTGTCATCCAGGAAAATAAATAATCATCAGTCCTTGTCTGGCCACCCACTATACTGTGATTTCTTTCTCCCAGTTTTTCACATATCTTTTCTCCAGGTTTTCATGAACCAGAGAGTATCATTTCTTCTTGTCTGAGTCAATAAAAGAAAGCCAAAATCTTTCTAGCTCATGATGTCACTTATTTCATTATATTTGTGACTCTGGTGTGATTAATTTCTTCTAAGTTCCTTCACCTTATGGAATATGTGAATATATGACATTTTGAGATTTAGGAATTAATGAAATACCTTTCACCATGATCACCGTGATGGGAAAGAGGAGATTCGGGGAGTCTGAAGTTAGAGCAGAAAATGCGGTGTTGTTACAATATTTGAATTGCAGGAATTCTAACCAATTGCAGAAGTTCTCATGATGGCCCCACCCTTGAACCATTAGGAAAAAAACTCTGTATGAATCACTGTTCTCCAAGGAGACAGACTAATAGGACATCTATAAAGAAAAAGATATGAGAAGGGATTTATCTGAGGAATTGGTTCACTCAAATTATAGAGGCTGAGGGTACCTCAACAGGCTGATTGTAAGCCAGGGAATCATGGAAGCTGGCAGTGTAGTTCAGTCTAAGTCAGAAGACCCCAGAACCAAGGAACCAAGGAAATGGGTGATGTAACTCTTAGTCCACTGAGGAAGGTCTGTGAGTCCTGGAGTCCAAAGGCCAAAGAACCTGAAGTCCTGCCATACAAGGGTGGAAGAAGAAGGGCATCTTTAGCTTGGTGCCTGTAGCACAGTGGTTATGGCGCCAACCACATACACCAAAGTTGGCAGATTCGAACCCGGCCTGGGCCAGCTAAACAACAATGACAATTGCCACAAAAATAGCCAGGCATTGTAGTGGGCACCTGTAGTCCCAACTACTTGGAAGGCTGAGGCAAGAGAATTGCTTGAGCCTAAGAGTTTGAGGTTGATATGAGCTGGGACACCATGGCACCCTAGGCACTCTACAGAGGGCAATATAATGAGACTCTGTCTCAAAAAAATAAAAATAAAAAGAGAGGGGCATTCTCCTTTGATAGAAAAAGCAAGAGAGAAGGACCCAGGGAAAACTTCCAGGGGTTCTACATGTTTATGTGAATGACCAGAGAAGGTGAAGGGGAAACTTTGGAATGAGAAAGCATGTTCAGGAAGGAGGAAGGAATACTAGGGAAATAGGTGTCTTAGAAATTAGAAAGAGAATTTCAGAAAAAATGAAATGATTGAAAATGACAAATAAATTTGAGATTAAGTGAGCTGAAAACAAATGTTCTTTCAATTACCTCAACGAAATTGTTGCAAACTTGGGAGAGAATATTCCAGGAAGAAGTAGGAGGTGGGTCAGATTGAAGAGGTGGGTTAATTGAGGAGGAAGTAGAAAGTGAATTGAAATCATCTACATAAAATAATCTTTCCAATATTTTAGCTATTGGAGGGGAATGGGGAAATTAATGGAAGGAGTTTCTTTGATTTTGAAATAAGAGTGACTAATACATGTTCAAATGTTGATGTGGAAGACCAATATAGAGAGAGAGACACTGACAGGACAAAAAATAAAATTAGTAGAGCAAGTTCATTTAAAGGGGATGAGTATATGTAATTAAAAGGAAAGGTAAAGAAATAGGTCTTACATGAAAGAACTTGATATTGCCTCCTTCCTTCCTATTAGAATGGAAGTAAAGAGAGTCTATATGAGATCTGAATAGACTTGATGCTGTTAAACTGAGGGACATCTTGAATGAAAGTTTCTCTTTTATCTGCAGTTTAGAAGATGGAATCTTCTTAGAAAATGAGAAATATTGATGCGGAATATTGAAGGTCTGAAGAAAATAAAAATTGTTTGAAATAGCAAGCTTTAAAATGAAAGAACTGGATAACTGGAGTAAGCTGCTTGTCACCCTGAGGGCCTAGACAGAACTGAGAGACTTGTCTCCTGCTGTGACATTGGTTTTCCTGGTGGGATGATCCAGTGACTACATGCACCCATGGAGGTGGACAGTTGACTTCGTCAGAAGGTGTGATTTTGCTACATGAATACAATTGAAGAAGACCATGGAAAATAAGTAGGAATGAATGTGTGAAGGGTCCAAGTTAGATAAGGAAGAATATAGGGGCAGGAAGGGGGCTGGTGGATAGTAGAAAACAGAAAAATCAGAGGAATGTAGTTCTTGCCACCTTGAAGAGCAGGCATGGAATATCTGATGTCTCAGTCCACTCAGGATGCCATTAACAGAAGACCATAGACTGGCTGGTTTATAAACAACAGAAATTGATTTTTCACTCTTCTGGAAGCTGGAAGTCCAAGATCAAGGTATCAACAGATGTGGTGTCTGGTGAGGACACTGCCTAGTTCATGGATGGCTATTTTCTGGCTGTGTTCTCACATGGCAGAAAGGGCAGGGGAGCTCTCTGGGGTCTCCTTTATAAGGTTACTAATCCCATTCATGAGCGTTCAACTCTCATGATCTATTGATAATCACCCCCTAAAGGTCCCACATCCTAACACCAGTAGATTGAAGATTAGCTTTCAATATACAAAATTTGAGGGAGATAAATATTCAGTCTAGGGCAAAAGGTAATTGTTTTACTGATGATTTTGACATCAAGAAAAATAAGTTTGAAAAAACTACATTCATGCTAGGTGTGGTGGCTCATGCCAGTAATCTAACACTTTGAGAGGTTGAGGCAGGTAGATTGCTTAAAGCCAGGAGTTAGAGACTAGCTGGGAAACCCTGTTTCTACAAAAAAAGAAAAAAAATCAAAAAATGAGCCAAGTGTGGTATTGCACACCTATGGCCTAAAGTGGGAGTGGGAAGATCACTAAAGCCCAATAATTCAAGGTTGCAATGAGGTATGATAATGCTACTGAACTCTAGCCTGGGCAATACAGCAAGATCTTGACTTAAAAATAAATAAATGAATGAAGAAATAAATAAATAAATATATTTCACCTCAGACTGAGAGAAACTAAAGTGTTTAATACTATTATGTTGGAAGCAACATGGAGAAAAAGGCATTCTTATATACACAGTCTTAATAACAGCTTAGATTGATATAATCTTTATGAAAGGCAATTTTACAATATCAACAAAATTACAAATGTGCATACCCTTTGTTGCAATAGTTTCACAGTTCCACCGCAATTTTACCTACAAATAAGTTTGCATAAGTAAAAAATTGTCAGGTATACAAAGGTATTTATTGGAATAGTTTGTATAAGCAGAAGATTAGAATCAATCTTATACTATATAAGCAAATAGCCAAGTTAACTATTCATATAATGGAATTCTGAGAATTTGTAAAAGAATAATGTAAGCATGTTCTCTTATGTTACTATGGAATTGTTAAATAAAGCAGAAGAGTGTGTATAGTATGTGATTATATGAAAGGAGGGGAAAAAGAAAATATGTACATATACACATATATAAAATGGAAAATGTACAAAATGTTTAATGATATAAAGAAATGAAGAAATTATTTGCCTTTGGAGAGGAATTAGGTGGCCAGAAAACAGAAAATATGTCCTATATTTCTTTTTATACATTTTGAATTTAGATTCATAATATTGAATTTTTAATTCATAATTTTTAATTAAAAAATAGCTAACTCATTAATATACATACTTAATTATGCATTTTTTGCCCTGGATATATGTCATGTGAATGACCCAGAAAGCCTCAAGGCTTGAGCTTGAATTAAGGTGGCCCCAAACCACTAAAGCCCTGGAAACTACTAGAAGCAAATGACATATTATAATATATATATTATATATATATCAGTATATATCATTATATAGCATGCCATACTTATTATGGTGTGATAATGTATTGCAGTTCTAACTATGTTTATTTAGAAAATGAATATATAATTACATTTTACAGAAAGTGCCAAAAATGTATACACACTTTAAGAAAGAAAAAAACTGTACTGAAAGTATAATAACTCATTATATGCTGATAATGTTTGTCATCTTGTATATTGTATCTTGTATCTCTTGTAATTGTAGAAGTCAAATATGACTTTAGTATTACAATTTTAATACAGTTTTTTCCTTTCTTAAAATGTATATACATTTTTTACTAGGCACATCAAATAGAACCAGAAGAAAATAAGAGACAACTAAAATAAACTCAAAGACTTCAGATAGATTTGTGCTAATTTATATCTTATAAAATGAGTAGGCTTGTTATGTTTAACATTAGAGAAAATATGCCCAGGAATATGTTTAAGGAGACAGAGAAAAAAAGCTCTAAAAACCTATTGACCAAAAGGCAATAAAATGAGAAGAGCAAGCTCACATTAAAACAAGGCTCATAAATGAGGCTTAAAACACTCTATTCTGTTTAGATAAAAGAGAAAATGAGCATATTAGATTAAGACCTGATAAATTATGAAATATTGCTTTAGAATGCCATCTGCCTTTCCAAAATATAGTTTTGAAGGCCCAGAAAAAGACATGCTACAACAAAAAAGTTAAGCTGACAGACAATGTAATGGCAGAATCTGGAAGGACTATCCACAACCTAGCCAACTGATGATCCTACAGAAAATCCTACTCTGGCTTCCCTTCACTTGTTTAGCTAGGAAGGAGGTGCTGCTATATAAAATAGATTCAATTTTTAAAAAACATATTAAGAAAATAATTCATATCTTGAAGACTGCCTCTTGATCCAAATATCCAACAAGACACTCATACATACCCATTTTTCTCTTTCCCCCAAACCATCAATTTTGTTTGCAGAAGCAATGTGTCTGGTTAAGACTGTCCCTTTGCAGCCTCTTGCAATTTCGACTGGCCTTGTGACCTCATTCTTGCCAATTAATTAAGGAAGGATTAAACAGTAAATGTTTTCAAAGGGTCAGTTTCTCACTGCATAAGTTTTTGACCATTGCATTTGACCTTTTCTCATTCTCTTGCTCATCTGGAGAGGTGGCCATCATCCTGTGACGAAAAGGACCAAAGCTTCATGCTAAGAATGCTGGGACAGGAAGACAGAGGAGCCACATTCCTAGTGGCACCATTATACCATCATGACAGCACCAACTGCCTATTTTGTGACCTTTTTGTTGATGAAAAAAATAAGCAAAAACACTTGACTACATGTTTAAAGCCACAGTTAGCTGTTTTCCAATACTCAAAGGTTAAGTTCTTTTGTAACTGAGCTACATCTCACAGAAAACTGAAGGTTGTCTTCTGAGTGGATAGAAACCTCTTTTCCTCCATACCACTGCCACTTCTACATCCACTCAGAATGCATTTAAATACCCCAGCCTTCTTAGGATAGGGTAGAAGGGTGATATCAAAACAGAGCTAGCTTGTGCTATCTCACCAAGTAGGTCCTCAGAGTCTCCGGCCAAAACTCTTAAAGGGGCCTTTGTAAGGTTGTAAGAGATAAGCCACAATTATAAAACCTAGTGCTTTGGTAAGGGGCTATCTCTACTACCTGGGAACCCCAATTTAAACTCACTCTACCAGTTCTAATAATCAAATGGTACAAAATAAACATGGGGCAGACCCACTGAAGATGCCATGCATAGACACATGGCAGCAATGTCAGAAATCAAATTCAGAATATGGATGGCAAAGAAGATAAATAGAATGGAGGAAAAGTTAGAAATTGAATTCCAAAGAGCAGTTCTAAAGTTGACTCAAGAAATTAATGAATTCAAAGACAAAGTCACCAAAGATATGGACATAATGAGAAAGGAAATAGCATAGCTCAAGGAAATGAAAAAGTTAGTTGAGGAGCTCTGAAATACAGTAGAATTCCTCAGTAATAGAGTTGACCAGGCAGAAGAAAGGATCTCTGAAACTAAAGACAAAGCTTTTGAACATTCCCAAACACTCAGAGAGGCAGACAAATGGAGAGCAAAAACTGATTGTTCCCTGAGAGAGTTGTGGGATCACTCCAAAAGATCAAACATTCACCTTATAGCAAATTCCTGAAGGAGAAGAGGATGGTACCAAAGGTACAGATGCTCCATCCAAAAGATTTTGGAGAATTTCCCAAACATTGCAAGAGATACAGAACTTCAGGTAGCAGACAGTTTCAGAACCCCAGCAAGACTGAATCCAAATAAAGCATCTCCTAGACACACTGTGATTAACTTTGCCAAAGTTAAGGCAAAGGAGAAAATTCTGCAAGCAGCCAGATGTAAGAAAAGCATCACCAACAAAAAGAGAAATGTCAGAATGACTGCAGATCTCTCAGAAGAAATGTTTCAAGTCAGAAGAGGATGGTCATCAACCTTCAATCTCCCAAAACAAAACAACTTGCAGCCCAGGATCCTGTATCCAGCTAAACTGAGTTTTATTTGTGATGGAGAAATCAAATACTTTAATATTTCAACACACATTGAAGAAGTTTGCCATAACTAAACCAGCTCTCCAGGATATTCTCAGACTCATTCTCCACAAGGACCAGCACGATGCTCTCACCACAAATTTTTGAACAAAACCCAACTTCCACAGTGGTGAAAGGCTTAAAAATGTCCTCTGGGCTCATTGAATGCAGTGGCAGCTCCCAGGTCTTCTGTGTGTCTTACGTAATCCATGCCAGCTCTACAAGTAAGCAACCATGTCTAAGGGACCTGTGGTTGGTATTGATCTTGGCACCACCTACTCTTGTGTGGGTGTCTTCCAGCATGGAAAAGTAGAGATAATTGCTAATGATCAGGGAAACCGAACCACTCCAAGTTATGTTGCCTTTACTGACACCGAACGATTGATTGGTGATGCCGTGAAAATCAAGTTACAATGAACCCCACGAACACAGTTTTTGATGCCAAGCGTCTGATTGGACGCAGGTTTGATGATGCTGTTGTCCAGTCTGATATGAAGCATTGGCCTTTCATGGTGGTGAATGATGCAGGCAGGCCCAAGGTCCAAGTAGAATATAAAGAAGAGACAAAAAGTTTCTATCCAGAGGAGGTGTCCTCCACGGTTCTGACAAAGATGAACAAAATTGCAGAAGCTTATCTGGGAAAGACTGTTACCAATGCTGTGGTCACAGTACCAGCTTACTTCAATGATTCTCAGGTCAGGCTACCAAAGATGCTGGAACTATTCTGGTCTCAATGTTCTTAGGATTATAAATGAGCCAACAGCTGCTTCTATTGCTTATGGCTTAGACAAAAAGGTTGGAGCCGAAAGAAATGTGCTAATCTTTGACCTTGGAGGTGGCACTTTTGATGTGTCAATCCTCACTATTGAGGATGGAATCTTTGAGGTCAAATCTACAGCTAGAGATACTCACTTGGGTGGCAAAGACTTTGACAATTGAATGGTCAACCATTTTATTGCTGAGTTTAAGTGCAAACATAAGAAGGACATCAGTGAGAATAAAAGAGCTGTCCGTGGCCTCCATACTGCTTGCGAACGTGCTAAGCGTACTCTATCTTCCAGCACCCAGGCCAGTATTGAGATTGATTCCTTTTATGAAGGAATCGACTTCTATACCTCCATTACCTGTGCCCGATTTGAAGAACTGAATGCTGATCTGTTCCGCAGCACCCTGGACCCTGTAGAGAAAGCCCTTCGAAATGCCAAACTAGACAGGTCGCAGATTCATGACATTGTCCTGGTTGGTGGTTCTACCCGTATACCCAAGATTCAAAAGCTTCTCCAAGACTTCTTCAATGGAAAAGAACTGAATAAGAGCATCAACCCTGATGAGGCTGTTGCTTATGGTGCAGCTGTCCAGGCAGCCATCTTATCTGGTGACAAATCCAAGAATGTTCAGGATTTGCTACTATTAGATGTCACTCCTCTTTCTCTGGGTATTGAGACTGCTGGTGGAGTTATGACTGTGCTCATTAAGCGCAATACTACTATTCCAACCAAGCAGACACAGACCTTCACTACCTACTCTGACAACCAGCCAGGTGTGCTCATCCAGGTTTAGGAAGGTGAGCGTGCCATGACCAAGGATAACAACTTGCTTGGCAAGTTTGAACTTACAGGCATACCTCCTGCTCCCCATGGTGTTCCTCAGATTGAAGTCACTTTTAATATTGATGCCAATGGCATTCTCAATGTCTCTGCTGTGGATAAGAGTACAGGAAAAGAAAACAAGATTACCATCACTAACAACAAGGGATGTTTGAGCAAGAAAGATATTGAACGTATGGTCTAGGAAGCTGAGAAGTACAAGGGTGAAGATGAGAAGCAGAGGGACAAGGTTTCATCAAAGAATTCACTTGAGTCCTATGCATTCAACATGAAAGCAGCTGTTGAAGATGAGAAACTTCAAGGCAAGATCAATGATGAGGACAAACAGAAGATTCTTGACAAGTGCAATGAAATTATCAACTGGCTTGATAAGAACCAGACTGCAGAGAAGGAAGAATTTGAACATCAGCAGAAGAAGCTGGAGAAAGTCTGCAACCCCATCATTACCAAATTGTACCAGAGTGAAGGCAGAATGCCAGGGGGCATGCCAGGAGGAATGCCTGGGGGCTTTCCTGGTGGTGGTGTTCCTCCTTCTGGTGGTGCTTCCTCTGGCCCCATCATTGAAGAGGTTGATTAAGCCAACCCAAGTGTAGATGTAGCATTGTTCCACACAGTAAAACATTGAAGGATCCAAATTTGTAGCAAATTATGTGGCAGATTTAAAGTTGGGCTGCTATAGTGAATTACTGGGCATTTTCAATACTTGAATATGGAACATGCACAGGGGAAGGAAGTAACATTGCACTTTAAAAGCACTGTATTGTAAGTGGAAAATGTAATGTCTTAAATAAAGCTGTATTTAAAATTGGCAAAAAAAAAAAAAAAATGTCCACTGGACATCCAAAAATCATGACACCCCAAACACAGCCAGGCTTATCAATTCTCTCAATTAATGTGAATGGTTTAAATTGTCCTCTAAAAAGGCAAGGCTGGCTGACTGGATACATAAACTCAGACCAGACATCTGCTGTGTACAAGAATTCCACTTTACCTTGAAGGATAAAAATAGACTCAGGGTGAGGGGATAGACTTATACATTATAGGCAAATGGAAACCAGAAAAAACAGGTGTTGCAATTTTAGTTGCAGATAAGATTGGCTTTAAACCAACAAAGATAAAGAAAGATAAGGATGTTCACTAGATATTTGCCAAGGAAAACAACCAACATGGAGAGATTTTGATAATTAACATTTATGCACCCTACCAGAATGCTCCTCAATTCATAAAGCAAACCCTAATGGATATGAACAACTTGATATCTGCCTGCACTATAATAGTTGGAGATTTTAACATCCCTTGACAGTTTTGGATAGCTCCTCCAAGAAGAAACTAAACAAAGAAATATTAGACCTCAACCTAACCCTAAAACAAATGGACTTTACAGACCTCTATAGAACATTTCACCTTAATAAAACTGAATATATATTCTTCTCATCAGCCCATGGATCATCCTCCAAAATAGATCATATCCTAGGACACAAGTCTAACCTCAGTAAATTTAAAAGTATAGAAATTATTCCTTGTATCTTCTCAGACTACTATGGAATAAAATTGAACACAACAGCAAAAGAAATCTTCATACTCAAAGTCGTGGAAGCTAAATAATCTTAGGCTTAATGATAGCTGGGTCAAAGATGAGATTAAGAAAAAAATCACCAAATTTTTGGGACAAAATGATAATGAAGACACAAATATCACAACCTGTGGGATACTGCAAAGGCAGTCCAAAGAGGGAAATGTATAGCATTGGAAGCCTTCATCAAGAAAACAGAGGAAGCCAACAACTTAATGGATCATCTCAAGCAACTGGAAAAGGAAGAACATTCCAACTCCAAACCCAGCAGAAGAAAAGAAATAACCAAAATTAGGGCAGAATTAAATGAAATTATAAACAAAAGAATCCTTCAGAACATCAATGAAACAAAAAGTTGGTTTTTTTGAAAAGATTAATAAAATTGATAAACCTTTGGCCAACCTAACCAGAAACAGAAAAATAAAATCTCTAATATAACCTTTACTATAACAACCTTTTTGGATGGAAGTATGGAGAAAGAACTCAAGCTAGACTTCACGTTCAATCCCACTACTGGGCATCTATCCAGAAGGAAAATAAAAAGCTTTTATCATAATGACATATGTACTAGACTGTTTATTGCAGCTCAATTTACAATTGCTGAAATATGGAAACAGCCTAAATGACCCTCAAACCAGGAATGCATTAACAAGCTGCGGTACATGTATACCATGGAATATTATTCACCATTAAAAAAAAATGGAGACTTTACAGTATTTGTACTAACCTGGATGTAAGTGGAACACATTATCCTCAGTAAAGTATCACAAGAATGAAGAAACATGAATCCCATGTATTCAATTTTGATATAAGGACAATAAATGACATGGTGGGGGTGGGGAAAGGAGGGAGCAGGGCGGAGGGTCTCAGTGTGTGACACGTCTTATACCCTCAATGAATCCCTAATAATAAAAACAAAATAAAAAAACTCTAATATTGTCTGTCCAAAACAATAAAGGAGAAATAACGACAGACACCTCAGAAATTCAAAAAATCCTCAATGATTATTACAAAAATCTCTATTCCAAGAAATATGAAAATCTGAAGGAAATGGACCAATACCTGGAAAGAATTAGAAAACTTGAATAGACCTATATCAATCACTGAAATAGCATCAACAATATTAAATCTCCCCAAAATGAAAAGTCTGGAACCAAATGCTTCACTTCTGAATAATATCAAACCTTTCAAGAGAACTAGTACCTATATTATACAATCTTTTCCAAAGCATACAAAAAGAGGGAATACCTCTCAACACATTCTATGAACCAAATATCACCCTGATCCCCAAAACAGGAAAGGACCCAACAAAGAAAATTATAAACCAATATCATTAATGAATATCAATGCAAAAATATTCAATAAGATCTTAGCAAACAGAATTCAACAACACATCAAAAAAATTATACACCATGATCAAGCTGGTTTAACTCCAGGGTTACAAGGTTGGTTCAACATACACAAATCCATAAAATAATACATCACATTAATAAAATAAAAAACAAAGATCATATGATTCTCTCAATTGACACAGAAAAAGCCTTTGTTAATATCCAGCATCCTTTCATGATCAGAACACTAGGGATTTAATACAATCACTATTAAAATTATCATTGTCATACTTTAAAGAACTTGAAAAAATACTTCATTTCATATGGAATCAGAAAAAAGCTCAAACAGCAAATACATTACTCAGAAATAAGAACAAGTCAGGAGGTATCACGTTACCAGACTTCAGGCTATACTATAAATCTATAGTGATCAAAACAGCATGACTGGCACAAAAACAGAGCGGTAGATTTATGAAACAGAATAGAGAACCAAGAGATGAACTCAGCTACTTATCATCATTTGATCTTCAACAAGCTTATCAAAAATATACAGTAGGGAAAAGACTCCCTATTTAACAAATGGTGCTGGGTGAACTGGCTGGCGACCTGTAGAAGACTGAAACTGGACACACACCTTTCACCATTAACAAAAATTGATTCTCACTGGATAAAAGATTTAAACTTAAGACATGAAACTATAAAAAGACTAGAAGAGAGTGCAGGGAAAACAATTGAAGAAATTGGCCTGGGAGAATGAGGAGAATCCTGTGGGCAAATAAAGCAATACCAAAAATACATTACTGGGACCTGATCAAACTAAAAACCTTTTGCATAGCCAAGAGCACAGACAACCTTCAGAATGGAAGAAGCAAACAGATAACCTTCAGAATGGAAGAAGATTTTTGCAGGTTATCAAATATTTTTGCAGAGAACTCACACTAATCAATAAGAAAAGAACAAATGACCCATTTCTATCTGGGCAAGACTTGAACAGAAACTTCTCTGATGAAGACAGGTGCATGGCCTACAAACACATGAAAAAATGCTCATCATCCTTAATC
>NW_003852396.1:6248963-6268170 GCF_000181295.1 Otolemur garnettii | reverse complement strand
TATTCCATGGTGTACATATACCACAATTTATTGATCCATTCATGGGTCGATGGGCACTTGGGGCTTCTTCCATGACTTAGCAATTATGAATTGGGCTGCCATAAACATTCTGGTACAAATATCTTATGATTTTTGTTCTTCTGGATATATACCTAGTAGAGGAATTGTAGGATGGAATGACAGGTCTATTTTTAGTTCTCTAAGTATTCTCCAAACATCTTCCCAAAAGGAATGTATTGTTTGCATTCCCACCAGCAGTGTAGAAGTGTTCCCTTTTCTCCACATCCATGCCAACATCTCTCGTTTTGGATTTTGTGATGTGGGCTGATCTTACTCGAGTTAGATAATATCTCAAAGTAGTTTTGATTTGCATTTCTCTGATGATAACGGATGATGAGCATTTTTTCATATGACTACAGGCCGTGCGCCTGTCTTCTTCAGAGAAGTTTCTCTTCAAGTCCCTTGCCCACCTCGAGATGGGATCACTTGTTCTTTTCTTGCTAATATGTTTGAGTTCTCTGTGGATTCTGGTTATTAAACCTTTGTCAGAGACATAACCGATTCTCCAAAACCAAAGACATTCCTGCTCCCCAGTCTTTGTTTCTGTGTCTGTAAGGTTTCCCCAACTGTCATGCTCAATGTTGATTACTCCCTTGTAGGAACTCCCTGACACTTTCTAGCTATACCACCTTGTCAATTAATGCTAAGTGGGTGATCTTCTACAATGGTATTTACTTCATTTGCTTATATTCTGGATGTTCAACAAGACTAAATATTTATAGATACACTTTTTTCAACATCTAGTAATAATGCAAGAGAGATGACATGTACAATGTTAGTGGATAAATGAATTAAAAAATGATGAATAAATAAATTTGGTCACATTCTTGATTGTAGTGATAATGATGCAAGCTTCTTTTCAGAATTCTTAACCTCTCGTGTCTCACATCTTCCCCATTTCAACTTACTCCAAAAGAATATGAGGTATAATGTGATAATACATCCCGGTGAGTCACCTAGGCAACCCAATAATGACATCCTTCAGAATATTGGATACCTGTTGTTTCTCATCCTCTCAAAAAAGTCCTATAAAAATAGAGAAAGATATTACTGCATGGCATCATTCTTTGTTTTCATCCATGTTAATTTTCTAATATTAAAACTGTTCCATAAATGTAGATATTAAAAATATTTTAAGCTATTGCACACTAAAGGGCAATAAAATAATTTACTGCATTTTCCAAGGGGAGTGAAAAGTTCTTGTAATTCCTATTTCAATTTTGTATTTTTTCAAACAGTGTAAAATTATGCTCATCTATTAATGGGAACTAACATTTATTAGGCAATAACATTTATAAGGTGCCTTCACATCTATTTCCTCATTAATGCCTCTCAACAAGGTGAGATAGCAATTGCCCATATTTGTATGTGAAGAAACTCAGAGAAGTTAAGCACAAACTAGAAACTACTCTCAGGTATTACAATTCCAAATTTAAAATACATTTTCTTATTCCCTTTGGGCTTCAAAGGAAGAACTTCCATTGAATGTTAAATTTAAAATCTGGATTGGTTAACATTGTTCCATGTGTTTTAGATCCTTAGCTAATCTAATTTCTCCGTGCTTTTTTTTTTTTTTTCTTTTTGTAAAAGAAGACATTGCCATCTGGCATGGTGTTTAATAGCACCAGCTCTGGAGGCAAAATACCTAGATTTGTGGCTTACTAGCTACAGGATGTCAACAAAACTCTTTAACCTCTCTGTGCCTCGAATTTCTAATCTATGAAATCTGTGCACTTATCTCTTAGGATTTATGTGAATTGTAAACTGCTTATCACAGCAACTACCACTGAGTCATCCTAAAAAATCTTAATAATTATTACTATTTCCTGAAATATGACTACCCTTATATATTTCTTATTTTCATTTAGTTCATTGTCATATGAAGTCTATTTTTGGTAACATCATTCCACACTCTTCTTCCATGTGTACACATTTTTTTTTTAGCTCCCACTTATAAGTGAGAAAATGTAGTATTTGTCTTTCTGTGTCTGAGTTGCCCCACTCCACGTTGGACAATTAAGTTGGACTCATCCTAGAAAAAGTGCTACATAAACTCATTGGTCAGCTTCAAAGTACTCCCACTGGGAAGCTATGCACTGACACTAGTGCCTAGTCTACCCTTTGCTTTGAAGGGTAGACGAGGCAGGCATAGCACATAGTCTCCCAAGGACAGTACTTCAAATGTGACCATAACAATATTCAGCAGTGAGGTATGTATCACGTTTTCTAGGATAAGTTCCCAAACTTAACTGTCTGACTTCATAAGATAATGCTTCCAGTTCCAACGATGTTGCTGCCAAAGATTTGATTTCATTCTTTTTCATTGCTGAACAGTGCCATTGCGCATGTACACCACATTGTCTTTATCCAGTCCTCTGCTGATGGACACTGACATTGACTCTGTATATTTGCTACTGTGAAAAGGGCTGCAATAGACATATGAGCGCAGGTGTCTTTTCTATGTATTGATTTCTTTTCATTTGGGTAGATACCCAGATTACTGGATCATTTAGTAGCTCTTTTTCTCTGAAAGATCTCCACACTCTTTTCCATAGAGGGTTTCCATAGTTCTCATTCTATTTTCTCTGGATGCTTGCCACCATCTGCTATTTTTATCTTATAAATAATAGCAATTCTAGGAAATAAAAGTTAATCTGGAGGCATCATGTTACCAGACTTTAGGTTATACTACAAATCTATGGTGATCAAAACAGTATGGTATTAACATACAAATAGAGACATAGATCTATGGAACAAAACAGCAACTCTAGTCCCATCTGATCTTCAATAAACCAAAAAAAGCATGCATTGGGGAAAAGAATCCCTATTTAATAAATAGTGCTAGGAGAACTGGTTAGCCACATGTAAAAGACGGAAACTGGACCTGCATCTCTCCACTCACAAAAATTAATTCACACTGGATAAAAAGTTTAAATCTAAGCCATGGAGTAGCAAATAATCTAGAAGAAAGTGTGGGGAAAATGCTTAACAATATTGGTGTGGGAAAAGAATTTATGAGGAAGATCCCCATGGCAATTGCAGCAACAACAAAAATAAATAAATCAGACCTGCTCAAGCTAAAAAACTTTTGTATAGCCAAGGACACAATCAATGAAGCAAATAGGTAACCTTCAGAATGGGAGAAGATATTCGTGTATTACATATCTGAACATTTTTACATGCTTTTTGGCCACTTGTTTATCATCTTTTGAAATATGCCTATTCATGTCCTTAGCCCACTGTTTAATGAAATTATGTTTTCTTGTGATGGGTGAACTGTTTGGGTTCCTTGTTAATTCTAGATGTTAGTCCCCAGTCAGATGTATAGTTTCCAAATACTTTTTCCCATTCTGCATGTTGTTCATACACTCTGTCGATTATTTCTTTTGCTGTGCAGAAGATTTGTAGCTTACCTAAATCCTTTTTATCTCTTTTTGCTTTTGTTGCCTTAGTCATAAACTCTGTCTGGACCAATGTCCAGAAAAGTTTTCCCTATATCTTCTTCTAGTATTTTTATAATTTCAGATCTCACATTCAAGTCCTTAATCCATCTCGAGATGATTTTTATATGTGGTGAGAGATATTGGTCCAGTTTCATTCTTCTGCATATGATAATCCAATTTTCCTGGCACCATTTAATGAAAAGAATGTCCTTTCTCAGGGGAATGTTCTTGTCAACTTTGTTAAAGGTAAGTTGGCTCTAAGTATGAGGTTTTATTTCTGGTTCTCTATTGTGTTCCATTGATTTATATGTCTATTTCTATACTGGTACCATGCTATTTTGGTTAATATAGACTTGTAGTATAATTTGAAGTCAGGCAACATGATGCTTCCAGCTTTGTCTTTTTTATTTTTATTTTTTTAAAATTTCTTTGGCTATTGGGGCTCTTTTTTTGTTCCATATGAACTTTAGAATTTTTTTAGATTCTGTGAAAAATGATGATGTTGGTTTTTTTGATGGAGATTACGTTGAACATGAAGATGCATTCAGCAGTATTGGTCATTTTAATGATATTAACTCTTCTAATCCATGAGTGTGGGTTGTTTTTACATGTGTTGGTGTCATCTACAATTTCTTTCAGCAGTGTTTTATAGTTTTCCTAGTGGAGAATTTTCATCTCCCTGATTATATATGTTCTTAGATATTTTATTTTATATATATTAAATGGAATTGCCATCTTGATTTTGTTCCCTAGTTTTGAGATACCACAGAAATTAATGAGTCCTTAATTCTATATCACATTTATTGATTTATTGGTTTATTTTGAACCATCCTTGCATCTCTAGTATAAAACTCACTTGATTATCATGTATTTTCTTTTTGCTATGCTATTAGATTTGACTTGCTAATATTTCTTTAAGGATATTTGCATCTATGTTCTTCAAGATATTGGCCTGTAGTTTTCTTTTTGTTGTTGTTGTCATGTCCTCATCTGGTTTTTGGTAAAAGGGTGATGATGCTTTGTTGAATGACTTGGGGAGAATTCCTTCCTCTTGGACATTTTGGAATAGTTTCATAAGATATTAGTTCTTTGGTAGAATTTGGCTTAAAATACAACTGCTTCTAGGAGGTTTTTGTTTTTATTGTTTTTGTTTTTTGGTTGGGAGATTTTTTTATTACTGATTCAATATCACTATTCATTATTGTTCTGTTCAAAAATTCTATTTCCTTCTGGTCAGTCTCAGGAGGTGGTATGTGTCTAGGAATTTATTCACTTCCTCTGTTTTCTAGTTTCTGAACTTATAATTATTAATAACAGTTTCTGAGGTTATTCATATTTCTGTTGTGTTGGTTGTAATATTTTCTTTTTCATTTCTGGTTTTGTTTATTTGGATCTACTGTCCTGGTTAGTCTAGCTAGTGGTTTGTTTATGTTTTTGCAAAGCCAGCTTTTCTGTTGTTGATCCTTTGTATTGGTTTCTGTTTTTTCTCTATTTAATTTAGTTCTGTTCTGATCTTTGCTATTTCTCCTCTTCTACCTTGGGGTTTGGTTTGTTTTTCTTTTTGTTGTTCCTTGAGATGAGATGTTATTCTGATAATTTGTCTTGGTGCAGGAATTTAATGCTATAAATTTCCCTCTTGGCATTGCTTTTGCTGTTTTGCAGAGGCTTTGTATGTTGCGTTTTCATTCTCATTAATTTCAAACTTTTTAAAAATTTTTGTTTGGATTACTTCATTGAGTCAGTGATCATTTTATTTGATTTTCATTTATATAGTTTCTTTATTTCTTCTTGGTATTGATTGCTAGCTTTAATTCTGCTGTTGTCCAAAAAGATACTGATTATTATTTAGATGTTTTTCTTTCTTTTCTTTTGATATTTTTCTTTTTTAATTTGTAAGACTTCTTCTGTGGCTTAATATGTGGTCTATCTTGGAGAATGTTCCACACACTGATGAAAAGAATGTATATTCTGTAGTTGTTGGGTATAATGTTCTGTAAATGTCTGTTAAGTCCATTGGTAAAAAGTCAATTTTAAGTATAATTTTTTTTCATGACTTTCTGTTTGATGATATGTTTAATTTTATAAGTAGGCTGTGGATGTCTCCTCCTATTATTGTATTATTCTGTATCTCTCTCTAGGTCTAGTAATATTTGTGAGTGTAAGTGCTCTGATGTTGGGTGCATATATATTTAGCATTTCTATATTATCTTATTAAATTGATCACATTATCATTGTACAATGCATTCCTTGTCTTTGTTTTACTGTTTTTGATATATGTATGTGTGTATACATATATATATACACACACATAACTGTATATGCATATAAATATAAAACTACTTTTAATTATTTTTGGTTTCTGTTTGTGTAGAATATCTTCTTCTTTCCCCCTACTCTCACTCTACATGTACCTTTACTGGTAAATTGAGTTTCTTGTAAGTTGCATATAGTCATATCACATTTTTTTTAAATCCATTATGCCCACATGTAACTCTTAAATGTAGCATTAATCCATTTGTATTATGGGTTAATATTGATATATGTGGCATTATTCTTGTCATATCACTTGTCATATCTTGTCAACTCACAAGACCTGTGAGTTTGATATCTTTATTTGTTTTGTGATGGCAAATATTAACCTTTCATTTCCATGTTCAAAACCTCTTTAGCATTTCTTGTAGGGCTGGTCAGGTGGTGATGAATTCCGCATTGGCTGTCTGGAAAAGGCTTTATTTCTCCCTCAGCTTATGAGGCTTATTCTTACAGGATATAAAATTCTTGATTAAGTACTGTTTTTTTTTTTTTATTTCAACACTTTGAAAATGTCATCCCATCATCTTCTGGCCTATAAGATTTCTGCTATTACTAATAGGGTTTCTTTTATAAGTTCCTAGATAACCTTTCTATTGTTAATTTTAAAATTCTTCTCTTCACTTTGACTTCAGACATTCTGATTATAATATGCCATGGTAAATTCCTTTTTTTAATGTTTTCCTGGGGATTGCTGGACCTCTTATATTGGAATGTCTAATGCCCTTGCTAGATGTGGAAATTTTTCATTATTTCTTTACAATTCCTTTATTAGGTATATATCCAGAAGACCAAAAATCACATTACAACAAAGATATTTGTACCAGAATGTTTATTGCAGCCCAATTCATAATTTCTAGGTCATGGAAGAAGCCCAAGTGCCCATCAAGCCACGAATGGATTAATAAATTGTGGTATATGTACACCCATGGAATATTATGCAGCCCTAAAGAAAGATGGAGACTTTACCTCCTTCATGTTTACATGGATGGAGCTGTAAAATGTTCTTTTTAGCAAAGTATCTCAAGAACGAAAGAAAAAGTATCCAATGTACTCAGCCCTATTATGAAACTTATTTATAGCTTTCATGTGAAAGCTATAACCTAATTATAGCCTAAGAACATGGTGGGGGGGAGGGGGAAGTGAGGAGAGGGGGTGGATGGGTGGAGGGAGGGTGATTGGTGGGATCACTTCTATGGTTTATCTTACAAGGGTACAAGCGAATCTTTCTAAAAGTAGAATATAAATGTCTTAACACAATAACTAAGAAAATGATATGAAGGCTATATTAAATAGTATAATATGTTAACCAGTTGAAAACACCACACTGTACCCCATGATTGCATTAATGTACACAGCTATGATTTAATTTAAAAAAAAAAAACCTATTGAGCAGTGCCTATGGCTCAAAGGAGTAGGGAACTGGCCCCATATGCCAGAGGTAGTGGGTTCAAACCCAGCCCTGGCCCAAAAAACACTGCAAAAAAAAAAAATTAAAATATTTCATCTCTCTTCCCCCTCAGGAATGATTAAGTTCAATGATTTTATGTAGTCTCAGGTCTTTGTAGTCTCGAGGTCTTTGGGTTTTTTTGTTGTTGTTGTTGTCATTGTTGTTGGTTTGTTTGTTTTTTGAGACAGAGCCTCAAGCTAATGCCCTGGGTAGAGTGCTGTGGCATCATGGCTCACAGCAACCTCAAACTCCTGGGCTTAAGTGATTCTCTTGCCTCAGTCTCCCGAGTAGCTGGGACTACAGGCACCCACCACAATGCCCAGCTATTTTTTGGTTGTAGTTGTCATTGTTTGGCAGGCCTGGGCCGGATTCAAACCCACCAGCTCTGGTACATGTAGCTGGTGCCTTAGCTGCTTGAGCAACAGGTGCCACCATCTCAAGGTCTTTGTTCATTCTCTTTTTATTCTTTTCTCCTTATTTTTGACTGACTTAATTATTTCAAAATAACTATCTTCAAGTTCTGAGATATTTTCTCTGCTTGGACTAGTCTATCATAGATGCTTTCAAATGTATTTTGTATTTCCTTCAACGGATTGCTCTAGAATTTCTTTTAAAGATATCTTCTTTTTTTTTTAAGATATCTCCTTGAAAAATATCTAACTTATATCCTGAATAGATTTTATGATATCTTTGTATTGGTTTTCAGATTTCTCTTGCATCTCATTGAGTTCTTTTAATATAAGTACTTTTGAATTTCTTATCTGGCATTTCAAGGTATTCTTTTTGATTGTGATGTGTTGCTACACAATTATTGTGGGCCTTTGTTGATACATTGCCTTGCTTTTTCATGTTTCCTATGTCTTTCATTGATATCTATGCAACTTATGTAGCAGTAATTTGTTCTAATTTTTGAAATTGCTTTCACAGTGGAATTTTATTCCATGAAGATATATATACACTGTTGGTTAAGTAGGACACTTTGGCTTTGATTTTGAATACCTGTCATAGTGTGATCTTTGTATTATTTTTTGGCAATGCATAGGGTTAGTGATATCTGTAATATCCTCAGTAGCTGAGGGTAGTTATTTGTTGAGAATGTAGTGAAGTTCTATTAGAAACTTGGATACCAGCTGAACCAGACTTTGGGCCCCAGTGGTAACAATCGTGGGCTGGCTGAGTGTTTTTGGCCCCTAGAGTAGCACACTCTCACACAAGTGTTAGTGGTTCCTGGAAAGTCAATTCTCAGACCTCCAGGTAACTTGCTTAGAGGCTAGTACTGGCAACAGTAGCCAAGGTATGTATGTTCTCAGGCCCCTGGAAAGCTGGTGTGATGGGGGTGGTGACAGTAGCAGTGGTGGAGCAGCCCACTGAGACCCAAGGAATTTGAGTTGGTGTTTTTGCTGCTATAATGTGTTGGGCAGGCTAGTCATCAGCCACACAGCTGTCCATAGTAGAGTGCTATGTATTGCCCTAAATGTGCTTATGAGAGTTTGGTCTCCCCTGTCCCTCTCCAGTCAGGTAAGACTGTAGCCATTTTACCTAAAATTCAAGGCAAGGCACAGCCCAGCTTTAAACTCTCAAAATGGCACCCACTATAGGCCTATGATCATAGAGGGTAGGACTCATTTCAGGTGATCAGTGTGGGCAAGAAACTGTGGAGACTATAGTAAGCTCAAGTCTCATCACAGCAGCCCATTGCAAGGCAGTGGGTATTATCCTTGGCATGCTTAGGAAAGCCTAGATTTTCTCTCCTTCCTTGATTAAGCAGCAACTGCTGCCTTGTCAGCCTGAGCTCAGCCTTAGAGCCTATGAAAGGGGAGAGGGACCCTTCCTAAACAAGTAGCATAGGCGGAAAGCTGTGGTGCACTTCTATCTTGGTCTTACAGCAGCCTGTTGCAGGGAGGTATTATACTAGGTGTGCATAGGAAAGCTTAGACAGCTGCATCTATAGGTCCCCAGTATCCAGGCTCTCAGAATGGTACCTAGTTGAAGTTTCTGTAGGCTTGGGATTTCATTTTGGTTCTTTTTATGGAGCAACAGCTCTGTGCAATGTCCAGGAAGCTCCCTACATTAGGCCTGAGGACCACATGTGTCTAGGAGTTCTACCATAACCAGGATTGTAAAACCCATTTTGGAGTGTGAAGTCCTAGTGCTTCCAGTTACTTCTCTGGTGAATCCTAGCATTTTCTCCTAGGAAATCTGTTTGAAATATAAGTGTCTGCTTTCTATTCTGGGTCCTTTCCTTGGAGAGACACATATTACTCATGTTTAGGTGGCTAGCTTGTTACTTTACCCCTTGTATATGTAGTAATATTTATTTCTTATCTATATACAATGCACTATACTTGGTACATTATCAATGTGTCTCATTTTCAATTATTCAATCCTGAAAAGTAAACACTATTACTCTCATCTTGCAAATAAAGTTACTGAAGTTGAGGGCTCAACAGTAGCAAGTCTATGTAGCAAAGTATTCTGCGTACATTTGTCTAGCTTCAACCCTTGTACTTTCTCTCTCTCTCTTTCCTGCCTCTGTGGTTGGGAAAGTTGACTAAATTTCACATGTGCTCTAGTAAGTAAAGTCTTAGAAACGGTGTGTATAGTGTTCCCCAAGGAAAAAGAGCTGTATTCCCCCAGCATGGTATCAGAGAACATTCGTGCCCATCTAAGGCACAGACTGAATCAGAACTACATGTGCTGCCCAAGTATAGTCCCAGGAGGAAGGCTCTTGTTCATCCTAAGTTTTCTGATCATTTTATGAAACTTCAGTAAGCCATTGCTTAGGACAGTGGTTCTCGTACTTGTAGCTGAAAAGAAGATCACTGTGAGAAATAAATTTACCCCAAAAGTAGAAAATGAGTTTGATTTCTCCTTCCCACCACAATCCCTAATCATCACACATAATTCTAGAAAATCTAATTGACCAAAAAGAACATGATCAAATAAGTTTAAGGAGCTTATCTTTTATTTAATAATGAAAATATTAACAAATTGACTTGTGAAGGGTTGTGAAGAGGACAGGTGAAATGTAACTTACAGAACTATAGCAATAAGAGCATACATTTTTCAGGGTATGAGAACAGATTGGAGGTAGTGGGAGGAGTCTGTGGGATAGGTTTAGAGATTATAATTATAGTGGGCATAAATCCTGGTCTCTAAATAAAAGCAAATTATGGGGTCCCTTTCTATATTTCCCTTTAATCCAATTACATCTTATTTAATTGATTTAGTTTTATTTGTATTTCCCAAGGTAGTAGCAGAGTTAAAGAGGTGCCTGGTCCATAGTGCCTAGAATACAGAGGAAAGAATTCCAGCCTATCGTCCAAACAGATACCATGAACACCCTCACTGTCAAAGCCCACAGGTTCTTAAAGGCCAGAGAGTCTTTGCTCTGGACTGTGTGTTTGATACAGTAATCTTTATCAAGATTACAGTAATCTTTATCAAGACCAGGAAGAGCAAAACACATGGTCCAACATCCCTAGGTACATGATATGGCCATCCTCTTAAGGTCTTGTCTCCTCAGAGCACCAATACTACTGTAGCTTGTTACATTTTAATCCTTACTCATTCTCCATTTTGTTTTACAGTTTTAAAATATTTCTCCTGGTTCCTTCTAATTACCCTCATTGCTATCAAAGTTTCTCTCTGGTTTCCCTCAAAGGGAGTAACTACAACTTCTTCAGTAAATTCAAAAAAATTTTGAAGCAGAAAACACTGAACAGCAAAGTGTTCTCTATACAATGTTAAGTGAAAGCCAGCATGGCAGAAAGTTGTAGGTGTCAGATAGTAAACTTTGCTTTAAAATGTTTTGTAAAATTCATATGTAGAAAAAAACTAGACAAAATACATCAAAATGCAAAGACTGAGAAAACACATCAAAATGGCAATAGTAGTCATTTTCATTTTTAGACAAGTTTTACTTTTTTAACATTTGTTAGAATGTTGCAGGGTACTATACAGAAGTCAGAAGGGACAATTGGAACTCAGAAGAAGACACACATAACTTTACCTAGGAAAGTCATGGAAATTTTCCATTTTTATTTGAATTGAGAACCGTAAAATGAAATGCCATAAGAATTCATGATTCAGGACATCAAGAGGTAGACCTGCTTTCCAGTAAAAGAGCTTAACTGGAATCCTTTAATTTTCTCAGAGACTGTTACAGATTTGGTTCTTTGAGAAGCAAACACTAAGACAAAATCAGACATTTAAGAAAGTCACTGAGGAAATCCTATTAAAAATAAAGAGGAGAGGGAACAGCAGGAAAACAGAAGCGGTTTTCAGACACCTGTAAAAAGAGAGTGTGGAGAATGAATGATTGAGCAGGAGGAGCCTCGGCAGTGACATTCTGAGAATGTCTAGGCAAACACTAAGAGGAGTCCAAGAGTCAAGACTGCTCATCAGAGGAGCCTGAAACAGACAGGAATGGCCTCACTATAATCTCCCCACCAGGTTCAGTCACTAGCTAGCAGCATTCCCACAGAGGTCATAATTCAGCTTTAATACTGCAATGTTCTGAAGGTGTGGAGACTGCTCTAACAACCTTTCTTGCTGGAGGTTCTCCCAGTGGTGCACCTGCATTGGCTTCCAAAATTCATTCCTTTATCTCCCTCTACACATGTAGGAGCAGTTCCTTCATGGCTCTTATGGATTTCTTTACTTGAGGGGAAATTAGAAGAGGAAAGTTCATGGGATGAACTACAACACCCATTGCTGCAGTTGGACTCAGGGCACAACAGGCACTCATCTTCCCCTTTCTCCACTATCCATTCTAAATTCCTCCCCTTACTATAACCTCTGCAGATCTTGGAGATTTACCAAACGCTGTGACCCCGAACCCTCATTCTTTAGTGTTCTGAGCCCTTGATAATCATACCCTTCTTAGGACAGGGTTGCTACATGTTTCTTACAGTTACAGTTGGCCTGAAAGAATCAAGAGATGTCTGGCTGGGTCATCTGGGTCCCACATGTATTACCCCCTCCCATTATTTAAAAGCAGCCCTATCTCATACTATTAGAAGCAGTTACTTCTCCAAAAATGATGACTTTCCTCATCTGGTGGTCTCTGAACACAAGGAACACAAAGTGAAGTCATGTTTGTATTTTAATGGGATCCTTGTGTCCTCTGGCAAGAATGTGCCCCTTGGGGTTCAGGACCACTAAATCTTCATAGCCTAGACTTGTGGGGACAGGAAGCATGAAATATTCCTGTGGGGCACTGAGAGTGGTGGTCAATCAAGCCAATACTGTTTCCATTTCTTAGTTTTCACGCCCATGTATATTTCCTATTGTAGACTCAACACTATATATAGAGGTCTATGATTAATACATATGCCAAGGAGTACAAGATAACATCTTCTCTGAGTATGACCATTAACCTGGTATTTCAGCTGTGCATTCAGTAGGCCATCCTGGTGTCCATCAGCTGGCTGAGGAATGAGATATAGCAGATGTGATATATAGTACAAATAGTGTCTCCCCATGAACTTGACCCTATTCACATCCCCTTACTGAATGCAATGTTATAAGGAATGCTGGACCCGTCATTTTGAAATTCTGTAAGTTCCTGATATGGGTGCTGGTTGAGGCTCTGTGGCAAAAATAATAAAACCATACCTAGAAGATCTATCCATATAAGAATGAATATGAGGTCTATCCACAATAGAAGGGGTCGTGATGCTGAATAGCCATTAAATGCACGATAAGCTTTTCTAAAGAATAATGCTAACTTGGTCGCTTAGTAGTGGTCTCTGTTATTGGCAGATAAGACATTTGTAGATGGTGGTAGCTAGGGAACCTTGAAAAGTAGGAATACATGCTGTTGGGTCCAAATGTTACCTTCATCACGATCACCACGGCCACTCAACTCACACCCATTGTGCTAATTACAGGGTGGCCCGTGACCAAGAATGCCTAACTTCAACTGTTTAGGTCATTTTGTCAACTTGGTCAGTGCAGTGCTCCTTCTGCAACTGGTCCTACCCTGTGAGTGTTAGAATTTGATACATACTTCTTTATACTTGTTGGCCTTTTACATACTTCCATATGTCCATCCACATGTATATACCCCAAAATTTGTCTCTGATTTTCTGGTCATTTTCCTCCAGGCTCCTGATCAGATGGCCTGACTTTTTGGCCACTGCCTGGGAATCTGTTTGTAGTCTCACCTCAGGCAACTTTGCCTTTTACACTAATTGAATAAGTAGGAGTGCCACTCACAGATCTGTGCTTTGGGAAGATTTTTCCTCTCATGGGATCTCTGGATGCCAATATTAACCCAGAATCTGTATCCTATTGGACAAAATGTCTCAATATCTTCCTTTTCCCAGTGTACCTGGGTAAATTGCTGTAGACAGTGGTGTGCTGGTGAGCATTTTAACAAACATCTCTCAGTGGGTGCAGAATGCAGGAAAAAAATCTCCGTCCATAGGGTAAATTTTCCCATCATGACCTATTTCAGGTTTTCATCAAAAGACTGGAAAGAGATGCACTCTTAACTCTCTGAACCAGGCAAGAGTCAGCTCCATACCATTAGCTAAAATGCCACAGTGTGATAGGGTCTTACCCCTGACAACCCAACCATCTCTTTAATCATGGGGTTCTGAATTTCAATTTGGCTCAAGTTCAGAAACTGGGCCAAGCTCTCAGCCTCCTGTTCCTCCATTCTTGCTGCCTTCCGACTTTAGATATTATGTAGCATCCTTATTGGCTGCCCCTCTATAGTGCCCCTAGGGACACTGTTTGATAAGAATCTCCACAACTCTCTGTAGGTCAAGCCCTCATGTCTTCCCCTTAACATTACCCATTCTTATCGTACTTATGGCTGCCGGGCTTCTTCTGAGTAAGCATTGCCAACTGTCCTCTATTTGGGGGGCTTTATCATCTCTGTGGCCATTAATGAATCTACTAGCTCTATTAACTGCTTCTCCTACCATTATCCCTAGTCTGTACAGGAAAATCCACTGCAGAACATACTAATGATGCTTGAGCCTTTACATCAGCACATACCTGATGGACTTGGTGAGTATTGTGTCCTCTGGGTCCACCTATAGAACATCATTCTATGGTGAGCCCATTGACCTCATAAAATACAACTATGTCAGAACGCCCACTCCTGGAACCTTTTATTACTTTCTCTAGTATCTGCCAGGACAACTCATGCATTTCTATTTTACTCAGTATGGACCATCACATTTTCAAAATTCTAAGAGCTACTCTAGAAAGTAAATTTGCCTCATCTCCTAGCTTTCCTTGACAAAGTTAAACTCTGTGTCTTGAGAAAGCACTTCCAAGTCATTGAATTCTTGCTTGTTCAGTCTTATGTTATAATCCCCTGATCAAGCACCCTCAATCTACAGGCATTCCCTATCATACCTGCTAGGCATGATCGTATAGCCTACTCTTCAGGCTGCTTTAGGAATATGATATTCCCTTACCTTATCAGGCTCCAGCTAATCTCCAGCCAGGTTATGCTGAGATTCCATCCTAAGTATAGACCTGGCATACAGGAGTAGATATGGTAGAAAACCTTGAGGGATCATCTGTTAGCAAGCAGCAGAAGGGAATCTGCATTACTGTCCCACCCTGGGGTTCTAGCTCTTGTTAGGGAGGGGTCAGTTACCTCATCAAGCTCTGGGTTCATGGGAGTCTGTAGAGCAGGGGTCCTCAAACTTTTTAAACAGGGGGCCAGTTCACCGTCCCTCAGACTGTTGGAGGGCTGGACTGCGGGCCCCGGGACTAGTCGGCTGCTAAGTAGGACAGGCAGCGGCGGCAAAAACACCTGGTGAGCCAGATAAATGTCCTAGGCGGGCTGCATGTGGCCTGCGGGCTGTAGTTTGAGGATGCCTGCTGTAGAGCCTTCCACATACTGCATTTTAGTGGTTCTAGATTTTCCCAGTCAAGGTCTTGATTCTAGGACAGTGATTTTCAGCTGTGGCACACTGGTGTTCTATGAGAAGATCTTAAGTGTGCTGCAAAAACTTTAAAAATCACTCATTAAATTATTTTCAAAAGAAGTTCAAAGTACAGCTAAGTGTATTTTTTACTCTTTTTATTGGCTAACATAACTTAAGTGTGCCATGGAAGTTTAACTATAGGTTCACATGTATCTTGAGATAAAACACTGCCCTGCATAAAAGACCTCTGGGCTAAGCAGCTAAAAGTCTCAGGGTCTCTACAGTCCTAAGCATTAAGGCCTGAACATGCTTCTCATCGGTACCTACTTTTTCATTGCATAAAGAAAGCCCAAAGAGGTCTGCGGGCTCTCATATATCATCCTCACATTTATTAGCTGCTCTCATTTTCCACAATCCCTCTGCTGTGGCAATATGATTTATAACCACCAGACAACTCCACTATAGATATAGATGACTTATAATCACCAGGCAACTCCCCTATAGATAAAGATCCCCTATAGATATTTCCCTACCTATACCTTGTCAGTGCCTGACTCATCTCACTATTATTTTTTTTTGAGACAGAGCCTCAAGCTGTCCCCCTGGGTAGAGTGCTATGGCTTCACTGCTCACAGCAACCTCCAACTCCTGGGCTCAAGCAAGTCTCCTGCCTCAGCCTCCCAAGTAGCTGGGACCACAGGCGCCCGCCACAACGCCCGGCTATTTTTTTTTTTTTGGTTGCAGCCATTATTGTTGTTTGGTGGGTCCGGGCTGGATTCGAACCCGCCACCTTAGGTGTATGTGGCTGGCGTCTTAGCCTGTTGAGCCACAGGCGCCGAGCCTCATCTCACTATTAAGGGCATTCCCACCCACTAGGACTTTTACCAGATTAATAATGCTGGTGAAAGTTTAGCCATTGTCCTGCCACTTCATGCCATGGGCCATCCATGCCCCAATTCTACATGGGATGGGGTTCCTCCTGCCAGCTGGGCAGTGAGTGAGCTGTCCTTAAGCCTGTCTTAAAACACGTTTTGTTGGACCACTACTGATACCATTGATAAAGCTCTCCAAGAAGCAGATGCCCAAATGGAATTAAGCATGCAAGAGATTTATTGATTGGAAGTGGAGAGTGTAAATACCAGTGAGAAATAAAGAGGAGAAGAGTAATAACAGGAGTAGGCAGTAGGAGCAAAGACGCAGGATGGACTCAGACTGGGACAGCACTGAAAGGACCCCTGCCCTGGCTGTGGAGGAAGTTTTTCAAGTAAACCCTCAGTGCGCTTTCTGGGAAGAACTCCCTTACCCACTGTTTTCCAGGGACCGTCATTGACTTGACCGTCTGATTGAGACATGGTCTTATCGTCTTCCATGTTACATCTGATATGACCACTAGGGTCTATGGCTTCCCTAAGGGATATTAATCTTTGGGGCAAGTTTGGAGGCCTAAAGTTTATAATTTGAATAGTCATAAACTTTTTCAGACTAGACTCATGGTTCCTTTGGCAATATAATTTACTCAAAAATTATTAAGCTCTAGAAACAGATATATTTTTTATCAAATATAAAAAATATCTGTTTTATCTCACCTATAATTACTTTATAAGGCATAACATGTAAACTTGCCTTGTTTCCCTGCTTTCTTGCCCTTCTCCCTCTCACTTACCTGGCCTCAGTGGCGGCACACAGGATTGACTGGTAAGTCCACAGTGCAATCTTCTGTTTTGGAGCAGGGTTGGGTCCCTTTGTCTTCATGGGAGGCATGTGAGCAACAAAGTCTCATCTCCCGCTATTTGAGATATAGAAACTTTTCTAAAGCAGAAAGGAGTAGACATGGTCCAAAATTTCTGTACTTTTTTTCTTCCATCTCTGCTAGCAAACCTATCAACTTCTGAATTCTTGACTAGAAATTTTTGTTTTATTTTCTTGTTTTGTTTGCTATACCTTGATAAAAGTAATAAGGAACAGCTAACACAGGAGATTTTGACTTTTTCCAAATACTTCCCATATAGCTTTAGGCCTGGTAAACACTCATCTTGCTTTTCAGTTTATCACAGACCACTGACTTACAGAATGTTTTACCATAGCACCCAAAGATTCCAGGTTTCAAGTCTAACCGCCAACCTAATGTCACATAGTTTGAGTTTCACATATGGAAGAATTTATAAGGTACCAACTGCTATAATACAAAGGATGGTCTAAATTGCTAATAACAAATGAATCAAAATAATTCAATAGCTTAAGGACTACGGAAGTTTATTTTTTTCACATGAAACATTTCGGGGGGGGCGGTTCTGGTGAATTGGCACTGACAGTATCTTTTCCATCTTCAGCATGTGACTTCCATGGTGGAAGAGCATGGAAGTGACACATAGAAGTCTAAAAGAGACAAACATTACTTCCGTTCACATATCATTTGGGGGAATTTAGTCATGTGAGATAATTCTAAGGGGCCTGCGAAATGTATTTCCACATATCCTAGTTACTACTCTGTTGGTATGAAAGTTGAGGATGTGTTCTAATATAACCTACTGTCAATATGTTTTATGTCAGGCGTTTGAAGTAGTTTTCTCCTCAAACATAAAACGTGAAGGACAGAACGCAGTCTTTCTCCCTCCATCTAGCTCTTCTTCCTGCCCATTTTATATTAATTAATGGTATAATGATCTTTCTAGTTATCCCTGAACAATCTTGGAGTGACGGTTGGCTCCTTTCATTCCCTACTTGCACATACCTAAGAGGTTGTTTACTCTTTCTGGTTGTGTCCACCATACCTGTATCCTCATCACCAATTCAGGCTGGTCCTTACTACCACTTACTTCAATTAGTGGGAGGACTTCTTGAGTTGACTGAATAGTTCCACATTGTTTTCTAATTTCCATATAACCTGATAAATTATCCTTTCCAAAGCCTATCTCTAAACTATCCAACTATTCAACGAATGGTCCTTCAGAGTGACAGATATACAAACATATTGTAATACTAAACACAGTACACTCAACACATGCTTAATAAATTGTATAAAATTTGACTTAAATACATCATCACAAGTGTAATCAGACCAGTGTTAATTATGTTCCCTCAAAGCCTTCATTTCTTTAGTTTTTGTTTTTCAGTAAGGAAAATGGTACAAACAACATATACATATAGAATTTTCAAATTTTTTTTCATATCAGGAAATATTGATTCAAAACCTAGCACCCTGTGAAGCTGTTTACCATCAATAAGTCTGTCATCCCGAAGATGGAAATGACCAATAATAGCACCAGAGAGCACACGGAGGATGTCGTATGTTTCTCTTTTACAGTGATTCATAGAGAACAGAATGGGAATTCAATTTAAAAAGCACTTTGAAGTTTCATGCAGTCCCTACAACAAAAATAATAACAGTTACTGTTTATCTACTACCTAGTATACCACAAACCAAACACAAGGATACATACTCCCAACACACTGTCCTGTTCAAATTCAATTTATAAATTAGCACTATGAAATATGTAGTATTTTCCAACTGAGTTTAAATTGCTTGCCTTCAGTTACACACTTAGTACAGGTCAGAGCTATGGTGCAAAAACAAATATGCCTGACCAAAACCACCCTCTTTCCACTGTGCCACACACTGAGAAGAAAATTGACTTTATTCAGACTTACGGAAAGGGGTGTCAAAGCTAACCTCACTTAGAACTTTTTAAAAGTAAACTGTGCCAATTTTTATATTTTGCTTTGGTTAAACCTGAATTTACTATATCCAGCCCATTTCAATTTAACTAAAGTTTCCTCTTTCAGCAATCTCTGAGATTCTAATAAGCTCCTTAGTTATTACACAGGTGGTTTTTGATCTTGAACATGTTGCACATTCTATTCTGGAACCTGAGGAAATTAAAATGTGAAGAGAGTTTACAGTATAATTGGGAAATAGGTATGCAAACAAATAATAGTGCAAACTAAATAGTAATTAAAGAAATGTTAACTAGGCTCGGCGCCTATAGCTCAACCGGCTAAGGCGCCAGCCACGTACACCTAAGGTGGCGGGTTCGAATCCCCAGCCC
>NW_003852396.1:6208913-6248806 GCF_000181295.1 Otolemur garnettii | reverse complement strand
AAAAAAAAAAAAAAAAAAAAGAAATGTTAACTAAACAAGATGCATACTCATCAAGTTTGCAAAAATTAGAGCACTAAGTGTTGGCAGGGATGTAGCCCCAGACATGGGGGTCATGGTACTGCAGCGGAGACAATGATGAGTTTCGGTTTAAATATGTTAAATTTGAAATGCCTGCATGCAACTCAACCAGAGATACACAGTAGAAAATTACATATAACAAGTGCAAAAGTAGACAAGATTTTGCCAATGGAAGAATAAGTCTTCCGAGAGTTATTCATGCCCATTTATGGGCATGGAATAACTCCATAAATGGGAGTTTTTCATGGCTCAAGCCATAGAAGCCAAAAAACAAAACAAAATGTGGAAAGTCTCTAAGCACAGAATTTTCAAGTCTGGGAATAAAGTCTCACGCCTTTGAGACGGAATGAGACACGCTTCTCGTGCTTTCTTACTGTGCCATCTTCAAGAAAGGGATGTGGTCAAATGAGGGATAGGTTGAGTGCAAATCTGCAAATAAGAAATGAAGTTTTGAATCAGCTGACCCAAGTTCTCAAACAGTCCTTAGACTGAATTGTTTTTCCTTTCTTTGGATTATGAGTTTTCCTAAGAATCTAATGAAAACTGTAAATCCTTCGCTAGAACAAAGAAGAAATACATTTCCCAGAGTCACTTCAGAGTGTCATGCAACCTCTAACAAACCCCATATTAAAAATGCCTCCTAAAGATTAATTATTATTATGGGATTTATTTTTCTCTCAAACATTTTTTTCCTGTTCATCAAATCAGTTTTTTTCCATAATCTATAAACTAGTGACAATGGAGCTGATAGGTAGGAAAAGTGATCTTGAAATAGGTCGATTCCACTGGGGTACAGGGTTATGACTTTCCTAGACTGTCTCACTAAGTTTGGAATAAAGTGGGAGAACTAACGGATCCTGTTTTTACTCCCAGAAATCTATATAAAAGAACCCTAAATGCTCTTTTCATTTTCTTGTCCTTGTGTCTGTATGATGTGTTAGGCTGTCGTTTATAAGGCTATCCTCCTCTAGACTCCATCTTAGAGGCCAGGTGACCTATTAACAGTGACAAGAAACTGAACTGTGTCTCCTGGTTGAGGGCACTCAATGTCTATTGAGAAAAATTATATAGTTGATTTAATTCCTGGGACTAAGTGACTGCCATTGTAAGTAATGATACAACAAAAACGTACTAAAACCTTGGTAATGAATGGCAGAAACAGTCTAGATAAAAAGTGCTCTCCCCTGCATAAAATTATGGGCATTAATAATGGGGAGGAATGTTTAATCCAATGAACTTGTTGACTGTCAGCCTCTTGCTATTATACAAAATTTGTTTTTGGTTAAGTTTTAAGTCTAAAATAATGGCTTTCCCACATTTTTCTTAGAGTGGGGCTTTTACTTCTAACATTAATTGTTTTAAAACAAATATCTGAAACAAAATTTACTTTCATCTTATAAATAAAGTAACACAATACAGAGTAAGAGGAGCACCAGACTGAACTCAGAAACTCAGAATATCTGAGATCAAATCCCACTGTAGACAGCAGCTGTGTGTCTTGGAGCTAGTTCCTATACCTCTCTGATATTCTAATTTGGAAACTGAGACAATATTTTTCCTGCCTTTCTGCTAAGGTTTCTGCAAGTATCCAATGAGGTAAAGAAGACACAAAGCACTTCTGTCAAGCTTAATGTTGTTTACATACACACATACATTTTTTCTTAGCTTTTAAGTGAAGAAACTGAAGCTCAGACAAGTCTTGAGTAAATACACAGCCTTGTTACAGAGCCAGGACCCAGGACTGGTTCTAAATTCTCCACTCTTCCTCAGGTGGAATATGTGAGCTTCTCTGGGGTAGTCATGAGTGTCTGGATAAACTGAAGGGTATGTGTGCAAGGATGGAATGTGGGATACTGCCTGTACCCGAAAAGAACCCGCTGGATTAAGAGTAGATGGTACTTTATAAAGAGGAAGTACCTCACTGACTATAGAGCTTCTTGTTTTGCATAACACTCTTTAGAAACTGACAGCCAGAGTTGGGTTTCTGACACAACAGTGGAGCTTTGACAGGGAGAAAGAAAGAGAGAAACCCTGACATCTGCCATTAAAGAAGGAACTTTGCACAAAAACACAAACATCAACTGGGGAATTGTATGAAGTTGTTTGCTCGGCTGTGTAGTGTGAGATGTAAATTTTCTTCTCAGTCCCACGTGAAATCTTTATTACATTCTCTCTTGTTCACTGTTTCATGGTTCAAGTTTGCTTTGGAGAGAAACGCTATAAAAACCCTGAGTTCTGCATCAAGGCTGAGCAGACCCTAACCTGAGGCTGCCCCCTGGAGGGCGGCCAGACAAAAGTTACTGAAGACTAAAGAGAAGGGGCTCAACAGAGAGTTCCACACATACACATGACAGGTATGTCATTTTATCATCCTAACCAGCAATCTCCTGAGTCTGACAAGGAATCATTAACTACTTAGCTTCCCAGAGAAAGAAGGAGTGTTTGTGTTTTAATATATAGCCTTTCAACTCCTTACCACAGTTACAAGCTCTTTCAGAAAAATATGAATTTTAAAAAGAGACACTGAATATATTCTATCATGAAGGCTTTTTTCCCTCTACATCCTTTTTCAATCAAAATATGTCTCATATTTTGAGACATACTTTAGAATTAACCTCCTAGAACACCATTCTCTCTCCTCAGTGTAGATTTTCACTGTAACACACCACAGCAATAAGCATCTTTGATAAGAAAACCCCATGAATCTACGGAGTCAGTTTAAAAACAAACAAGCAAACCAACTTAGGCATGCATAAGAATTACCTATCAGAGCTCTTGAATTTGGAGGATTTTGTTTAAAAATAAATTTGAATTCATTTTTGGTTATCAACTGGCTTTATCCACAGAGACACCAGCTTTATCCACCATCTCCCCAGAGGGGTGCTTGCTTTTACCCCTGTATTCCTGATTTCAAAAACTATTGGGCTACATGTATTCTCTGTTTCATGAGGTTCCTGATACATTTCTTAAAGAGTGCGGTAATTGACAAAACACAATATTCTTTATTTTTTTTTTATTTCTACAGCCTAGAAATGAAAGTAGATTGATTTTTGTTTTCTCAGACACTGACACTTAGAGGAACTGAACTTAGATAATAGGAGCTGAGGAGCTGAAACATCCTGCAATGTGAGGAAAAGAGCTGGACCACAAGAGTTGTCCTCCAAATGCCAGCGTGCCCTCCCTGAGAGACACTCTGTATGCTAAGGGAATTGTAGAGGCTCAGGGCTATATGGAAAGAGAATGCCAACTTCTTAATCTTTGACTCACCTGCAACAATTAAACTACCACGGTTATATAGTCTTGCTTCCCTCCCAGGTGACGGATAGTAAGTGCTCTATCCGGCCTGGTGTGTTATCCAATCTATCACAACCAATCATATCATCAGAGACTCATGATGCTGGCTCATTCATCAGGGCAACCAAATATTCCAAGACCTACATGCACCATTAGCAAATTAATCACAAACTTACGGCATTAGCTGGTTGTTTTTAAAATGTTGATTGGGTTTCTACTTTCTACTGTTAATCCAGTCAATAAAGATAAAAGAAATAATCACTTTATCTTGAAAGATTCAAATAGTTAAAGATTATATTTTATATCTCTTGATTGTTCAAAGACTACTTAATGCAAGTAGGTTTGATCAAGATTATTAGGTGATATCCTAGGTCAGCAGGAAAGAGTTCTGTAACCAATTATCACTGGCCACTGTGGGTGTAGGAGGTGTGAGCACATCACTTATTTTACATCTGTTGTATTTAAAAGGCTCTGAAACTTCTTATAGTTATGCATTCTAATTTTAATTATAGTGAATCGATAAATATGATATCTATAATACTATGAGATTTATTACACATTTTGCTGATATTAGGTGACGAATCAATTACTAGAGAAATTTTAACTGCTCATTGAACACAGGCCTCAATAGTGAAAATAAAACTATAAAGGAGGAACTAGGATCTAAAGAGACAGAGTGAGAGTGAAAGAAAGCAAAAGATTTATATTCATCATCAATTTAATCACTGTGGTTTGGCGAGCACAATGCCCCAGAAAGAAATAGTATTCTTCTTATTCTATGATCCATGACTTCTCTCCCAGGAAAAAAACTTTGTCCACGACACAGGTTTTCATTGATTTTTATCTTCCCACTATTATAGGTGAGGTTTTAAAAGTAATCACTTTTACACATTTTGAAGACTTGTTTAAAAATCAAGGATGAGTTGAAGATTTTTGGCTTACAAATTTATTTCCTATTTTACTAGAAATGCTTTTCAGACTCTTCAAAACTTAAAATTATACTAACTTTTCTTAATTCAAGTAAATATCAAATTAGACCCAAGATCTTGATATTAAATACCATAGAGTTTCTCAGTGTACCTCTCTGATGCCTGGTGAATTTCTAGTCCCCAGTGGGGACTCTACAATAGTGGAGAAATCCATACAGAAGCTATTAGACAATGTATGAGAGCAGTTATACTCTGAAAATATGGAATAAGATTGCAGTTCTACATTGAGATCTAGAAGTAGATTAGATAACTAGAATTAAAAGGTGACTATTCCAAAATTAAACCAAATATATTTGCCATTGCAAATCTTAGCATTGTGGTTAGGCTCACCATACCTTATTTAGACATGGTTATTATCCATTGTGAGACTGGGGAACCAAGAACATCAATTAGCCAGCGAGTGAGATGAAAACGTCATTACTCTTATTTATTATTATCTGAGTGTTGCCACATACTTACCATACCTCTGAATCACTTCTGATCTATTTTCTCTTTACTCCTAGAATTTATAACCTGCTGTAGCCAATCCACTTTGCTTTACTGAAGATAATAACACTAGATCTTCCAAAGACCAAAATTATTTTATTAGGAAACTATTATAGCATAAATAATGTCAGAGTCCTACTAAAAATACCTATCTAAGGAGGAGAAATTTTTTTCATAACTTTTTCAAAGAAGCATGTAATATATCTTAGAAATTATTTTAGAGTATCAAAAAAAATCAAAAGTTTTCCAGAGGATTCTTCTGTAATTTAAAAAATTATAAAAATTCAAACATCACATTGAAAGTGGATTTTTTAACTGAAAAAATATAAAAAAAATGCAACTGAAAGATACACAGCACTGATTTTTTGCACACTAAGCTCAAACCTTGTTTTTACTGATCTATAAAATCAGAATTTTGAGGAAAATAAAAGTATTACTTAAAATATTAGTAACCTGAATCAATGCCAAATTATGAGTGTTTATTACAATATTCCTTAAATCAAATGATGATTATATCTAATCCTGCCCTTACATGGTTCTTTTGAGAATGTACATATCTGATGAAGCTGAAGATAATATAGTTTTTCTAGTATCCAATCATTTAAGCCTTTGCTAAGTAATATTAACAAAATAGTACTCCTAAGATGCATTTCTATAATGCATTTCAATTTACAAAGTACTTCCTCTTATCTCCCTTACTTATTCCTAACAATATCTGTGCGATTGTAGGCAAGGTACCTCATTTTATGCACTTAGAAATTGAGAATCCAAGGTGTTAAGTGATTTGACCAAGACTGCAAACGTGCTCTGGGCTTTAGATGAAGAGCACACAGGAAACCTGGCTCTTTCTCTCTAATTGCTCTCATCTCTGGTCCCACCCAAAGCCGAGGGTACCTGGGAGCCTAGTGCAGTATTTCAGCATTAGGAAACATAGTCCTGAATGGAAAGCATTCTAATTCTCAGGACTACACATATATGTTAATTTATCTTCAAAATATTTAGTCTCCCAAGCAATACTCACTGGCACATTACATTCTTCTGTATTTGCTACATGTTTTGCCACCTGCAAGCTGCGTGGTTATGAACAACTCAAGCTCCAGACTTTATTCATTCATTCGGCAACTACTCAATGAATGCCTGCTGCTTGCCTGGTACTGTTCTTGATGTTAGGGTATAGTATCAGCAGAGAACAAAACAGACTCTGGTGTGGGAAGATAAATACATAATAAAGAAAAAAGTGTAATAGGTAGTAAGTTAAAAAGTAGTAATTACCACAGAAGGAAAATGGCCCCCTATATTCCTGGTTAGGGAGTTGGAAGACATGTGAATAAAGCAGAAGGCAGGGAGTGGGTGAGACTTTGAGGGTGGAGTTCCGAGAGAGAGAGAGAGAGAGAGAGAGAGAGAGAGAGAAAGAGAAGAGAGAGAGAAGGAGAAGAGAGAGAGAAGGAGAGAGAGAGAGAGAAAGAGAGAGAGAGAGAGAGAGAGATGGAGAGAGACAGAGAGAGGGAGAGGGAGAGAGAGATGGAGAGAGAGATGGAGAGAGAGAGACAGAGAGAGGGAGAGGGAGAGAGAGAGACAGAGAGTGCAACAGAGAGATCAACAGAGAGAGCAACGACTCTGAGGCAACACTGCACGTGGAGGGGTACGGACTGGCAAAAAATAAATAAAAACCCTCCAGCAAAATAAGATATATACGCCATAGCAATAATGGGGAACCACAAGGAATGGAGTATTGTGGATCATTTTAAGAACTTTAACCTTTAAGTGTAAAATCTAAGAAAAAAGAGAAATTCCTTTTCCAATCAGTGGCTAAAAACATTTTTATGTTGATTCAAAACTGTAAGAAATACCGTGCCTCTGTTCTTCCACATTTCCTAAACTTTCTATGGGAAGAATGAATATGACAACACAAACGAAGCTCAATCAAATGCTAGGTTATAATTTAGAAGCAGCTGTAAATATAATGATTTTGGAGTTTTAAATTGTAAAATCCTGTTTCAGCTAAATTTTGATCCCTTGGAAATGATCAGATGCCTAGTACTCAAGAAGAATTACACACTATGGGAAGAATGACAAGAATAGATTCACTGAGATATAGGAAAAGGTTCAGGTGTTGGTGAAAAGGTACTAAAACCGAAGTAAATAATGGGCCAATCCATGTTCAGACACACGTGTGACTGTATGAAAATCACGAAATGTTTCTAAATCTCAGCTCTTCCCCTCTCCCTTCAAAGATTATCACAAAGATCAATGAAACTGTGTGTGTGCATGTACACATGTAAAGGCTCTACAGGTCACTGCAGAATACAGAATAAATCATCATGAGTAGCAGCAGGGATACCATTCATAAATACTCATGAGAAGAAACTGGACTTACATGAATGGATTACAGTAACTGAAGCTGTTGACCACAGAGGATTCCTCTTGTCCTCTTCTTCTATAAGGATGTTGCCCAGAATCCCATCCAGAATTCCATCCAATCTTGTTCTCCTCTTGCCCAGCCTACATATTTTCCCTAATTTCCAGACCCATATTTCCAGAAGATTATTAATATTATACATACCTCAAAGTTAATATTTACTAAATTAAGTTCATTATCTTTCTTCCACACTCTCCAAGTCATCCCTCTCTCAAAAGTATGATTGTCTTTTTTTTTTTTTTTGAGACAGAGCATCAAGCTGTCACCCTGGGTAGAGTGCCATGGCATCACAGCTCACAGCAACCTCCAACTCCTGGGCTCAAGCGAGTCTCCTGCCTCCATCTCCCAAGTAGCTGGGATTACAGGCGCCCACCACAATGTCTGGCTATTTTTTGGTTGCAGCTGTCGTTGTTTGGCCAGCCCAGGCTGCATTCGAACCCACCAGCTCAGGTGTATGTGGCTGGCACCTTAGCTGTTTGAGCCACAGGCGCCGAGCCAGTATGACAGTCTTCATATACTTCTGCCCATCCCTCATATCTTCCATCCATTTGAGAGCATTGATTGTAGAATTAATGCTGAATGGCTTAAATTAATCTCAGCTGTGCTACTTATTAGCCATGAGACCCCAGAAAAGTCACTGAACCTCTCTGTAATTCCATTTCCTTATCAATAAAATAAGTCTTGACTATACTATTTCACAGGGTGCTTGTGTGCCTGTGAGGATTATACACACACACACACACACACACCTCAGAACAGTTGTGTGCTAGACATGACATAACCATTCTCTATTATGGGCACTGTCAAACCTTACAGGAGGATCTACTGGCTCCAACCTTACTGACTTCACCCATTGCCATTGCATTACTGCAGACCTTCATCGTTTTATACTTGACAACACTTTCCACCACACTATCATGGCAGGTTGACTTGTCTGCTTGCCCTTCTGGATGATGGTTCTTTTGGCCAGGGGCCATCATTTTACTCATTTTTGTAACCTGGAAGCCTAATAATGGGTCTAGCACATGGTAGTTACTCAACAGATATTTGTCAGAAGGAAGGAAGAAGAGGGGAATAAAGGGAAGGAGAGAGGGGGAGACAAAAGAGAGAAGAAAGAAAGAGAAAGAAAAGGAAGGAGAGAGAAAGAAAAGGTAAATGAAAGGAAGGGGGGAAAGAAAACAAACGAAAGAGAAAGAATGAGAAAGAAAGGAGAACAAGCTGACTTTCTTTCCAACAGTTTCTTGCTCTTGAGCCCCCCCTTCCATACTGTTAGGAGAATTACCATTTTTAAAGCAAATTGTTCACATTTAAACGTCCTTTAAGAAGCTTGGTTAATTCCCCAATAAAGGTTAAAAAGGAAAATTCATACCTAGAACTTCTGTTCTCTAATTATCTTTCTAAAATTAACTTCTGCTACCACTTCCCTACTCATCTATCCCATAATCTAGAGACCCTAAATTTCCTGCTACTCCCTCAACCTGTCAAGAGATTTCTTACACTTAGGGCTAATAATCCCTTTTCCCTGGATAGCTACAGCTCTTCCTTGCCTGGCAAAGTCTTATTACTTATCTTCCAAATCCCAGATTCTTCACTGTGAAGCTTTTTTAGATTCCTTTAAATTTAAGTCTTCCACAGACATCTGTCTATCTTTCTATTGTAACAGTTATCTGGATAAGTAGTTTTTAAAGAAAATATATTTATATAGAGAGAGACTGGTGCTCTTTAGGATGAGGGGTTATGTTTTACTCCCCCAACTTCTGACTTATAGGGGGCTCTTCATGACTGTTTCTTGAATAAATCAATGAATGAATGAAAGCACTGATCTTTCTCATTTTGTTTGAGCAATAGTTTGCAAACTCATCTCCAGATGAGAATCATGTTGATTCAAAAGAATCACTAGACAAGTGAATTAAAGGATCTAACCATCAGAGATTCCAAACCAATAGTCTGCAAGTACCACCTAATAATCTGTATCTTAACAAATTCCTTAAGTAAGATCACGTATGCAAGTTTTTTCCTGTAAAAGTATGTCCAGCTAAAGGAGTGAGACCTGAAACAGAACTGAAGCTCCTGTCTTCATGAAAATTTTGTGTGATTTAAGAGAAGCACAGATTCTAATATGTAATAAATCACTGTGGACACTAGTGAGGCCTTTTAAGGAGGGTTCTGAATTTAATTAGAAATAAAGAAGAATTTATTGATCATGTATTAACCTCTAACAGTATACATAGGAAAGTTATAGAGATATTTTTTAAAAGACGTAAGCGGTCATCATTTAAGGATATTTAAAAATAACTGCTGGAAGACAGGGCTTGACAAACATGTCCTTTTACATCTTGGCTTCCAATATACAACTAGATCTTAGTTCCAACAAATAATTACAGTGGAACCTTTGTAAGTTGACTACCTAGGGGACTGTAACAAACTGGGCAACATATGGAGGTGGTCAACGTAGGGAACTATGTTGGTATGGTACTGCTATGTGTATGTGATCCACGTCTGGTCTGTGAAAATTAGGTCAACTGACGGAGGCAGTGAATGGAGGGAGGTGGTCACCTATGGAGGTTCTACTGGATATGTAATCTTTTGCTTAATACAATTCAGACAAAATGCAGCTATATCAGAAACCCAGAAACTGAATCATTACAAGGATTTTGAGTTTCAAAATGAAGTGTGGGATTCCATTTAAACATTAACTAAGACCAATGGATCTTGAGGGCTTCAATTCAATGTCTCATGATGGGACTTTCCTGTATACTTATTTTAAATGGTTTATCAAATTATCAGTCAGAATCTATCAAAGAAAGTCTGAGAAATGCTTCCCAAAGTTTCCTGTGTTTAGACACTTTCTGTATCCCTGAACATGTCACATACTTGCACACACCAATGCCTTTATATTTTTCTTGCCCCTCCATGGCCAGTCCATCCCTCTCTCTTCGCCTGGCAGAATTTCATTCATCCTTCAGACACACCTGAAATATGCAGTTCTCTTTGAAAATACATGTGACATTTCCCCATTGCTCTTACTTAACAAAATGAAGGCAAATCTTTGAGACAAAAAGAGAAAGAACAAGGGACAGCGAGAGAGCAAGCCGCTTTAAAATTTAAGAGCCTAAATGGCCAGATCATGGACTTTTACCATGACGTCTGTTTTGCTAAACAGGAAATACAGTGTCAGAGAAGTGAGCAGCATATAGACTCTGTGCATGTGTAACTCACCACGTACAAGAGGCAGCCCCACAGCAAGTTCAACTGGCTGTGGTGGGAAGGATGTCAGAGAAGTGAGCAGCACGTAGACTCTGTGTATGTGTAACTCACTACGTACAAGAGGCAGCCCCACAGCAAGTTCAATGTGCTGTGGTGGGAATGTCAATCCAGGGGCTGACATTCATCAGTTGTGGCAGCTTACATCATTCATAAAACATCTTTCTGTTTCAGTTTCATTAAATTAAAAACAGTATTGAGTTCATCTTGGATGGTATGAAGGTTAAAATGGGTAGTGAATGGGCAAAGGTAGTGCTGGATGCAAAAATGTCTAAAAAAATAACAGGAAATATCTAATGTTATCTAGGCAGTGTCAGAGCCTTCAGACTTTTCCTGAATTAGGGGCAATCTATTTTCAGTTCAGACTTTAATAATGAAGTTACTTTTCCCATCAAAAAAAGCAATTCCCGAGGCTGGATGTAGAATAAAGAACGCTAATGGAGCAGGCTGCAGAGAGCACGGATGTCAGAGGGGCCGCGTGGAGCAGGGCAGAACGCCACTTCTCAGCCGGGACGCCAAGTATTTACGCAGAGTGGGGTGAAGAGAGCAAATGTTCCTGCTAGTAAAACGAATAACGTTTCTGAAATGGACTTTGAGGAAATGCAGATGCTAAAAATCAGAGTATTTTGGTAAATAAGTTTTAAAAATAAAAGATGCTTATCCCAGCATAGGAAGTCAACAGTTTTATGAACCCATCCTGCACTTCTTTAACTCCAGTTGGTGCAAGGCTCTGTGACCATAGTAAAGGGAGAGTCGCCCAAGAAGCTGTGGCAGAGACCAGCCAGCAGACATCAAGGACAGGGAGAACTGAATAACAAGAGCACAAAAAAATATCAGCTAGATGAGATCTGTCTACTTTTTTGTTTAAACAAATAAAAACACGGAATAACTAGCCCTGTGAGGATGAAAGGGAACTTGAAATTAGCACGGGGGACAGTTGATACATAATTGGGGGACAGTTTGACATACGTAATTTGTCTCTTAGTTGCCTAGTGCTAGTATCAATAGTATTGGCACAGTCTTTCTCAATACCTTTCTTTGTTTTTTACAAAATTCAAACTCCCCCTACCGATGTTTGATACTGCTAACTAAACGATCGTTACCTATCCACTGCAGTAACATGTTCGGTGTCCAGAATGGGCCCCTAATCAACGTGTGGTTACAGAATGTAGTTGGGGAGCAAACATTCATACCGGCACATCTGCAAGTCTTTAAAAGCAACTTCAGGAAAAAATTAAGATAAACAAAGAATATTAAGGAGGCTTGTTCATTCACAGTCTTCTGTTCTTCTGCTAATGTAGATACAAGTTCCATGGGGTAAGATAAGTTATGGGTTACCACTAAGCTTTAAAAATAGGCTGTATGTAATTAACTAAGGATGAAAAAATGTTTTGCTAGAGTCTAGGTTTGAAAAAAAGGGAGAAAGGAAACAGTATGTAAGTTTAGCATGCCCAAACTTCCTCAATAGAACACCATGACCCAGGGCATCAAAAGATAGAAATATTTCAGGCCATTTCTGTTTTAAAAAAAACCATCAGCCTTTTTGGTTTGAAGCCATTGCTCTTCCTGACTTACTTCATACAAATAAATAACACAGAAAAACTGAAGATTGCAAAGTACGTTTGAAGAAGGCTCAAATGATTTTTAGTGGAATATTATGTGCCCAAAATATGAGGAGTTTAAATTAGCAGCTTAAAATGTTCCGTTTACCACACATCACAGGAAGTCAGTCTTTTTTGGGTTTCTCTTTGGCTTCATTCCTCCAAACCCTTGGCCGCTGAACTGCTTGTTCCAGGTCATCAAACTCCTTAATAATTTAAACTCCCAAACTCAGACTGAGAAACGATATGGCTGGCTACATGCTGCTATCAATTCCAGCAGCAGAAAAACTGATGCAACCCCCACACTCACACGTACGCACCCCCACCATGCATGCACACAATTCCTTCAGAAGCAAAGACTGAATCTGTATTGCCACAAGGACATGTACAAAGAGGAATTTTAATATGTAAACCAATATATGGCAACGATGCAAAAGCCCAATTGAATGTTCAGGTTTTAAATTCTTTACGGTTCTCCCTCGCAAAGTCAGTTGTTTCACCTCATCTCAGATCTCTGGCTGACACATGGCCCTGTATCTCTGCTTCACATAAAACTAAGTACACCTGCCTTTCCTAATGTGAGCTCTAAGGAAAAATCAGTCCCATAAGACATTAACTGTTACAAAGAGAGAAGAGAATCTCATGATCAAACAGGGCACTGCTTAGTTAAATAAAGCTAAATGGCTAAATGGGCTTTGAGGTTTTGTTTGCTAATGGGTGGAGGGGTTTTTCACAAATGTTAATATATATTGTTAATAAAATGTTAATGTACATTGTGAATTGGGAAATAAATAGGGCAGAATCAATAGTAAAAGTGGCAATTCTAAAATTTCCCAAAGGTGTTTGAACATCCCCCCAAATTGTTTAAGCATTTCCCAAAGATGTTTGAACATCTTATGAAGGTGGTGTTAGGAGCCAGACACGGTGGGAAAACGGCACGTTCTTTGCATCCAGGACCCCCTAGTGTCCAATACCCACCCCTACCCCCATTTATCATTCCTCTCACAGCCCCAGTGGCTCCCAGTGCCCTCATGTGCTCTGGACTCCTATAGTTACTGGTTACTAAAGCCTAATTTTTCTCCAATGTGGGCAATTATTAATTTTAATTCTATCTGGTCACCCTTGGTAAAGCGCTGTGGCATCTTTGTTCACAGCAACCTCAAACTCTTGGACTCAAGTGATCTTCTTGCCTCAGCCTCACAAGTAGCTGGGACTATAGGCATCTGCCACAATGCCTGGCTATTTTTTAGAGACTGGGGTCTCGCTCTGGCTCAGGCAGGTCTTGAACCTGTGAACTCAGGCAATCCACCTGCCTTGGCCTCTCAAGTGCTAGGATTACAGGCAAAGATTTTTCTTTATAACATCAGCAAAAGCTAGAATTTTTTTTGTTGTTTGCTATATGTTAGGCATGAGCTAAGCTGCATATATTTTTCATATTTTTAAATTAAATTTGTATAATATCAGATTCATATGAGTGTAATATGTAACATATTTTATGCATAAAAATAATTATTTTAATTAATGAAAATAATTCACCATGCAGACTAAGAATGGTAACATTATAAATACATTAGCATCTACTTAAATGTTCACCTCTTTTCTAATCCTCCTGCTACCCTAGGAAACCACTCTCCTAATTTTAGGATGTATTTTCCCTTGATTTTAAATTGTTAAAATTTCCAAGTGTGTATATATCCCTAAATGTTATGTTTACTTTTGCTTATTTCTGAGATATATAAAAGTAGAATTATACCCCATGTAATCTTCAATGACTTACATTTTTCCCTAAATAGTATTTTCTAAGATATACCCATATTGTGTGTAGCTAGAATCTGTTCCTTTTTGCTGCTACATAGTATTTTATTGCATGAATATACCACCTTCATCTATTTTCCTCTTAATGGACATTTAAAGTGTTTCTAATCTTTTTGCTATTATAATGATATTATGAATATTATTGCACATATAGATTTTTATTAAGGCATATAATTAGGAGAGAAATAATAAATCTTATTACATGAAACTGCTAAACTTTAAATATAAATCCCAAGCAGATTGTACCTGTTTACATTCTTATCTATTACATATATGTATAATATATATATATATACCACATATGTACATATATATACAGGGTGGCCATCGAGTTCATGTGCAATCTTAAATTGCATACTATTTTAAATTACACACAAACTATGGCCACTGTGTGTGCAGATATAGATTTAGATGTAGATATTCAGAGTTCTTAGTCCTCATCATTTGAAGTTATTTTATTGGTGGATATGAGTTTAGATTTATTACAAAATCTTAGTGAGTTAAGCCTCTTATCTTTACGTGTTGACTCCCATTACGTCAAAGATCTTTTTATCAAAGATGCATTTTTATGATATTATTATAACTATCCTCACTTTTTTCCTTCCTCCTTTTTGGCTAGTATTTTCTAGGTATTTATTTTTCTAATCTTTGACTTTTATGCTTTCCATACTTACATTTCCTAGTCTTCAAAAATGACATATAAACAAATTCTACTCTTTATGTTTACTGAGATCACTGACACATTTGAGTTTGTTACACAAATACACACATATATGAGACTCATCTTACTCTTTTGTTTCTACTTGTCCTGCTTTTTTAATAGACTTATTTCTCAGTTTCATTTTCATTGAATAATTATGGCTGTTACAAATTTTTTCTTTTGTGGTTACCCTAAGAATTACGTGATACATAATTATATTTTAAAACGCTAAAATTATTCAGTATCTTAAATCCTCAAACAATAAAAGAACTCCAGAATCTTGCTACCCAAGAGGCCTCCTGTGAGAGCTTGTCCAAAGTGCACATTCTCACACTCACTCTAGACCAGCTGTTGTGGCCCTCCTGTTGCAAAAGGATGGACTCCAGCCACAATTTGGTTTGGGTGTTGACTCTGATGGTACCATACATACATGTGCACACATACACAAATAAAAAAGTTTATTATCCATATAGTTAAGCTTACTGGAGGAAGTAGAATGTATCCAAAATAAGTTCAAAAATGGCTACAAAGACACCAGCGTGGATGACCACAATCACCAGCACTGGGAGTCTTTTTACTATAACTTTGGTTTGTTAGCTGGATCTGCAGCCTGCTGGCCAGCTTTCAAGCTGTTCCTGTTTGTGCTGCATTAGCTGAGTTCTCCCAAGCCTTCCTTATAGATGTAACAGATCTAAGTCAGAAGTTATAACTGGTATTTAGAGGCAACTGGATGGTATCACTTGTTAAAGGGACCCCAACTCTTATGTGTCCGTCATCCCAGACTGTGTCTCAGATTGAATTGTGCATCTTGATTCCAGCGTGAACCATGTTGGATACCAGGCTCAAGTGAATGACTTATTACTCTGGACCCATTGGTTCTATGCCCCGAGCAGGTGTTAGCACCATTCAATGAAGCACTCAGAGAAAGCACTGATACCATAGGCCAGGGCACACTGGTGTGCCGTGAGAGGATCTCAGGTGTGCTGCGAAAATTTTCAAAGATCAATTAAGTTATTTTAAAGGAAGTTCAAAGCACAGTAAGTATACTCTTTCTTTACTTTTTTTTTTTGATCAACATAATGAAAATGTTCCATGAGAGTTTAACTATAAGTTCAAGCATGCCATGAAATTAAAAAGGTTGAAAACTACGGCTCTGTGAGGCTCTCAGCCCCTGGGGTGGCCACTCAAATGGAAGAGCAGCCACTGCCCACACACTGCGGCCACACCTCTAGAGATGCGGACCGCTCATTGGTGCTTCTGAGACTGTTCAGCCTCTCTCACCAAAAATGAGGGTCGGGGGGAGAATGTCCTTCTCACTGACGTGGGGTGGCCAAGGCTGATTCCACCACTGCCACGAGAGAAGCCCCAACCCTGACGGCACTGATTTTAGGCTGTTCTGAAGAATAGGAGCAGGGTAAAGTGAAACTCCTGACCCCCCACGTAAAGCCTTAACACCAAGAAGACAGACAGGCCGACAGGAGGAAAGAAAAGAAGGAAGAGCAAAAAAGAGAGAGAAAAAAGAAAGAAACCCGGGAGGAGAAAACAAACAAACAAAACACTGAAGCAGAAGTCCACAGGTTGACTTGACTGTAAATCCAAAGTTACTAAAAACATCTGCACATACAAAGTGAAAGGGAGCCAACCAGCTTTTGCACCTCTACAGTAGAGGTTCTAAGTTCACTTTAATATCTGCTGAAAGATAACAACTGGCAAACCTCAGGGCCTTCATCAGTACTGTGGCCCAAATTACAGTTACACCTTTAGTTATACCACTAAATTTAAAAAACATATTCCCGATAATCTTAGGGGAGTTGTTGAACATAAAATAGAGGACAAAGAAGTATGCCTCACCTTCGTGATCAGAATTATTTATTGCCTTTTTTAGATTCCCCATGACCATAGACCCACTGCCTTACAATACCCCATACTGGGCATGGACGCTGTAACACAGTGGGTAATCAATTAAAATTAAATTAAACCTTTGGCCCTTACAAGCTGGATTGGTAAAATAGAATCTGATGGGCCAGCTCTCCATAGTTAAAATAGCTAATAGTGGCTAACGTAAATGAAAACAGGGAATTTAAGAATTAAAACCATTATGTAAGAAAGTGTTATCGGTACTGCTTCCCCTATTTAGCTCTATTTTTCCTATTCTTAAAGTTGAGAAAAATGAACGGTGCCTCACAGTATTTGACCACAATCTTAAAACTGTAATCCCACCCACTGTGGAATTCCTACCCAATACTATTGAAATTACTGGCTCTGTCTAATCAGCAACTGATATTATAGACTTGCCTGATGTTCAGGATCTATTTCAACAGCTTCTCATCACAAATTGCCTATATCTTCAAAGTAACACAGTACATTTTGGGGGCCTCATTCTGTTTCCCCCCAATTCTCATACTGAACTCCTAACCCTCAGTACCAAGTATATGTCTGTATTGGAGTAATAAAGGTACAATGAATTCATATGGGTGAGCCCTAATGTAACAATGACAGGTGTCCTTATAAGAAGAAAGTAGGACTTAGGTGATACACAGATGGAGGATGAAAAATAGAGGCCTCAGGCTCAATCCTACTGGGTGACACCTTGACCTTAAACTTCTAGTCTCATAGACACCCAACATACGACTTATTTATATTGTCTCCATGTGACAAGAGATTCCCAGTGTTCATTACCCAAAGAGCCCAGTCTTATACAAAGAATAGTTTCTGCCATAGGTCAATCCAGACAGCCAGACCCTGGGCAATAGTACCCGAGTCAGAGGAAATGTGCAGGCAGGGCTGATTATCGCATACTGGCTGTTAGAGTCCATTCATGCTGCTCTATCAAAATACCGCAGACTGGATCATTTATAGGAAATAAAAATTTATTTCTTACAGTTCTAGAGGCCAGGAAGTCCAAAATCGAGGTCCCAGCACTCGTGAGGCTGCTCTGTTCCAAGATGGTGCCTTGCTGCTCCCTCGTCCTCAGCGGGAGGGTCGAGCGTCAGGAGAGCAGGAGGGCGCGCCTTTAACCGTGAACTCAGTGTGCAAATCCTGCTCCTGAGTGCACAGCCCTATGACTTAATCACCTCCCAAAGGCCACACCTCTTAATATGGTGGCACTGGGAATTGCCTTTGACATGAATTCTGGAGGAGACCGGAACTGTCACACCATAGCAATGACCAAGGCACTCACCTTACTTCTCAGCATATGTAATGTTTGGCTCTTGAATAAATGAAACTTCCCCCTTCCTCACTGGCCTCAGACTACAGGCCTCACAGACACCATAATGGCTTAAGTTCAAAATCAAATTAAATATGGCCATGTTTTAGTTATCAATCACATAGGAGGGGTGAATTGTAATAAAAACCTGACTCCAAGTTTTTTCTTTTTTATTGAATGGTAACTATGTACATTAATGCACTTCTGGGGTACAGTGTGGTGCTTTCACACACGTTTTTTTCAATGTTTGGCTGCTGACAACATTTCAACTTCACTCTGTTTCCTCTGCACATCCCTAACCAGCCGAGTAAGAAGGCCCCGGTTCTCCCTCCTTCCATCAGCGCCTCCAACTCTAAAACCACACAGAGGCCCGGCCGCACCCCTGACCAACATAAAACTTCCAGCCTGTTTCCTCTTCTAGCCTCTCCAGCCAGTTTTGGAATGCTTGGGTGCCCCTGCTTTTCCCGGGAAGCCTCACTATATGTGTAATGAACTTTTTCAGTCCCTCTTTGTGTCTATGGAGGGGGTCCGTCGTCATCGCCTTGACATTTGAACCAAACCTTGGGTAGGGACCCATCCTACATCTTCAGAGTAGCTACACAACCCACTGAGTGAGAATTCACAGGTGAACAGCGTGTTGGGCACTGTTCTGGAACGCTGTATAGTTCCATTCTCTTTTTAACCTATAAATAAGACATCCTATTTTTATTACCTCATAAAGACCATGTTTACCAGGATGTTTACCGTTTTGTGTGAGCACCATTTCTTCTTCTATCTCCTTCCATCGCCAGCCTTCTCTCTGGTGTCCAACCTTTACTTTCCCTCACTGCACATTATAAGAATAAGACTGGTTTGGACCACACCTTAAATACACCAACACTAAGGAAAGTTGATCAGCAAACAAAGGTCTGTGCATACTTCTGGTGACATCTGAAGTCACAGATCAGCAAAAAAGTGCTCACAGATTCAGCATTTGGCCCTCGGGCCAGTCACACATCAGACTCCCCTGCTGAGCCGTTCTTTTCTCTTACAGCTTTGGTTGTAGTAGCCTCTTTATAGATGGTCAATCTTCCTTGTCTCTGCGGCTGCGTTTATGAGCTTCTCTTTGGTTTCACACTGTTCCATCACAAAGTGTGAAGGTATAGGCTGTTTTTCTTTTGTTTTTTCCTCCTAATTAATCCTGCACGGTACACTTACTTAGCTTCTCTTATGGTAGATTCATGTTCTTCTTTTATTTTGACCCATTATCTCTACAAATATTTCCCCTTTCATTTCTTCTAGTTGGATTTGTTGGTAGTTCCTTCAACTTAGATTGAACTTTATTCTTTCCTCCATATTTCTAAAACTTTCTTCTTCATTTTTCCATCTTTTTGTCTTCTTCATGTACTAAAGAATTTATTTGGATTTATCTTTTAATTCACTAATTCTTTCTTCATCTGTGTCTGATTTGGTGTTTAGACTCTACATTGGTTTTTAATTTTTATATTAAATAATATATTTATAAAATATAAAATATATATATTCTTTATATGTAATATAAAGAATTCACTAATTCTTTCTTCATCTGTGTCTGATTTGGTGTTTAGACTCTATGTTGGTTTTTAATTTTTATATTAAATGATATAAATATTTATAAAATATAAAAAAAGTATATTCTTTATATATAATATAAAGAATTCACTAATTCTTTCTTCATCTGTGTCTGATTTAGTGTTTAGACTCTACATTGTTTTTTTAATTTTATATTAATTAATATAAATATAAATATTTATATAGAATAATTTTATTCTATATAACTTATATATATATCTGTATTCTTTAAATCTTTATTCTGTATATCTAGATATATTTTTCTAATATTTGTGGTCATTTTTGAGGCCTATGCTTTTACATTTTTGGTTCCACTTTTCATATTTTTAAACATTTAATTTATAGTTATATGGGTTTCTTTTGTCAATTTCCACATCTGAAGTCCTTGGGGAAATCGTCTCATTGTGTTTGCGAAATTCCAGTCATGACGGTTTTGTTTCAGTGATTTTACTGGTCTTTATTGTGAGTTAAATTTGTTTGTGCTTAATCTGTAAAAATCCTACAGCTCAAATGGAAGTTGCTATCGTCTAGAAGGGATTTGCTTTGGCTCCTGTTAGAACCAGGGGTTGCCGTCAGCCTGGAATCGCTGGAGTTTACTTTAAAGATCTTAGTCAGGTTTCCCATCTTACAACTGACAGACAACTCCGTCTCTTGATGCTTCACTGACGTCAGCACTTTCCTCTGAGGCCATTTCACTTTTCCAGTCTGTTCTTCAGTTACTGGTCACCGGTCCTACTCCAGCTTAAGTTCACATATTAATTTGCCTATTTATTTGTTGCGTAGAGGGTAACTACTACTCACAGTAGTTAAGATTTTCCTTAACTCCTATAAGTTTAACAGTGCCTTAGAATTAGAATATAGTTGATTTATAACTAAAATGCCTTGAAATTTTATCTTACTCTAGAAGCAAAAATGTAAAGATCAGAATTTCAGTCCTTCTGGTAGAGGTAGAGCCCTTCAGGGGCAAGGGGAAGCCACTCCTCTTAACTCGCAGGAGAAACCTCCTTCCCAGCCTACACTTCACGGGGCGGCATTCCCACACCTGTGAGCAACAATAGGAGAGTCATCATTATGTAATTTTTCCAGATTTTATTCTTTGCATTGTCTGGAATTATATTTTTATTAAAAATGTTCTTATTTTTCACATGATTGTGACTATCTCTATTGTTTATTTTATTTTGTTTTGCATTTTTTGGTTTCCTTTTTAGAGCATTTACACTACTTTCAAAATGCCTTGGTATGCTGGTGATAATTACTAAAGAGATACTCTCCCAAAGCTGTTTGTGTTATCATTCCAATAAATTAAAAAACATTTTAAACTCTTTGCCTGTTTTTTTCAATATGGAGAATTGATTTATACCTTAAAGAAGATGAATTTAGATTCAGCATTTTATAACTACTAAATTTTCCTTAAATGGTACATTTTTCTTGAGCTATCATTTATAAATGGTATAATTATTGTACAGAATTTAGAGTGGCCACCTTGATATATTTCTCGTATAACCAATATGTTGTAATTACAACAGCAAAATAGTTTGAAAAGCAAAATTATTTTAGAGGAAATTAAATTTAAAAAGCCATTCCAAAGAAAGCTACGTAATAACTGTACTCGAGATGTATATAAAATGGAAAAGCTTCACAATATTATGTTTTTAAACATCTTGTAGAAAAGTGACACGGTATCTATAATTTCCTTGTTCCTTTGCTCTTATCTATAAAGCTAAAAAATTATAGCTTAAAACTTTACATGAAAAGATTATAAAATGTTAGAGTGCATAAAATGCTGAGATGCCCTGCACATATTAGTAAACTCTCAAAATATAGATTCACATCTCTTAAGGAGTAAAATTAATTTTCATAAATTATTTATTCCCACTGTAAAGGAGTGAAATCAAAATGAAATAAAGGGGTAAAAACAAAATGAAATAATTTTTATGTAATTCAAACTACTAAGAACTCTTTCAACAATCTTCCACAACAATTAACAAGACTGTATGGTATAGCCATTCTTCCCCACAGCAAGGGATTTCTGCCTTTGAATTTTATCTTTATCTTGTTTTTATGCTGTTTTATTTGCCTTAATAAAAGGTCCACTTCTGGCCGGGTGGGCTGGCTCCTGCCTATTATCCTAACACTCTAAGAGGCTGAGGTTAGATGGATTGCTTGAGCTCAGGAGCTTGAGATCAGCCTAAGCAAGAGCAAGACTTGTCTGTACTAAAAATATAAAATATTAGCTGGGTGTTATGATGGGTACCTGGAGTCCCAGCTAGGTAGGCTGAGGCAAGAGGATCCCTTTCCCCAGGATTTTGAGGTTGCTATGAACTAGGCTGACACCATGGCACTCAACAGGGGCAACAAAATGAGATTGTTTCAAAAAAAAAAAAAAAAAAAAAAGAAGGCCCCATTTCTTGTCATGACAATGGAACTGGTAGTGAGTTCACTGTTTCCATAAGCAACAACTAAAATGTGCCTGGGTGTGATCTGTGAGAAGTGGAGGCACACGAGTGCCATGTTTGCCTGGACATTCTCTGGGTGGCACAGTCAGGTTGTGGAGCTGGGAGGTGAAGCCAAGTAGAGCAGGGGAATCTCTCTGAGCTGAGACGCCAATGACTGGAGGGAGCGCACAGCAACTGAAACAGGACTTCACAGGATATGTGACTTCTCACAAATCTGCAATTTGGGCACAACTCAGTACGTATACTAAGTTTCTGTCCCATTCAGTCACCTGGGGCTGCTCAGAAGCCATGGGCTAAAATCATCTGAGTTTTGTTCACTCATGTGTCTTGTGGGTGATGCTGGAAAGATTCAAACTGTAGGAGGCTGTGGTGGAGGGCTTCCCTGGGTATCTTCATCTCTGGTGGCCTCTGTATGTAGTCTCTGCAGCATGGACATGGAGGACAGGCAAATGGGCTCCCCTGGGTATCTTCATCTCTGGTGGCCTCTGTATGTGGTCTCTGCAGCATGGACATGGAGGACAGGCAGATGGGCTTCCCTGGGTATCTACATCTCTGGGTGGTCTCTGTATGTGGTCTCTGCAGCATGGACATGTAGGACAGGCAGACTTCTCATATGTCTTCTCATATGTCTCAGGGAAACTGGCAGAGATGAACTGCCTTCTCTAATCTAGCCTGAGATGTTAGGGGGCTTCTCATCCATACATTAGAAAGGAGTCACCAAGACTGGCCCAAAATTCAAGGGGAGGGGATCCAACCCCCCATTCTTGTGAAGGATTGTGAAAACATTTGAAGCCATATCCTAAAACCATCTCAAGATCCAGAGGCACAGGTAGATTACTCTAGGATGGAAATGAAACTTAAGTTTCATGTAGAAGAGAGAAATTGATATACTGGGATGAAAAGAGGAAGTAGGATGTTATAGTAATTCTCAGAAATACGTAACTGCTAGATTATAAAAGTATACAGAACGAAGAATGTAGAGTGAATTTCAGACTATCAGCTTTGAAGAAGGAACACTTAGCCAAAACTTCTTGAAGAAGACAGTCCTTGGACTATGTCTTAAAGAAAAATAATATAGGGCCTTTTAAGGAAGAATTAGCAGGATGAGTAAGAACATCAGCTTTGGCCTTAGTTTAAAAGGCATGAGGCTGGGGATGGAAGGAACCAGGGACCAGTGAGAAGTCAAGGCTCAAAAGTTAACTGTAGAAACAGATAGGGACAGACAAATCTTCACAATGGAAACATCTGCTCTTGGGTGATTTCAGTCTAGACAGACAAACTGAATAATGACAATAAATTTGTACTACATGTATTTTTAATTCAAGGAAAATCTTTAAGAAAAAATAACGGGGTGCTCATGGGAGAAAGTAGATTAATTGAGTACGAAAGGTCTCTAAAAAAGTCTTTGTATGGAAACAAAATAGAACAAGATAGAAAATTAAGCATGAAACTACACAATGACAAGATAGAATAGGAACTCAACAGCAAAGAAAGGAGGAAGAAATGGAGTTACAATTAAGTATAATTTTCATCATCAATAAAACCTGAGTCCTCAGTTAGAATAAAGAAAGAGGAGGAGAATTTCCTTTTTGAGAGAGGGTCTTCTTTTGTGCCCCAGACTGCTATGCAGTAGTGTCCTCAGAGCTCCCTGCAACTTCAACTCCCAAGTTTTCTCCCTCCCCTGCCTCCTGGGTAGTTAGAACAACAGACGTACACCATTTCACCTAGATCATTTTTCCATTTTTTTTTTTTTAATAGAGATGGGGTTCTGGCTTTGTTTCTCAGCCTGGTCTTGGACTCCTGGCCTCAGACAATAGGAGGAGAAATTTTATTATCAAAATATTTCATTTAAAGAAGCATTAAAGGAATTATTTGACAGCAAAGAAGACAGGGGTTTTCTTAGTATGATTTTAAAGTTATCAAACTAATTTATTAAGTATAAAAAGATAGATTCTTATTTAAAACTGCAGATTCTATGAGATTTTGTTAGTATAAAACTACAGATTCTATGAGAAAGCAGTCATTACTTGTGAGAACTATAATACAAGGCCTTTTCCTAGTATACAATAACAATATTCCTGTATGTGGTAATATGCTAGGATTTCAGCATAGCCACCGTCTGATAACACTTGCTCAATACGTTTTTATAAATTAAACTAAACTCACAGCAGAAACTTTAAATGCATGAAACCATAAACTGACAGACAAAAGATTATAAACTGAATAGATTTCTGAAGGTACATTTTATTACATACATATTATATATCTAGTAACCTCAAATGAGTTAATAATAAATTCAGTAAAAAGATCTATTTGCTGTCATATATATGTGATTGTTTTTTAAATTACTTGATATAAGTTCACAGGAACATTGAGCTACTGTATGAGGCAGCTTATATATACATGTCTGACCCATAGAATAACCCTGAAAATAGGGTTTACGATTTATTTCTACTTTCTCAAGAAGACAGAAGGAGTCTTACAGAGATTCTCAGACTTCTCAGACTGGACAGTTTAAACGTGTTAAGATCAAGATTTCCACTCACCTTTGTCTTCCAAGGATGTACTTTTTTACACTGACTAATGATACATGAAAAATATGAATTTGAGGGTAAATTTCAACTGTATTAAAAAACCGTTCTACAGCGGCGCCTGTGGCTCAAAGGAGTAGGGCGCCGGCCCCATATGCTGGAGGTCGTGGGTTCAAACCTAGCCCCAGCCAAAAACTGCAAATAAATAAATAAATAAATAAATCATTCTAATCATAATTACACATGCATGTGTACGTATATACACATGCACATGAATGTGTGTGCACACAAGACACATCCCAGCACCTAAGAGGGCCAGTGTTGGAGCCAGGAAGACACATTTAGGGGAATCAAGTTACTATCATACACACGTAAAACTTATTTGTATGAATGAAACATAAACTGATGTTTTTGTTTGCACTTAATTTTTGTTCATCCTCAAAAATTCTTCTAATAGATAATATCAATCACTATAAAACCTCACTTTGTGATCTGCGGTGTTTCAAAATATTTATGTTTTTCTTTCTCAGAAACATATACATATAGGTTTACATATATACACGTATGTTTTATTTATAGCAGGTATAGGATATGCTTCTAGTATATAAATACATATATATACATTGATCTACCTCATCTGTCTGTCTGAATAGATAGAGATTATCTATTTCTCTCTGTCTCTCTCTCTTCCCCTTGCCACACACATATCATTAGGCAAGAGAAAATTGCTTAATATTATCTTTAGAGGCATCTATTAAAAAATATTTATTCCCTAATGGGCAATATTATTTCAAATTGGTATTCTGATTGAGGGAAATGGTGCAATAGTTATAGTGCTGTAGTAATGTATGCCTTACGTTTAAGATCAATTATTAGAATTAACTTAATTTTACACTTTATAATACATTTTTAAAATGAGCTAATAAGTGTGCAACTAATATCTGAGCTCATGGCGACACACAACTGGTAGTGGGCAGTCTGTAATATTTTACATACCAGGAAAAAACTTCTCTCTGAGCTTCCACGAACACATGTGGTCTAGGAGCCTGGAAGACGTTACTGATTGTGAACATGTATTCCGGGTGGGTCTGTAACTGGGACAAACGGGACCCTATTTCAGTACCAGCGTTTCTAATTCTTCTTCCAGCCCCTGCTGCCATCATATGGCTGAGAGCAAAGCAAAGCTGCGGCTTCCCCTTCTCACTCCTATTACACTCAAAGGAAAGTAAATGGGGAAATTTTTAAGGAGGCTTCACATTGAATGAGAGCTAGCAAAGCTTACTGAATTTCTCTTATCACAAAGATTAAGTAAATTATTTTTTTCAGAAGCAGCTTATTTTTTAAAGCTGACAATGGTGTATTCAGGATGAGAAAACTGCCTTAAAGAAAGCTCTGCTGATTTGTGGCTTATTAGACATAATATATTTCCTACAATTATAAAACCAAATTCATAACACTTCGATAGGAAGTTTTGGATCTAACCAGGAAAAATCTATCTCCAGAAGAGACAGAGTTGTTTTGGTGTGCTAATCTACGGCGCCACAGCCAAATCTCTTCAATGGAGGACATTTCTTGAATTATCACTTGGTGTATATGACAGTGTAAGGTCAGTCAATATGGTATAAATCCATGTCATAACAAGGCTTTACAACTCTGTGAATGTATAATTGTTACCTCTTCTATTTACCATAAAATTAGAAATATTACACTTAAACGGGATTACAACTCTATTATGCCAAAAAATTTGAAAAGGAAAAGAAATCAAACTGCTTTATTACTCTAACACGCATATTAGAAGGGAAACACAGGAGGAAGTGTAAGGAAAACAGCCTTGTAGTGAAACAGACGGTCTTCCAGTCTCCAGTTTGTCCCTGGGTACCTAGGAGACCTTGACTATCATCTCTGAAGCCACTGTTTGTAAAATGGAATAATACACAAAACTGTCAGGAGGATCAGAAATGACCCAGGAGAAGTCTCTAAGATGTAATGTGTACTGTAGAGAGGAATAGCTATTTAAATTAGATGAAATAAGCCTGAATTTATACTTCTAAACTAAATTTAATCAATAAAAAAACACTGTCTCTGTGCATATACATAGATCACCACAAAAGTTTTGAGGCAGACTGTGTTAGGGTCCATTATTTCACTTCCAAGGAGCACAGTCCAGAGCCCTTTCTGATACACTCAATCTAGTTTCAAATCGCTCAGCTCATTGGTGTGGCTGGGAGGGCTCCATTTGTTTCCATGGACAAGGATTTTATACTTCTTCTTTTTAGTGTATCTCAAAACTTTTGTAATGACCCACATATATGTATATATCCAAATAATTAGAGAACTTTTAGATTGCATGTGATTTATATGCCAGCCGCTCAAATGCCTATTTAATGCAAAATCTGATACAGAACTTTCCTGACATGAATTCATTCAGCTTTGCTTAAACCTTTCCAATGACCCAACCTCAGAGGACTGCATTTGTTTTCAAGGCAGAGATGACGGTTCATGAAGCACATCTGCTTCCCGATGGCTTTTCTTTTGGTCCATCACTCCTTCTTTGTGAGTGACATCTGAAGTCATTTTTTTATGTGTGACTTTCCTATTAACCTTCCAACAGAATTTCTTAAGCTCATCAGCCCAACTCTGAACTCACCAACTCACCAAACTGAACAAAACAAGAGATGTGGGTTAGACCAGAACATGGTTCCAGAAAAGTATTCACTCTCTTTCTTCAAACCTATTTCCTTTCCTTTTAATGAAACCAAAGGGGGTATTTCCATTTTGAAAGACCCCTTCATACTGTCAGCTCATGCTAAGTTCCATTAATTACAATGCTTAGGTCTTACTTAGTGGGGTCTCTACTTGAATATCTGGTCATTGCAAGGTAGCAGAGTCGCAGCAGTAATCTGAGATTCCTCATCCTCAAAACACTTGGTTTTCCTGATGCAATTCCTATTCATTGTACCTCCTTGAAAACAAAACTATAAAACTCTCCAGGCACAATTTGTAACAGAATGTTGTTAAATCTGCACCATAAATTTACTCTTTATGTCAGTGTAATTTACTCACATTGTTTCTGTTTAATTCAATCTTAAGGCCATTAAATCTAAGATGATTCAAATGCTTATTTTGGTATAATTCATTATTCATTGATGTTTTTAAAGATGAAGATAGTTATGTTATCTCCAAATGAAATTAGCACATTCAATGAGGAATGCGATTCTGAATATCTAAAGTTTTGCCTTTATGGCAAGGGCACATGTGGTACTTTTTACTCTATTGATTCACATTCATGACCCAAATAAGGTTGGTGCTTATGCACAGAGTACAATTAAATCAAGGTTAGACAAAATGTCTGCTCTAGTACAAGACAGAATACCAAGAAATTGCATAGTACTGTTGAAATTTGCATTAACGTTCATTCTTAATAATACATGATCTAGTTTTCCTACACATTAACACAGGACTTAGGTTTAACCTATAATTGACTCTAATTTTCTAAAGCATACCTATTATTAATGTGATAACTTTTAAGTAATACTAAGAGTGATTCTATGATGATTATACTTACTAAAATGGAAAATTTTTCATTTATAGTACATTTAAATCAGATATGCAAAAAATAATTAATATAGGAAAACTTATAAATTTTCCTCTTAAAAGTAGCCAAAATATAATTCTATTTAAGAATACACTGTCATAGGCGGTGCCTGTGGCTCAAGGAGTAGGGCGCTGGCCCCATATCCCGGAGGTGGTGGGTTCAAACGCAGCCCTGGCCAAAAACTACAATAAAAATAAATAAATAAATAAGTAAAAGAATATACTGTCACACTAAAGTTCTCACATTTCAAATTATTTAAATACATATGACTAACACTGCTAAAATTTTCTTTAAAAAAGAATTAAAATATTTAGTGAGTAATCATAGATTTCAATTGATTTATATTTTAAGGAAAATAGGCATCATACTATTTCTGTTAAGGTACAATGAAATACAAAAATATCCCAAAAGAGCAATTTGGAAATTCTGTGATAGTGAATCAGAGGGTTTGTGCTGTCTGCTTTTTGTACATACATTAAGAAATAATTTTGCCTTTTGTTTTCCTATTATTCTGACGCATAACTACAAAAATTACACAACTGAATTTGGTGTTTTAATGAATAAGAGTAGTTGATTTTCTTGAATCTGTATTTTGTGTTACAATGACATAAATATTTTGAAGTGAATTTATCTAATGACACTTGCACTGACCTCATCTGTAAAACACATCTGTGGAAGCATACAACACACATTGAACAATTCCCTGATTATTTCCAAATCCCAGTTCTCTGGACAGATGCGTGTCGGCAGAACCACTGTGATGCACGCTACATGCAACTGCTTATCTTAGTGTCAGTTTTCATATGAAAAACAATTACACAAATTCCATCATTATCAGGGTGACTTCATGTGCCAATTCAAACACCAGCTGAACAATTTTGCTACAGATTCTGAAATGGTCAGCACCATATCCTTCAAGATATACATCCTTTTAATTCTCTATAGCCTCAGAAAACTTGCCTGTCACTTTAGAAAAGCTTCCCTAATGGCCAATCTTAATCTCCTGCCTGAGCTCAAGGTCTATTGTGTGGCTACTGTCACTTTGATGTCCATTGCCAAATCAAATTTATTTATTAGAAACAAAAAAATAGCAACTCTATGAAATGCCTGTCTTTCCACAACTCTTCCTCCCTCAAGTCTTTTGGTTTTGTTTTGTTTTTTTTTTAACAGAACCAACATCATTCTTCTAATTCTTCAGGTTCAAAAGTTACCATTGCTTTCCTGTACTTTCTGAAATCCACTTAGTCCGCAAGTTTGAAGTTTCCTCTCAAATGTATCACTTCCCCTCCATTTTCATTGTCATATTCCTAACCAAGGTCATCACTAACTCATATCTAGTCATAAGTGGCAACATTCCGTAGGAAATTCCAAATATTACTTTAAAAAATTTTATCTGATACCTATTCAATTTCCCCTTCTCAGTCTAAAAATTTGAACCTTTTAAACTCAAGTATATAATGAGTAGTCTTTCAAATTTATGTTTAGCTCAAATAAAAGGACATAGTTAAAATAGTTAAGCAAATGAACACAAATTATTATAACTGATTTTTCCAAAGACATTATTAATTTATCTTTCCAGCTGGTATTTTTTTTGGGGGGGGGTGGATATTAAAATGCCAAAGACAGGGGAGAAAAGTGTAATTTGGAAGTAGATGGCAAAGTGTTGACAATTTCAACTGTTTTCTGGACCACTGAGTAAAAATGAAACAAAGAAGGACGGGAATTAGAGGTAAATGACATTTTTTAAAGTGTTTATACTTTATATTGTTATAATATGTGAAATATATATAATACACAGTATTTCAATAGCCTTGGTGATTAATTGGTCTTTTAAACTGTTGACACTTCTCTTCTCCAATCTACTTACACGTGAGTTCATGATGAATCCTCCCAAACAACACCCTACATGCATCATTCTCTGATCAAATTCCTTGATCGGTTTCTCACTGCCTTCATAGTAAACTACACAAGCCTTGACTTAGACGTTAAGGCTCTCATAAACCTACCCTGAAGGTTCCACATCCACTTTATTTAAGGTCTGTGCTGGGGACCTGTGACTGATCAAGTTTTGTTTTAAAAAATTACAATTCTCTTGGCCCTACCCTTATCCTAAACCAGAGAATCCCAACTCTAGGACAACTCACAGGTAAATACCCAAGACCTAAAAGACACAATGGGTACACATCCCCTATGCCAGCCAGACTTCAGGAGGCAACCAGGGAAATATGCCACGTTTTGACATGTGCGTGTATTTTTCTATGTGAAAATAATAAACTCACGTTCCTGCTGCATCTCTATGTTTACACACAGGGTAACACACTCTCTCTGTCTTGTTTTCCCCTTGTGGATTGTTTCTGATTGGCATTTACACACAGCTCCTTCTTCCTTCTCCCTCCCTCCCTCCCTCCTTTCTTTTATTGTTTAAAGAGCATACCATTTTACCACAGTTTATTTCTCTACTCCCAAATTGGTGCCATTTAGATCATTATGATGTTTTACAATGACAAATAATATTTGAGTGAATGCTACTAATATAACTTGTTACATGTCAGCTTTCATACATATGTGTGGAAGTAATTCTCAGAAGTCAAGTTGCTCAAACAAAAGGTGTGTCACAATAATAATTTTAAATATATTTCCAAATATACTGGCAAAATTTAAATTTTCATCAGTAATGTATGAAAGTATCTTTTTTCTCATATCTTTACCAACATAGAGAATTATCAAATATTTTATCTTTGTTAAGCTAATACGAAAATCATGATATCTGGTTGTGGTTTCACTTCCCAATTCTGTTTGGGTAAGGCTGAATATCTGCCCTGGTTAAGGCCATTTCTCTTTTGTCATCTATGAACATGAATGTCTATGTCTTTCTTTTTTAGACAGAGTCTCAAGCTGTCCCCCTGGGTAGAGGCTGTGGCATCACAGCTCCCAGCAACCTCCAACTCCTGGGCTCAAGTGCTTCTCCTGCCTCTTCATCCCACGTAGCTGGGACTACAGGTGCCCGCCACAATGCTAGGCTATTTTTTGGTTGCAGCTGTCATTGTTGATTGGCGACCCAGGCTGGATTTGAACCCTCCAGCCTAGGTGTATGTGGCTGGCGCCTTAGCCACTTGAACCACAGGCACCGAGCCAGAATATCTGTGTCTTTTGATCACTGTTCTCTTGATCTTTCAGCCTTTCACTTATGCAAACTCTTAATGTATTAGAAAAATTACTCCTTGTCTGTGATAAAAATTGCCAATATTTGCTGAGTTTATCTTTTAACTTTGCTTATGTTAAAGACTTTTTGTGATTTTTGAAATTATTTTAAATTTAATTTCATTTTAAAGTCTTTTTTTCTTAAGAATTCTAAGTTTCTGCCAGACTTATAAAAGACTTCTCCCCCAAATAATTTTCTAAATTATCTTCATCTTTGATAGTTTAATTTTAATATGAAATCTTCCAAGACTCGCTGCACCACTTTTAAAACTTTCTTAGGATCTAATTTCTAAGGCCAGCGTTTTCAGGACCCTCACCACAATCATGACAACACATATTGGGAACCTAGAAAGAAGGAATTTTTCTATCTTTTCACCACACCCTTTAAACATATTCCTATAAACATTTAAGCCCCTCCGGAGTCCCTCCTGATCTCCAGCTCCTTCAGGCCAGAGGAATACCACCACTTCCTGTACCTTCTTCTCTCCTGTTTCATTCTTTCATCCATTTCAGCAAAGCTCTACCTTTCCTCTTACCCAGCTTCCCCTGTTGGTTCCACATCTTTCAGATTGTGAAAGGTGCTGCAATGAACAACATTTGCCTTCAGGACTCCGTTTGATAAAATGACTTATTTTCCTTTGGGTAGATACCCAACAGTGGTATTGCTGAATCAGCCTAAGTGCCCATCAAGTCATGACTGAATTAACAAAATGTGGTGTACATACACCATGAAATACTACTCAGCCATAAACAGAAATGAATTAATGTTTTTTTTGCAGCAACTTGGTTGAAACGGGAGACCATTATCTGAAGTCAAGTATCTCAAGAATGGAAAAACAAACACCACACGTACCTAGTAATTATTTGAAGCTAATTGATGGGCATAAAGAAAAGTAAGTCATCGAGAATTAAGAAGAGGGGAGGAGGGAGGACGGAAAGATAAACGCCTCCCTAACAAGGGCAATGAGCACTGTTTGGGGGATGGGCATGCTAACGGCCTTGACTTAAGCATTATAAAATTATCTATGTAACAAAAACATTTGTACCCCCTTAATATTTTGAAATTAAAATAATAAAGAAGGCTACGCCAGTGTTGTGACTCATGCCTGTAATACCAGCATTCTGGGAAGCTGATGCCAAGCTCAGGAGTTTGAGAGCAACCTGAGCCAAGAGTGAGACCCCCCCCATCTCTATTAAAAACAGACAAACCAGCTGGGCATTGTGGTAGGTACCTGTGGTCCTAACTACTTGGGCTGCTGAAGCAAGAGGATCACTTAAGCCCAAGAGTTTGAGGTTTCTGTGAGCTACAATACCATAGCACTCTACCCAGGGCAACAGAGTAAGACTCTGTCTCAAAAAAAAAAAAAAATTCAAAATTTAAAAAAGAGGGATACATTGTAAATATCAAGCATTATTACATCATGGGATTGAGATTATTACTTTAAAATATCATGTCTGTTAGATCTGGCCCTGTTGGTATTTTTGGCAAGCCTAATCCCCATAGCCTCCAAAACAAATTCTTTTTTATCTTTAATCATCTTTTCCTCTTCTTCTTAATTGAATCATTTGTTTTCTTTGAGAATCATACTTTCTTCCCAACCCAGACAGGCCAAGCCATTGATTCTTAAAGGAGAGAAAATCTGTCTGCCCTTGCTCCCTGCTGGCCCTCCTAGACTCTCAGTTCACTCTGTAGTTCACTCTCCTAGGTGGTAAGAATATCTCCTCATTTACTAGGTCGTCTTCTACTGCATTAGCTCATGCTCATGTTTTCTCAAGGACTTTAGCACCTAATTCAAATTCAACCTAATTCAAGTCAACCTCCATTTAAATTCAAAGTTCTAGAGCTAGACTGTGAGGACTGTCATACCCATGTAGAAGTAAGCCAACCTCTTTGTGCTTTAATTATTTTATGTATAAAATGAGAGTAGTCCCGGCACCTACTTCCTAAATTTGCCAGTTTTGTTATTAAGATTAATGTAGATGTTATATACATAACGTTCTTAAAATAATGGCTGCCACGTAGAAGGTACTCAACAAACATTAATCATCCTAACTAGGCTTTCCCCCAAATCACCAATGTCTTCTTAACTACCAAATTCACAATCCTTCTTTCCTCTATAGCACTGGATAGAATTAAGCACTTATGTTCACAGACTTTCTTCCTCTGTTTAAAAGCCATTCTCTTGGTTTCAGGCGGGCTGTGTCCCTCTCCAACTCGGTGGCCTTCCCGCTTTCTCGCCCTCTTGTCTCTCTCTTTTCCCTGCTCCTAAATGCACACATTCTCTCTTTTCTGCCACTCTTCTTTCTCAGTGTAAGTATGTTGAGACTCATCTGTGTCCAGAGGCTTCTGCTTCACTGTAAAATAATAATAATGATAAAATAATAAAAATGCTGCTTTAATGAATGTTGAATGCAAAGAAAATGCTGAGAAAACTTTGCTAGCTTACAGTGGCGGTACCTGGGCCTGGCGAGTGCTTTTTGTCATGTAAAGCAGGTGCACAGAACAGCTTCATCAAAAATCCAGCCATTCCATTGTGTGCATTCCAGTGAACATACGTCTTGATAAGGAAGGGCTGATATACCCGTAATAGTGTAATGGAAGAAAATTGAGTTTCCTGTGATTTCAATGCCTTTATTTTCTGACCCACGATTCATTACTCTTCAATCAGATGAAATAATATTTTATCGATTATTTTATAGTATATAATCCTAGTTGAAAGTGGATTCCTGACACCTTCCTTTTTCTTGGTTAAGGTAACAGTCATAACCCTAGTAACCATCCTTGCACAGCTGGCTCTGGATCTGATTCTCCGATTTTGGACCTCTTTTCTCCTGCTGACATCTTGTTAACAATTACTCTGTCTCTTTGCCTGCTCGGCCTCTGATGCCTGCCTGAGAACATGTGTGGGTTATGTTTCACCTTTCTTCCGCATCTTTATAGCTCACTCTTACTGCTGATTTCTTCCTGCATTTTATTTTTATGCAGTGATGCGGCTAGAGATGCTTACTTTTCCCGTGAAGAAAACAGACATGCAGTGTTAAATGATTCAACATATTTCTTGGGTAAATAAATTAAAAGCATGAAATTATTTAAATAAGAGTGCAATTCAGGAAGTACTGAATAAGAATTACAATACTGAAAGACTTTAGTAAAAAATTCTTTTTGGGTATTGCAAATATGAAACTGAAACAATAATGTAAACTATCAAATTAGATATTAAATATTTATTGTGAAAGACCAGCAAATATATCATTTGGATATGTTCTTGGCATTCACAATTTACCTAATAAGTTTAAAATCTAATCTATGTTGAATGACAAGCCACACAAGAGAGCTATAAATTGTATCTGTTCTGTTTATATGGATGGCATCTAGGTTACTCAAAAGCTCCTTGATAAATCAAGCTGGGGATTTTCAGTGCTATTTACAATTTTTGTCATTTGCCACCTTGAAGAACCTTTCAGTGTTGAAACCACATCATCTGGACACATGTATCCAGCAGTGCTTCTAAGTTGTTAAGAAAGGTTGTTAAGAATGTGTTAAACCTCTCACAGGGAAGCATTATTGCTTTATGGGTAAACATCAATTCTATATAAAAAAGAACTTCTATGATGATACTGACATGAATTTAAAAAGCTTTAAGATTTTCCTTAGATTGGCTCCATGCTGGAAAACCTGTGCATTAACAATTATTACAATATACCTAAGTAAACTGATTTTTTGTGATTCATGTATATATTATTGGCAGAGAGTTAAAAGTATCAGTTATTCTCACCACATCTACCAATCTATTATTATTCATTCCTTATTGAATTAGCACAACATTCACTTAGACAGGAGGCTGAAGATACATAGCTGGCATTTCTGGTTTCCTCTGGTTTCCCAATCTAGTCCTTAGGTCTTGAATGTTGGGCTGATAGGATGAATCTAGATAAGAGATAATAATTGCCTGAAGAGAACAAGGGTGAGAAGAGAGAACAGGCTGGTAACTATTTAGGGGGTAAAATCAGAAGTACTTGACAATGGTGAGCTATGAGAAGGAGAGAAGGGTCTCCCTCCTGCCTTAATTCAAATATTCTTGTCCACCTCCTATATTCCAAGTACCACTCTAGGTAGAAGAGACAGGATGTTGAACAAGTGCTATTCCTATTCTCAGGGGGATCACAGTCTAGTGGGAGAAATTAGAGTGTGGAGTAGAGCAAAGGAATGAGGTGCTGATGATTTGTAGGTTACTAGCCTGTACCAATGAATTGATGAAAGTGTCATTAACTGAGGGAAAAAAACCAGGAAGAGTAAGCAGGGAAACAAGACAGACAAGGTTTAAAAGTCAGTTACAAACTACCTTAGTTCTTTCAGGCTGCGGTAACAAAAATATCATAAACTTGCTATTTCACAAACAGCAGAAATTTATTTCTTGTAGTTCTGGAGCCTGGCAAGGGCAAAATCAAGGCAGAGACTTATTTGATATCTGAGGTGGGCTTTCTCACAAAACCTTCTCATTGTGCCCTCTTGTGGTAGAAGAGGCAACACAGCTCTCTGGGTTCTCTTTATGAGGGCACTAATGCTATTGGTAAGGGCTCTGTCCTTGTGATCTAATCACCTCCCCAAAGCTCCACCTCCTAATACCATAACACTGGTGATTAAATTTCAACATACAAATTCCAGGGAGACAACAAATGTTAATTCCATAGTCCAAGACAACATACAAGTAACATGTAATACAATATGAATACAATGATAGTTGCTTTAAAATTAGTGCTTAACAGGAACTGATCTCCTGAGACTAAACTTTTATTAGTCTGTGAACTTCATTCACAAGAAAACCCAGAAAAAATAAAAAGCTATGAGTTAATAAAAAGAAACATTAGATAATTTTTTACATTTTAAAAGGAATCTTTTATTTCTTATACAGAGTAATTTATAGGAAGGTTATTTGAAATATTGTGCTCCCTCTAGTGAATTCAAAATGTGATTTGCATTGCTAATTTTAGAGTCCCACAAATATTTTCAGAAATTCGACTCTCCCTTAGCTACTGCTAAATATAATTGTTGAAGGAACACAAAACAAGGAGGTGATTAAAATGGAATTCGCTGAACAGGTATGAAGTGGGAGCAAGTTCAGAAACATAAAGAAAAATGTACTGGGTAGGAACCCAGAACTCCTGATAGGCAAAATAAAAGAAGGACAAGGGCCTGAAGCAGCCTCCTGAGGGACAGCTCCACAGTGCAGACTGGGAAATTTAGATTCGATTTAAAGTAAAAAAGGCATTCCTATAGAATCTGCAAGAGAATTACCCAAACATGATGCTTAAAAAAATTATCATGGCAGTTGCATAGAGGACAAAATGGAATTAGGAAGAATGAGGGCAGGGACATCAATGTAATGATATAGGCAACTGAATGATGGAGTCATGACCTGACAGGACAGTGCAGTGGGGACAGGTGCAGTGACTCAACCCACATAGGACAGACCCTCAAACGCTGGGTAAACAGCAGCAAGTAACCTGGTCTAGAAGTGTGCTGGCATTTTAAAGAGCTTCCATGAGGTTATTTGGAAATACCACTATTGAGAGACGCTCCTCCACAAGGAAGGCGCAGTCAGCTCTACAGATGCTGAAGTTACCATGAACTGGCTCAGAGCGCTCAGCTCTAGGAAGCAGACACTCACAGAAGAAAGACAAGTGGGCTTGGTGTGGCGGCTCACGCCAGTGATCCCAATCCTCTGGGAGGCCGGGGTGGGTGGATCACCTGAGCTCAGGAGTTCAAGACCAGCCTGAGTAAGAGTGAGACCTAGGTCTCTACTAAAAATAGAAAAACTAGGCTGGTATTGTGGCAAGTGCCTGAAATCCTGGCTTCCAGGGAGGCTAGAGCAGGAGCAAGAGGATCACGTGAACCCAGGAGTGTGAGGTTGCTGTGAGCTATGACACCACAGCACTCTACCCAGGGTGACTGAGATGCTGCCTCAAAAAAGGGAGGGGAGGTGGATGGCAAGTGCTAAATTTTAGATCTGAAAATGTAATAAGAGTATTAAAAATTTTGTAAGAAAAACTTTGTAAGACCGTCTGAAATGACATCACATTGGCTGAAGTGTTGAGGAATTATCACAAATGTATACTTACATTATCGATTCAAAGACATTTTTTATTACATCAAAAAATGCCAGAGTTTCTAGATTACTAATAGAGGAACTGAGGCCAAAAAACAGAAAATATGTCCAAACAGTGATAATATATGTTTCCATGGCAAAATGTCAAGAGTCTGACGTTTAGGAGGTTAACTCAAGCCAATTCTCTCATTTAATTCAACCACACTTGCTGGAAAATGAAAGGGGTACCTGGCACCCAGGATTTTAGAAAAAATGAGTAATTTTAGCTTGAGTATGATTTTGATATTTGACGTTAGAATTGCTGTAGTCTGAAAAACACCATCCTTTTAAAACTGTCAACACTTTCTTAATGGTGCAGAAGAAAATGTAGATGATATACAAACCATCTACACGGATTCTGGTCAGCTCTTTTGGAACAAGAGCAAATAAAGCCATGTTGACATTAGCTGTGTTGTTAATACACAAACAAGGCACAAGTGAAACAGTACTGCTGGCCTCGACCCAGATGGGTTCTGTGCTGGCCAGATTTCTGAAGTACATAACAGATGGCAAGATAAATTTTTCTTATATTTTCTAAATAGTAACATAATCATATAAAAATATATGTTTTAACAACAAGTAGAAAATATCCCTGCCTCGTGCGTAATGTTTACACAGATTTCACTTAGCATACAAAGTATGGCAGGCTAGGCCCTAAGAAATGAAAGGACTATAAGTAATTGGATAAATTTTAGATGTGAGACACGGGGAAATATCTCCAGTGACTATGAACAGGAACATATGCCTCCCTGCTTCATGTCTGGCATTGTATCAAAAGGTTTAGTACTGACAATTACCACAAAATTCTTGTTGAAGATATAAAAATATATAAACATACAAAATTTAACAACTACAAGCACACACTGGTCAGAGGGTTGTGTTAGACTGTGCCCGGCGGCTGCAGCAGTAGAGTCCTGGGGGAAGCAGCTTCAAAATCCAGACGCGGTGGCCTTGATCAGATGTAACAGGTCTGAACTGGGGTCTCCAAATCTATATTTCTAAAAATCCCAGTTCAGTTTTATGTTTGGCCATTCAGAATGTCATAGGACTATGGAATAGATCAGATAAATCAATGCAGGTTTATTAGAAGACGTGTGCCTTCAGAAATAGTTCACGCTCACAACAGTCTATCAAACTCTTTACTGAATACTATCTATGTACCAGGTACCAAGAATATGAAACTAAAAGTAAACTGACTTTTTAGTAGAGCAGAGTAATGATTCACATGGAAGAGGAGAGGTACATATACACCAGGTGCCCGGGGCACTCCAGAGAGGAATGTTTCTATCACACACGGTGCTCAAAATCATTTCTCGGAGGAGGTGAACCCTCAGTTGGAGCTTGAGAGACAGAGGAGAGAAAAGGCTTCAGAGAAAAGAGAGAAGATTGGTAGAACATCAAGAATGATGAACGGCATAGGGAAAAGAAGTTTATAAGCAAAGATATTTCTGGAAATTGATAGTTTCCAGATATTTAAAAGTTAAATGAACAAATGACTTAATCATTATTTATTGCCAGTTGAAATCATATACTTTTTCATAATGGATTAGTCCCTGAAACATGTTAATGTGAATTTTTTCTTGAAAAAATGTAGTATAATATAAAGATAAAATAATATAAATTCAATCCCACTTCATCATTTACTAAGAAAATGTCCTCAAGAAAGGCACTTCCCTCTCCAAGACTCCATCCCTTTCATAACATGGGTACTTAGTAGGGTTTAAGTACAAACTGCATTCCTTACTTTCCTCTCCATTGTCCAAGCTAGACAGCTGGGAATTAAGGTTGATATACCCCAAGGCCACCAACAGCCCAAATATCATCCTTGTGTAACTGAGAAGTGATCCCCCTTCCTCCAGGCAGACACAGGCCACAGCACAGCACACAAATGGGTGAGCTGGAGATTTCGCACCTGCTCATCTCCTGAGCAGCCTCCCTCGTACAAGTCAACGCCTGCAGCATTGAGTGGCATTCTGTCTCACCCTCGGCCTCAGTTCCACATCCTACCACTCCCTAAGCACTCTCACTGCAGTCTGCTAACCATGCTTTGACACTGTACACATCTAACTATTCCCAACGTCCCCAGGGCCAAACAGCCAACCTCTAACATACAGGGCTTTAACAGCCTCCTCACTGCCTCTAGTCCTGCTTCACTCTATGCCCTATCAGGCAGTCAAAATAAAACTCTTCAGATGAAAATACAGTAAGTCATCTATCTTCTTGCTAAAAACCTGGTAGTGGTTTCCCAGCGCTATAGATAAAAAGAGAAGGCGCTTCCTGGGTCCCGCTTCACCAGTACACAGGCCCGGCATTCCTGGTCCTCTCCTTACTTCCCCCGGCTTCTCGGCTACCACTGCCACCAACCGCACTGCCTCCCACCAACCACACTGCCTCCCACAGACTACACTGCCTCCCACCCGCCCACCGCACTGCCTCCCACCGACCACACTGCCTCCTACCGACCTCACTGCCTCCTACCCGCCCACCGCACTGTCTCCCATGGACCACACTGCCTCCTGC
>NW_003852396.1:6138968-6208555 GCF_000181295.1 Otolemur garnettii | reverse complement strand
CTGCCTCTTACCCGCCCACCGCACTGCCTCCCACGGACCACACTGCCTCTTACCCGCCCACCGCACTGCCTCCCACGGACCACACTGCCTCCCCTGGACTGCACTGCTTCCTGCTGACCACACTGCCTCCCACGGACCACACTGTCTCTCGCGGAAAGCACTGCCTCCCACTGCCTCCCACCGACTGTACTGTAGTCTCCCGCCGACTGCACTGCCTCCCAGCCGGAGGGAAGCTGCCTGGTTCCTCTGACGCCTTCAGTCTCTCCACTCTGCCAGCTCTGCCGATACCACTTTTTCCGGAAAACTTTCCCTGACTCCACAAATGTAGTTTGGGCCTTCCCTTTTCTTTCTATAATACAGCAGTTGTTTCATGATGTAATTCTATATTTAACTGTTTATCTTCTCAACGAGGCAGTTAATGTTGTAAGGACAGGCAATGTGCTTGACATGTCAAATGTGGAACTGTTATTCACTATGTGCTTGGTACATGGAGGCTGTCTCATTAATATTTATCAAGTTGGCATAAATGAAACACTAATAAAGCAATTAGCATGCTGTCTATCACACAGTAAGTGCTTCATAGATGGCAGCTCTTATATTATTTATCATTTAAATTAAAAAATTGCTTTCTTAGTTCTTTGACTCCTCAATGATCATGTTAGTAAGCATTACCAGGAGATTAGAAAACACAGATAGCTATACATTTCTAAAGAATGCGATTTTTTTTAGTATATATGTATATGCTTCATTCCTGGACTGGAAGCAGGAACACAAGTGTCCACATTGATAGCTCAATTGGTGCAACAGAGTTCTTCTTTAGAGATAAAAAGAAACTAACACTGAGTAATTGTTTAACATTTGTCCATCTATTGTTTGCAGCACTGAGATTTCAGAAGTGAAAACACTTTCTTTTTGTCATAGAACCTCTCTTGAGTACCTTTGATTTGAATGTCTGTCTGCCTATCCACTGTTGTATTGAAGGTTGGTTACATCCTATCCACTTCACAGGGCTTAATGCGTGAATGAAATAAGTTATTTCAGGTACCTGTAACCTGAGAAACATTAGAGTGGAGGCAAGAGAGACAAATAAAATATTCCTAAGAGCAAAAACTTGCTTCTAGCTTTTGCAACAGAAAAAAAGATGTTAACATAGAGAACACCTGTTATCTATATGAATATTTGTCAATAAAGTATTTTCTCAATAGTCTCACCTCTGTTTTCTTACTTTATCCTTAAAATAATCCTGCTTGTCAATTAACGATGGCTAGCATCGATTAAAGGACCATGTATTAGGTACTGTTTGAGGATTAGCACGTAAATTCTTACAACTCTATGAGAGTGCCACCAAGGCCTTCCTTTAAGGGAAGTCTTGCTGCCCAGCCTCTCCAAGTGCTGTGGACACTCGGAGAATTTCTTCAGCTTTCAGGAGCTTCCCTGAAAGGGCCGGTAAGCTTCCCTTCTGAGGGCTGGTCACTCAGATAAAGAAAGTGAGATGCAGAAAGGTTCATTAACTTTTCCAAGTTCCCAAATTTATTTAGGTTGGGTTCTTTAGGAAGCCATCTCTGAGATGGAGTTTAATGTGCAGAAAGTTTAATAGGCAGTGCCTTAGTCAACACTTGTAGAAGAAAGGAAAAGGAAGCTGGATGGGACAGAGGGAGGACGTGAGCTCTGAGGCAGGCCTGATGATATCTTCATCCATCCCTTGAGAAGTCTGAGAGGTAGAACAGCCCATCAGAGTTGTCCAGCATTGTGCCAAAACCACCGGAACTTTGCAACCTTATCTCAATCAGTGAGTGACCTGCCCTCAAAGGCTGGAGCCACAAGCAAGGAAGCTGCAGAAAGATGAAGAAATTCCTGAGGTCTAATAACTGTTTGTCAACAGCACTCGGAGAGGCTGGGCAAGACCTTCCTCAAAGGAAGAACACCCCCTGTGCTGCTGAGATCCTTTCTCAGATAGATGTGCATAGCAGCATATTCAGAATCCAGTATTCTACCTTTCTGGGGGGAACTTACAAAAGGAAATTAGTTTACAACCAGTCTCTGTTGGACCCCCCCCCCCCGTTATCTATTCCAGAAGCTTCTCACCTCAGCTAGCACATCTGCTTGTCTCAGTTGCCCAACTGTTGGCCTGAACCATCACCCCCGAAGGGTCTGAGCCCCCAGTCACTACAAACTTTCAGGGTGGGGTTGCTGCATTGGTCATTTACTATCACACTGGTCAAGAAAGTACCGTGAGACACCCAAGTGTACCATCTGGTTACCAAACAGGTTCCTTCGTTTTCCCATTTTGTAACTTTAGTTCTTCATTCTTCTGGTAATCAGAGCTAATACCCCTGTCGAGACGGTGGTTTCACTTCTTGCCTGCCATTCCCTATACACAAAAAGCCTGACTGACCCAGGCATTAGCCACAGGTTATGGTTCAGTAGAAATCTTTTGCATGTTTCCTGGTGAAAGTGTCCCTCTGAGCAATGAGAACTCTCATCCTGCAGAGTTGCAGAGACAGAAAGCACAAATTTCCCAAACGGATCTGTGGGAGTGGTTACAAATACAGCCATTCCTTTTTCCACTCCTCAGTTCCTGGACTAGTATATCATTCCCATTGGGAGCACAGTACTGTATAAGAGGCCTCAAGATAACATGCTGAGTTACAGAAGACATCATCCCATCTTCACAACGTGCACCTCCAAATTGGTGCTTCAGCTGGGACTTTGGCCATCTGTGCCAACATTCTAGGAGGCCTGCTACTTGGTGCACACGTGATGCATGTGTGGTGGTGCAGTGGTGTGATACACACATCTCATGGTCGATGGTTCCTTCCATACCTTCCTTGTTATAAATAGGTCCTCTGGTCTAGAATATTATGGATCAATTATTCCATAGTTCCCAGAGAAAGATGTTGCCTGAGTGCCTAAGGCAGGAAAGGCAAACCCACACCCAGAACATCTGTTTAGCTCTATGAGAATAAACCTGTAGCCCTTCCAGGAAGGAGTCTAATGTCCACAACTTGCCACCATGGGAAATACTGCTATGCTTAGATGACAGGGCCAATGTAGAAGCCCAGCATTGTTCCTTATTACAGGAAGGTTGGATACTCAGTGCCAGCAATAGTTAGATTAACACATAGTTAGTACATAGAAATCTAGGTTGCTGAGGCCACATACAGCCGCCATCATTGCCATTTCACTCACGTGCCCATTGTCATCACTGGAATGACCAAAGTCAGAGGGTGGCTGTTGACAGACCATCAAGTCATTTTGTCCTCTTGAGCATCTGATACCAATTCCATAATAAATGTTCTCTGATGGGTACTGACACGTAGTAAAAACATCTTCCACACTCTGTGCCCATTCCCACAGTCCATTCACATGCCTTTACTCTAGACACCCTGCCCCCAATTTTCAATTCCTGCTCCTTCCAGACCTCTGAAGCTTTGACCAAGCCATTCGAATTTGCCATGAGTGTGAATATATTCCAAACTTAAGCAACTTCTCAATTCCATACAAAGTGGATGGCCAAGCACAAGTCTGCAAGCTCTGCTCACTGGGAAGCTTCTCTCCTGTGACCTTCCAAGTACGACTATAGTGCAGCCACCATCCATTTTGGGGTTGAATCCACATACCAAGCCAGCCCATCTGTGAACCAACCTCAAGCATTTTTCCCTTTCTCCATCAGCTGGTAGGTATAGCCCATGAAGAAGTGCTAACGCAACAGTGTTAGATAACTCAGGGGAAATACTGCTTGCTTGTGAAGCTTACTCGTGTGCTCATGATAGATCACAGATGAACCACTTCTATCCTGTGATGCTGGCCAATGTTTGGCTTATCCAATCTTGTGAGTTGCTAAGCCTGACAAAACTAAGATCATGATGGGCAGTTCGAGATGTCTTTGTGACCCACAATAGGGACATTCCCTCCATCAGGGCCAAGATACATGCCAGCACTGGCATGCAATTCTCAGGTACACAAGGTATGGCCTTTCTCTTGAATCCCAGTAGTCTATGCTGTATTCCTTCCACTGAAACTTGCCATCAGTACTACACAGCACTGATATCTCAGATGACATAGGTTTGCCAGATGGTTTGGGATCAGAAATAGAGCTGCTTGCATTGCAGCCTATACTTGCTGTGAGCTCTTTCTTGTTCTTAGATCACAGCCAAAGTAAAAGACTTGGGTCTGGCATGGTGGCTCACACCTGTAATCCTAGCACTCTGGGAGGCTGAGGCAGGTGGATTGCTTGAGCTCAGGAGTTCAAGGTCAGCCTGAGCAAAAGCAAGAACCTATCTCTAAAAAAAATAGTTGAGCGTTGTGGCACATAGTCCCAGCTATTTGGGAAGCTGAGGCAAGAGGATTACTTGAGCCCAAGAGTTTGATGTAGCTGTGAGCTACAATGACACCAAGGCACTCTACCCAGGGTGACAGAGTGAGACTCAAACAAACAAACAAATAAACAAAACAAAGTAGAAGATTTTCACATGATCCAGAATATGGGCTAAAGATGTTCATGTGTGAATATGTCATTCCAAAAAAACACTGCACCAGGCTTTGTGCTTTCTTCTTTGTGTTCAAAGATATAAGATGATAATTTATCCTTTTCTTCAGATGAATGCTGTGATATGCCTTGAACCACTGAACTTCCAACGATTTTTCTGACAGAGCAAGCCTCTTGATCTTTATAGAGTTTTTCTCCTACCCTCCAAAGCACAGGTGTCTTACTTCAGCCTCCAATGTGGTAGGTATTTTTTGCAGTCTGCTTAATGAACTTGATGTTACTAATAAAACAGTACACCTCTCTTCAAATTATATTACTACAAAATGGGAGAGTTCTACCACGGAGGCAAAAATGATAAATGTACACTCTTATCCTTTTTATGAATATAAACTGTTTCTAATTCTCTTTTCTGATAAGGAGTGGAGGATAAATTTGCCAAATCAATCATACCATGTGCCTGAGGGCATGCAACCTGCTTGAGTAAAGATGTCACCGGTGGAATGGGGGATACAGTTAACACAACTACTTGGTTACGTTTTAATGGTGTGGTAGCCCATTTTTATTGCTGTAAAGGAAGAAACTGAGGTTTGCTAATTTGTAATGTAAAGAGATTTATTTGGCTCATGGTTCTGCATGAAGCATGGAGCCAGCATCTGCTTCTGGTGAGGGCTTCAGGAAGGCTCTACTCATGGTGGGAAGCAGCATCTCATGATGAGAGAAGAGAAGCAGACAGGAAGGAGAGACAGAACCAGAACTCATTACCATGAGGAAGGCAACAAGCCATTCTCAAGGAATCTACCCCCCTCCCCGACCACCTACCCACTGGGAGCCACTTCTAACAGGGGCCTCAAAGTCCTGAGCTTCATGGTAAAGATAAAAATCAATTTAATGAAAGAATGAGAGAAAATAGTTAATTAGCAACTACGCAACTATTAAAAAGGTGTGACATTAGTGGTCCCAAGAAAAATATTTTTTCGGGTTCAAATCTTAAATTCTTAAATAGCCCTATATATAGCTTGAATCTGACTCTTTTCTATATGTATGAGATGGTGATTAAAACTGTAATAAAGATTACATTTAATTTTGAAATTCAAAAAATGAAAATAAGTATAAACTTACCAAGGTAAGACTAATGAAAGTTGAAATATATGCTATAAAGATAGAAAAGATTACTTTTATCTATTTTATCTGTATAATGTCCAGAATGCTGGCATATGACACAAAAGTAAAAATATATATATAAGGACAAATCATATTTAGCATAATATGTCATATTTTGCACTATTTGTTTTCTAACTGCACAAAACAAGGTGTACGGAGGGAGTGACAAGGAATAACTGTGGCAACGGTCTTGGTCTAGCTTTTCTGATTTCCCAGGAAGACTCCCCTTCCTTCCTTTCTCTTCCACCACAACGCATCTTCCTTGATAGGAAAAGATTTTTCTTGGGTTTAAATTATACTAATAATTGTGCTCCTCTCCTAGAGCTCAGCTCCCTGCAGTGGCCTGTATAGTCCATTCAGAGAGAATAGTTAAGTACTGAGTACATAATGCTAGACCACCTAAAAAAATTTACCAGTTGGCTTTTTCCCTAGATACTAAACAGTTTTAACTTTTTTTTCTGAATCATACCAATATCGTCCTTCATACATAATTTCTAATACAGGTAAAAATAATCTACCCATAAATGGGAAGTTTTCCACATAAAACAATATAAGTAATTTAGATAAGATTAGAACAAAATAATTCTTTTTACTTTGCTTTGGCAGTAATTCACTTTTATTCCAAAATTTGATAGAAGAGGAAAACAGATGTCTGATGAGATTGTACTTTGTACAGGAAAACAAAAGAATTTAATATATGATGTTCAAGAAGGTGTTAGTAGTCAAGTTCAAAAAGAAAGGAAAAGCTCTTTTTTGGTTTCTCTCCTAAATTTAACCCTTGTTTCTGGTGACCCCTAACATAGAATTCTCTTCTAACAAATATTATCTCTCAGGGAAGCTACCTGAAAATCATTATTTTCTTCTTTTGGGGGGGGGGTACAATGTGCTGATTTTATATACAATTTGGAATGCTTACATCAAACTAGTTAACAAAGCCTTCACCTCTCTTACTTAATCGGTGTGTAAAGACATTTATACTCTATTTGTAATTGATTTGACATGACGAGATCACATATATTTTCTCACCCAATTGTTTAGTGCCTTACAAGGCCAGGCAGAGAACAGAAATGACTGGAGAGGGGCAGGTGTGTACCACAGAAGACAGTGATGGGAACGGTGGCAGCTAGTGAGCAAAGGTTCCATTTGAAATGCATTCAGGACAAAGAGCTCTCTGTATGGAGAAGAGATCATGTGAGGACAACAGCAGGAAGGCAGCTGTCTACAAGCCAGAAAGAGAGGCCCTACCAGGAACCAACCCCACAGCACCTTGCGCTTAGACTTTCAACCTCCAGAACTGTGTGAAAAGTGTCAAAACAACTTTCTGTTGTTGAAGCCATACAGTCTCTGGTACTTTGTTACATCATCCCTGGAATACTAACATACAGCCCTAGCAAACCAATACATTTACTGCACTCTCTTGTTTTGATTTTTTTTGGAGGCACCTTAAATCTTCTTTGGAACAAACCATGTTTGTATTTATCTCATTTTTAGAGTCGAAGAAAAAATAGCAAGGAGTAGCCTATTTTAAACTCTAAGTGCTATAAAGAAAAAAGATACCAAAATAAGCACAAGTTGGCAAGGTCTGGCTAGAGAAAAGTTTTAATTCTTAATATTACTAAACATTGGGATCAGTGCCTGTAGCTTAATGGCCAGGGTGCCAGTCGAATACATCAGGGCTGGTGGGTTTGAACCGGCCTGGGGCCTGCCAAACAACAATGACAACAACAACAACAACAGCTAGGCATTGTGGTGGGTGCCTGTAGTGCCAGCTACTTGGGAGGCTGAGGCAAAAGAATCTCTTAAGCCCAAGAGTTTGAGGTTGCTGTAAATCATGACGCCATGGCACTCTACTGAGGGTGACATAGACTCTTTCTCAAAAAAAAAAAAAAAAATTACTAAACTTTGTCTTCTTAAGCGAAATAAAATATTAAGCTCATCAAAAAAAAAAAAAAAGAACAAACAAAGAATGTACTAGTACAATGCAAAAGTCTCTGATTATATTTAAAAACTCAGCATTATTAAGCTTACATATGTTAGCCTTTTATACTTTAAAGATTATCTTCCTCTTTCTCCAGAGATAATAAGAACCTAAACTTAATTCTACTTAATACCATTGCATAAGTATTGGGAATAGTGCTTGTCCTTATTTTGAATTCCCATTCCCTCTCCTATCTACCCTGACATCTAACAAAATTCTGAGCACACATCACACTCAATGAAGACATGACCTGAACTGTGAATGACGATTTCTTTGCTTCCTTGCTTTAACCTTAGCAAAAGATCTCCCTCTTCTTCGAAGACCAACTCTCTATCTATGGTTTCAATTCCATCTCCTCCCCATAGCCACCAGGATCTCACTCCCTCTTTCTGTTTCAATCTCTCCCATTGAAACAGGCTCCTCTCAACTCACCTTCTATACAGTTTAAAGTTGCTCTCTTCTTATAAGAAAAATAAAATCTTCCCTTGACCTTGCAATATTACTGCCATCTTCCTTTCTCTTCTCAATTAAATTTTTTGAAAAAGTTATCTGTTTACCCTTTTTTTTCTTTTCTTTTTTTTTTTTTTTTTTTCTGGAGACAGAGTCTCAAGCTGCTGTTGCCCTGGGTAGAGTGCTGTGGCGTCATACCTCACAGCAACCTCCAACTCTTGGGCTCAAGCGATCCTCTTGCCTCAGTTCTTATATTTTTCTTGATTTTGCTCAGAGTGGTCTGGAACTCATGAGCTCATGCTATCCACCTGCCTCAGCCTCCCATATCCTTTTCTTTCTTCTGTAAAGAAAGAAATGTGCTTGCCTCTAGGATAAATGCCAATAATATAGAACAGTAACTCCTTTCTGGGAGCTTTTCTTTTAGCAGGGAAGATGAGAACAATTAAAACAAAGAGACATAATTGAGGGACAGAGTTCCTACATATTCTCACTTAACCATTCATTTCTCAGCCCACTACCATATTAGCCTAACACTTCAAGTTGATAAAACTGGTATCACCAAAGTCACAAAATTTCTTCTAAACTAAGTTAAATGAAAAATGTTCAGCCCTTCTTTAATTTTCTTCAATTAATTGACATTATTAACTTATATGCAAGCATCTATAAAAGCTGATTTATTCTAGTGGTGTAAATGCAGAAAGTAATATAACTTGAAAGTAATATAACTTTGAAAATACTTCTAAGTATTTGAAGTCTTACTCTGAGAAACAGATAGATAGAATTTGGGGGTGTGTGGGCACATATTGTTGTTGTTATGCATTCAGGCAAAAGTTCTTCCTTTATTTTCAAGTATGGGACTGGACACAAACAAAAAAAGTTCTAAGAAAACCCTTCTAGTTCTTGACTGAGGGGCAGAAAAGTGCACTTCTAACACTCAAAGGGAATGGAATAGTCTCTTGCTAGACTTTTTTTTTCTCTTTTCCCCATTGTCCTTCACCCTAGCCCCAAGGCCACCATAGGACTAACATGGCTGTTGTAGCAGGGACCTACATGGAGAGTGTCTTAGTCTGTACAGGCTACTACATAACAAAACACCTTAGACTTATAATTTAGGTTTATAAACAACAGAAAATTAATTTTTACAATTCTAGAGGCTGAGAAGTCCAAGATTAAGCCATCATAAAATTCAGTTTCTCACAAGGGCTCATTTCCTGGTTCATAAAGGGCATCTTCTTGCTGAGTTCTCACGTTGTGGAAAGACTTAAGGGAACTCTCTGGAGTCTCTTTTATAAGGGCATCAAATGCATTCATAATCTAATCACCCTCCAAAGGCACTGACTCCTACCACCATTAAAACCTATTGTTGATTAGGTTTCAATATATGAATTTGGGGGGACAATAATTATAAACCATAGTATTCTGTCCATACCTCTCCAAAATTCATGTCTCTCTCACATGTAAAATACATTTATTTATTCGATCCTGATAGCCTTCAAAGTTTTAATTTGTTCCAACATCTACTTTAAAGTATACATTTTAAGTGTCCTGTAAATAGAAGCCTATTCAGGTATGGGTGAGACTCAGGTATAATTCATCCTGAGGCAAAGTGCACTCTACCTGTGAGCCTCTGGAATCAACTATATCATGCCCTTCCAAAATACAGTGGTGGGCACAGTCAACAGAAGTGTGCATAGGCAGCAGACCAGGTAACTAAAGCCTGGGCTTTTGGCCAGAGGACCACAATAGGAAGTACAAAATACATACCAAGGAGATCATGGGGAGGAGGAGCTTAGGGAATTCATTCATGAACTTGTGAATTCCTGAGCTTACCCCTGAGCTGTGCATATGTGAATCAGACACTAAACAATATATCAAAGGTTCCACATTGAAACATATAGAATAGATTCAAAAAGGATTGTAAAAACTCTATCCATTGAACTAACATGAAACACAACAGAAAACAGGCCATTTACAACTTGTAGCCTAAAACCAACTTAGTGGATTAGCTACTAAACCAAAAATACCAATATGTTCTGAAGGATGTAAATAAAACCCTGGGTCTCATAAACTAACATTAAAAATGTCTAGGATATAACACATACTTCCTCTATATTCAAAGATATAGTAAAATGCCTGTTTACATAGTAAAATATAATCCGTAGATGTTAATACCAAGGTAACACAGATGTTGGAATTATCAAGGACTTAAAAGCAGATATTATAAAACTACTCAAAGAGGTAAAGTCACACACACTTTTCAAATGCATGGAAGATACAAAGAATCAGTAAAGAGATATAAGACATGAGTAAGATCCAAATTAAAATTTTAGAAATACAGAATATGAGAACTAATTTATATTATATAGAGAGCAGGTGCCAAAAAAAATGTATACACATTTTACGAAAGGAAAAACTGCATTAAAGATGTAATACTCAGGCACATTTGACTTCCGCAGTTTCTAAGAGGTACTAAATGTGACTTGTACACATCCTTTGTTATCATATACACTGAGTATTGCAATTTTAATAGTTTTTTCTTTTCTTAAAATATATATACATTTCTTGGCACCCTCTATATATTTATACATACACACACGTATATAACATATGTATGTGTGTATATACAGTATATTATATATGTGTGTTTGTATATGTATACATATGTGAATGTGTGTAAAACTAGGAAAGCTCAATAGTGAAATAAAAATGGCAGAAGAAGACATCAATAAATTTAAAAATAGATCAAATACATTATCCACATTGGACAACAAAGAGATTGAAAGAAATTAACAGAGCCTTAGAAACTTGTGAATAAACAATATCTTAACATTGAAAGATCATTGATTGATCTTTCAGTCAACAGAATGCCCAAAGGCAAGAATAAAGAGGATGGAGTAGAAAAAAATATTAGAATAAATAATTCCTGAAACTGCACAAATTTGGTAAAAAAATATAAACCCACATATTTCAAGAATATCAGTGAACAGTAAATAGGATAAACTCACTCCAAAAAATCAACATTAAGAAACAGAATAATCAAACTGCTGAAAACTAAAAACAAGGAAAAATAGCTTAAAAGCAATAAGTAAATTTCTCGTGAGAGACCATGGAGGATAGAAGGAAACAGCACAACATTTTTAAAACATGGAAAGAAATGAACTGTCAATCCAGAATTTTATACTTACTAAAAATACCTTCAGAAATAAAAAATTAAATAAAGACATTCTCAAAAGAAAAACAAAACCAAGAAAATTCATGCCAGTAGATCTTGTTTGAAAGAATTGCTAAAGGAAGTTCTTCAGAGAGAAGGGAAATGATATGAGCAGGAGAACATGGACATCAGGAATGAAGGAAGTGCAGAAAGAGTAAATACCTGTTTAAAGAAAATAGTTTACTTTTATCATCTTCAGTTCTCTAAATTATGTTTGGTGGCTAAAACAAAAACTGTCATATTTTTCCAATGAGATTTTAAATGTGCGTATATGTAATACATAAGACAACAAAAATTAAGGAGAGAGAGTAAAGGACACACATAGTACTAAGGTATCCATGTTTCACCTGAAGAGGTAAGATCTATATTCTAAATAGACTGTCAAAACTTAAGTGACTTTATTTTAATCCCTAGAGCATCCCTTTAAAAAGTTAGACTAAGACATATAGTCAAAAATACACTATGTTAATGAAGCTGGAATGCCAAAAACAGAGATATTTTTTAAAGGTGGAAAGAGGAAATAAGAGTAAAAAAGAAGAGGTAGCAATCAGAAAAAAGTAATGAATGGCTGATGTAAGCTCAAAACATAAATATAAATTTATATTTGGTGCAAAAGCACTAACGCAAATATAAAAACAAAACTCAAAAAAAAGACAAAAGTATATGCTGTCTACAAAAAGCTCATTTCAAATATAATGATATAGGCATATTAAAAACAGGATAGTGGTTCCAAAATGGCAGTGTGGAAACAAGCTGGCTTCACTCTCACACACAAAAAAACAAAAACAAACATATTGCACCTAGATTATCAACAGAAATATCCAATAACTCGAATATGAAGATGATATAGTTCCCAAGGCCACAGAGAAGGGAAAAATCTCTGAGCAGAGTTAAAAAGAATTGAACTTTCAGGAGATTTCATCTGCAATGCCAATCCCCTCATTCTGCTTGGCACCAAGCATGTGAAAATTTCCCCCATACCAATTTCTGTATTGGAAAATGTAAGATCAAGATAAACAATCACCTTTCCTATTATCTTACACTACCTGGCAGGAGACCTGTCCTTGCCTTAACCCCCAGGAAGCAAGATGAATGCCTGAAGGGAGAATATGCTTGAAAATAGGCAGAAGCAAAGTGGTTGGGGAGAGGGGACAAGCATCTCCAGCCCTGGAAATTCTGCTCTGTAACTCCTTAAGAGACACCAAATCAGAGTGGCTTTCAGTAGCACTACACAGTAGTCCAAAGGTCCCTGGAGCACAAATCTGAGGCACTCTACTAACACTATCGGGAGGTCTCTTTCGGATCCTCCCTCGTTTGTGAATGGTAGTGTTCTAATCATCTAGTAGCGCAGAAGTGAAGCTGGGCTTTAGGCTCTGATGAGAGCTGAAGAGAGGCAGCAACCTAGCAGTTAAGAACCTCCAAGACTATGTATGTGATAAAAGCCAAAGTAGGCCAGAGAGAAAAGAATGAAATAAATAATTGATCATTCAGTGCAAAGGCACAGAACGTACATTCACAAGAATAAGAGCAAACAGGAAACCATGATCTCCCAAAATTGACAATGCAAAAAAGAAACAGTAGCCAATTCTAATGGGACAGCAATACGTGAGTTCCTTGGCCAAGAACTCAAATTAATAGTTTTGTGGAAACTCAATAATCTCCAAGCTAACACATAAAAGCAACTTAGAAATTTACAAGGGAAATTAAACAGAGATTTAAATAGTAAAAATAAATCAAACAAATCTTAGAACTGCGAAATACACTGGCTGAATTGAAAAATTCATGAGAGGCTCTGAAGAACAGGATCGATCAAGCAGATGAAAAAATCAGTAAGCACAATCACAGGCTATTTAAGAATTAGTCAGAAGATAAAAACAAAAAAGGAATGAAAATCAACAAAGATTGCCTTTAAGATATAGAAAACTACCTCAAAAGATCAAATCTAGGAATTACTGATGTTCAAAAGGGAGCTGAGCAACAGCAGGGGGCACAAGTGTAATCAAAGAAATAACAAGGAAAACTTGAGAAAGATACAAACACCTGGTTACAGGAAGTTCAGAGAACATCAAACAAATTTCACCCAAATAGGATTACCGCAAGGCATGTAATACTCAGGCTCAGGGAACCCCCAAATCAGCAAGAGAATAAAAGTAAATAGCATTTGAAGGAGCTCCAATTTGTGCAACAATAGTCTTCTTAATGAAAACTATAGGACAGGATTAATTGGAAAAACAATTTCAAAATGCTACAAGAAAAAAACTGTCACCCAAGAATACCAGATCTTCTAAAATTGTTCTTCAAATAATAAGAAGACTGGAAGCCTCTGCTGACTTCTTTGGCCTCAAACTCCACAGGATTGGGAGCCTGAATCTCTCTTCATCCTGCTTTATAGACATACTTTGACCTTTCCAAAATGTGTCCCTTGGCTAAGCAGAAGCTTTCCCAGGAAACCATGTGTTGCTCAAATCTCTCCAGAAAGAATTATGGAGAATCCTCAGAGATCTCAAATTAGACCTCTCATTTGATCCTGCAATCCCATTACTAGACATTTATCCAGAAGAAAAAAAAATCATAAGGACATTTGCACTAGACTGTTCATTGCAGCTCAATTTCCAATCGCCAAAACATGGAAAGAACCTAAATGCTCACCAACACAGGAATGGATTGACAGGCTGTGGTATATGTACACCATGGAATACTATTCAGCCATTAAAAAGCTGGAGACTTTACATCATTTGTATTAACCTGGATAGAGGTGGAACACATTTTTCTTAGTACAGCACCACAAGAATCCGATGTACTGAATTCCAATATGAAAGCAGTAGATGATCTAATACAAGGGGTGGGGTAGGAGAATGAGGGAGCAGAGAAAGGGGAGGAGGTTGGGGAGGACACAGTGTATGGCACATCTCTTGGGGGCGGGACACAATTACAAGAGGGACTTTACCTAATGACCACAATCAGTGTAACCTAATCCTTTGTACCCTCAATGAATCCTAAACAATAAAAAAAAGCAAATAGAAATAAAATTGAGAATAGAAAAACAATGACAAAAACCCAAATATTAAGAAAGAGATAAAGTATATTTAAACATACAAAAGCTGAAAAGCTGAGTGAATTTGCCACCACCAGACCTGTCTTGCAAGAAATGCTAAAGAGAGTTCTTCAATCTAAAAGGAAAAAAAAACACTAATGTGAAAAAAAAATTAAATGAATAAATGCACTGGTAAAATTAAGTACACATATAAGCCCAGAATAATCTTATTATAATAATATTATAATTATGGTGTATCATACACTTATAATTCTAGTATGAAGGCCAAAAGACAAGTCTATCCAAAACAATAATAGCTACAACAACCTGTTATGCGACAGTTAATATAAAAATATGTGAGTTGAAACCAATAAAAGTTGAAATGTGAGGGGGATAAAGTTAAAGGTGTATTGTGTATGTGTGTGTTGGCCTTTGTTTCTATTCTTTCCTTTTTGATCTAAAATAAGTTTTTACCTCTTTTAAAAAAAACTTGTTATGTCTATAAGATAATTCTTGTAAGCCTCTTGGTAAACACAATGCAAAGACTTATAACAGATTCACACACACACACACACACAAAATTACAAGTAACATTATAGAATATACTACTGGAGAAAATCACTTATCGTAAAGAAAGACAGTGAAAATTAAAAAACAGATCAGAAAGCAAGCATAACAAACAAACAAAAAACAAAACCATTAATGGTAAGTCCTCCAATTAAAAGGTACAGAGTGACTGATTGGATAAAGAAACAAGACCCAGCCATATGCTGCCTTTGAGAAACCCACTTCACCTATACAGACACACAGACTAAAAGTGAAGGGTGAAAAATGATATTCTATGCAACTGGAAATCAAATAAGAGCAGTAGTAGGTATACTGTGTCAGACAGATGAAACACATTACAAATCAAAGACAAAGAAGAGAAGAGACAAAGTCATTACATAATAATAAAGGGATCAACAAGAGAATCTGTTACAAATATCTATGCACCCCAAATCAGAGCTCCCAATTATATAAAGCTAATGTTAACAGATCAGAAGGGAGAGATAGAAAAACAAAAATAGTAGGGGCTTTTAGCATCCTACTCTTAGTATTGGAGAGCTCATCCAGACTGTAACTCCCAAAAGAAACATCATAGTGAAGCTACATGTTAACCTAATACGCCTATATTAGTACACTGATAGTGCATTTCACCTAACTGCTCCTTAACATAAACTCTTTTCATCAGCACATGGAACATTCCTCAACAGTACATATGCTATACCACAAAAACAAGCCTCAAAAAACTCTAAAAGTAGTCACATCAGGTATCTTTTCTGATCCCAATGGAATGAAACTAGAAATTGAGAACAAGGGGAACTTCTAAATTCATAGAAATTAAACAACATGCTACTGAATGACCAGTGAATGAAAAAATTCAGAAGAAAATTAAGAGACTGCATGAAGCAAATTAAAATGGAACTACAATATACCAAAAATCTATGGAATATAGAATAAGAAGTACGAAGGGGAGGCATATAACAATATACCCCTATGTCAGAAAAGTAGAAATATTTCAAGTAAACAATCTAGTCATACACTTCAAGGATGTAGAAAAACAGAAATATAAGAAACTCAAAATTAGTAGAAGAAAATAAATAATAAAGACCACAGGAGAAATGAAATTGACACTAAAAAAATATAGAAAAACCAATGAAATAAAAAGTTTGGTTTTTTAAAAAGATACACAAAATCAACAAACTGCAGTTAGACTAAGAAAGAACAAAACCCAAAATCAATACTATCAGAAATGAAAAAGAGATATAACAACAGAGACCACAAAAGTACAATGGGTCATTAGAGGTTATTATGGCCAACTTTATTTCAACCAACTGGAAAATGAAAAAATAAGAATAAATTTCTGGACACACACAACCTATCAAGATTGAACCATGAAAAAGTGAAAAACCTCAGGGAACCAGAATTGAGTAACAATTGAAGCCATAATAGAAACTCTGCTATCGAAGCCCAGCACCTGATGGATTCACTGCTGAATCCCACCAAATTTTAAAAAAAGAAAACTAAAGTCAATTCTACTCAAACTCTTCAAAAAAACGTTGAAGAATAGAAATATTTCCAAAGCAAATAATTTTTTTCCTGTTTAACTGTTTTAGGTCCTTATGTATTGTGGTTATTAGTCCCTTGTCACATAGATTGTTTGTGAATATTTTCTCCTATTCTGTGTGTTGTCTTTTTACTTTGTTGATTTTTTCCTTTGTTGTGCAAAAGCTTTTTTGGCTTGATAGAATTCCACCTGCCTGTGTTTGCTTTGTTGCCTGTGATTTTCAGGGCTTAACACAAGAAATTTTTACCCAAACCAATGTCTTAGGGTGTTTGCCAATGTGTTCTTATAGTAGTTTCATAGTTTTATGTCTTAGATTCAAATTTTTAATACATTTGGATTTGATTGGGGGTATAGTTAGAGACAGAAGCCTAGATTCCTTCTTCTGTCTATACTTATCCAGTCTTCCCAGCACCATTTATTGAAAAGAATGCCTTTTCCCTATTTTAACTTTTAGGCACCTTTGTCAAAGATGAGTCAGTTATAAATGTGTGGATTTTTATCTGGATTCTCTGGTCCATGTTTCTGTTTTTATGTGAATAACATGTTGTTTTGGCTACTATGGCTTTCCAGTAAATTTTGAAGCCAAATAGTGTGATACATCCAACTTTATTCTTTTTGCTCAGGATTGCTTTGGCTATTCAGGGTCTTTCATGATTCCATATAATTTTAGAATTTTTTTCTACTTCTGTGAAGAATGTCATTGTTATGTTAATAGGGACTGCATTGAATCTGTGAATTGCTTTGGGTGCTATTGTTATTTTATCAATATGAATTCTTCCGATCCATGAGTGTGGAGCACCTTTCCATTTGTTTGTGTCCTCTTCTATTTCTTTCATTAGAGTTTCATAGTTTTCCTTTTAAAGATCTTTAATTTCTTTGTTTAGATTAATTCCTATTTTATTTTATTTTAGTTAATGGGATTGCTTTCTTCACTTCTTTTTTCAGATGGCTTGCTATTAACACACATAAATTCTTCTCATTTTTCTATGTTGATTTTATATCCTGTATAGGCGAAACACCTATATGCCTTTGGCCAAAAATGCCATTTGAGAGAGAGCAGTGAAAAGACTTTGTATAGGCATACTTGTAAGAAACTGAGGCAGAATCCCATGTGGCTAGGTTAGTTGCAGGCCTAACATGACCAAGGCTTTGGCTGGAATAGCATTTCCAGACATTGTTAAGGAATTAAGGTTGACTTTATAAGGCCAATGAAAAAGGCCTTTGAAAACTGGCCAGATACCCATCAGTAACCTCTCCTGATCTATGGTAAGTGATGAAAGTTACTTGCTGACGGGTCCGGGAATGGAAATGTGCTAGGGGACCTCAAGAGAAGAGGAATTTACCCAATGCATACAGGTATCTAATGGCACAGATGAAACCTGGGCTCATGAAAGGCTTTTGAGAAGTCCAGCCTGAGAATTCCTTATAAAAAGCTCCAGCAAAAACCTCATGACTTAAGGCCTACATGGGAGCAGAGGTTTGCACACAAATTCCTGTATGCCCAAGCAGTTTCTCTATGCTTTGCTTAAAGATTCCAAGTAACTGCCTCCAAATGGCATGGTCAGTAGAACAGACATTCAAATCACTTCTTTCCCCTGTAGCCTCAGACTTCTTCAGATAAGAACAAAGAAAGTAATGACTGATAACATGTTCTTCATTGAGTTATGTCAAACGAGATTATGTTGAAAGGGTTATGCTTAAAGGTGTATGTTGGATGGATTATCAGATTACTAGGAAAGAGCTACTTATAGGTGGGTGGTCCTAAAATGTTTAAATGGATTAATGAAGCCATTGATGTCCAATGCTCATGTGCAGAGGGATTATAATGAATGTTATTGAGGTTATTTCTGTATAGTGCGCATAAACAAGATTGCCTAAGTAAACCAACAGCAAATAAAGAAGGCTTGCCATTTTGCCTGAGCAAGCAGATGGTCACCTTTATTTAAAACACAATTTCAATAAGTGTGCTTATTCTCTGCAACATCGCTTTTCCATGAGACCCTTATGGCAACAATCCTGAAACTCTCCTGGATTTGTTTATCAGTTCTAAAAATGTTTTGGTGTAGTCTTCAAGTTTTTCTAAGCACAGAACATGATCATGTCATTTTCAAAAAAGGGAAATTTGACTTCTTTTTTTTACCAATTTAGAAACCTTTTATTTCTTTTTCTGGCTTAATTTGTCTGCACACGACTTCCAGTTTTATGTTGAGTAATAGTGGTAAAAGAGAGCACCTTTGTCTTCTTCTAGCCTTTAGGGGAAAGGTCTTTAACTTTCTTCACTCAAGGCTACTTCAGCCATCTATCTTTCATATATGAACTTTATTATTTTGCAGTATTTTCCTTCTATCCCAATTTTTATGAGAATTTTCAGCATAAAGTGATGTTGAGTTTTGGGGGGGAGAGGATGTTGAGTTTTATTAAATATTTTTCAACATCTATTGAAATAATCATATATTTTTTGTTCCTGATTCTGTTAATACAATATAGTACATTTGTGTATGTTGAAAAATCCTTGTATGCCTGTTATTAAACCCAGTTAATCATGGTGAATGATATATTTAAAACTATGTGGTGTTATAATAGTTTGCGAATACAGTAGAACCTCCATATTGATCACCTCCTTATTTTGATCACCTTGTCAAGTCGACCTAATTTTCAAAGACTGGACATGCAATACATGTACTAAATCAAAGTCTGACTTCTATATATTGACCATCTCTGTAAATTGTATCTTGACCACTTTGACTGTAACAAACAATATTAACTTACTCTCTATAACTTAACCAGTTGAGTCTACTCTATACCAAGTGGTAAAGAGTGTGGACTTTCCTCCTTAGTTGTATTTCTTTATGTTCAGTATAAGTTCTTTCTTCATGTTTTATTATTACCATGTGTTGAATTAGGCTCAATGTCCTATTGTTTATCACGTGTTGTGGGAGATTTTTTCAACAGAAAGGACTGGTCTGAGTTGTACATACATCCTACAACTACTGAAATATTTTATAGTTAATAGAGAAATAATGGACCATAGGAAAGAACTCAAAGAGGTGACATTGAAGAAAAAGGTTGATCTTCTACATTTTCTGGAAAATAGCACCAAAAGGAAGACCACAGGATGTTTTAGTGTTAGCAAGACACACTTAGCAACATCCAAAAATGGAAATATGCATACTTGGAGAGAAATGGTAAGAAAACTGGACTTCTACAGTGGAAAAGGAAGAAAACTTTCCTTGATGAAGTTAATGAATCCACAGTAAGCTGGTTCAACCAAATGAGGGCAGTTAACACCAGAATCTCCAGGTTGATGATCCAAGAAATTACTAAAAAATTCACACAGGAATTGGGGTGGCAGATTTCCAAGCATCAAGTGGTTGGCTTGAGAAGTTTAAATTGCAACATGAGATCTCCCAGAAAGTCTGTGTGATGAACACAATAAAGTTCCAGTAGGAGCTGTGGAAGAGTTAATTAAAAAGTTCCCAGACTTCACCAGAGGCTTCAGAGATGATGACATCTTTAACACTGATGACTGGACTCTTTCCAAGGTGATGCCTGACAGAAGCCTCATCCTAAGGGGTGATAAATGTAAGAGTGGAAAACTTTCTAAGGAACATTTCACAGTTCTGCTTTGTGCTAGCTCGAGTAGAGAGAAAAGAAAGCCACTAGTGATTGGCAAATTAGCAAAGCCAAGTACATTCAAGAACTTAAAGCCTAAAGACCTCCCCATCACTTAGAGATCAAGCAAATGCACATAGATGACTGGTGCCCTATTTGAGGAGTGGGTAAGGTGTATCAACTGAGAAATGAAAAAGATCCACAACTGAATCCTATCACAAATCTCACACTGAAATTTCTGCCTCCAAACATCCAACCTCAAAATCCAACCTCTTGACCAAGGTATCATCAAAATACATACAATGCATTACTGAGTCCAGCTCCTGCAGCAGATCATTACTAAAACACAAAACTGTGGTCAGCCTGTGGAAGCAACTTCATCTGCTGCATCAACTGACATTCTGAATGCTATCAGCCTCAAATGATACAGTAGTGTTTGAGGCTGCTGTGAGCTATGATGGTACCATAGCACTCTACCCAGGGCAATAGAGTGAGACAAGAAAGGAAGGAAGGGAGGGAGGGAGGGCGAAAGAGGGGAAGGAGGGGTAGAGAGGAGAGGAGAGGAGAGGAGAGGAGAGAAGAGAAGAGAAGAGAAGAGAAGAGGAGAGGAGAGGAGAGGAGAGGAGAGGAGAGGAGAGAAGTTTTTGTCACAACTCCAAAGCACACTGTTTTGGCTCCATCAGGCAGTCCATCTCCCATGACAGAATTTGAAGGAGTAGATTTTGAGGGTTTCGTTGCAATGGATAATGAGGTGGCTATCTGTAATGTACCTGACCCAGAAGCAATTTTACAAACATTAAATAAAGTACAGAGTAATATAAAAGTGTATGAAGCTGATGAAGTAGAAGAAGCAAGTGAGGATGAATGACATAGTATTTACAGAGACCCCCCCAAAGAAGAGGATGTCAGGTATCTCATAATGCAGCTGAAGTCATTTGCTGTGGAAAAATGCCCAAATATTCTGAGTGGTATGGCCAGCATTGAAAGTGCTGTCTCCATTTACATTGTAATAAGAATAAGGAACAGATCAAGATTGACTGGTTTTCAGAAAGATGATTAAACCATGAGAAAATAGTAAATGCATTAATTTTTCTATGATACTATATGCATGGTTTTACTGTTTGATTATATATGATTTCACAAGATCCCTGTAATAAACGCTATAAAAGAAAGTAAAGTAGATGTACCTATCAGTACAGTAAGCCTCATTCCTTAAGTTGACCACATCCATATGATGACCAATTTGTTATAGACCCCTGGTTGGTCAACTTACAGAGGTTCTACTGTCTATTATTGGGGATCTTTGTACCTCTGTTCATCAGTGAGATTGGGGAATCATTTTCCTTTTTTGTTGTGTCTTTATCTTGCTGTCAGCATAATGCTGGCCTTGTAGAACACGTTTGGAACTATACCCTCCTCTTCACTATTTTTGAAAAGCTTAGTATTAATTCTTTAAATGTTTGGTAGAATTCAGCAGTGAACACATGAGGTCCTGGGCTTTTTACTAATGAAAGCTATTTTATTATAGCTTCAATCTCATCACTCATTGGTTCATTGAGGTTTTCTATTTTTTCATGGTTTATTCTTGTTAGGTTGTATGGGTCCCAAATTTATCAGTTTATTCTAGGTTTTCCAAGTAGATAGCATATAGTTGTTCATGATAGGCTGTAATGAGTCTATGTATTTCTGAGTTTGTATTTCAGCTGTTAAGTCTACTTTTTCTTTTCTGATTTTATTTATTGGGACTTCTCTTTGTTTACCTTTTTCAAAAAATCACTTTGTTTCCTTGATCTTATATATTATGTTTTAGTCTCAATTTCATTTATTTTTGGTCTGATTTTTACTATTTCCTTCCTTTAACTGGTTTTAAAATTGATTTTCTTGCTTTTCTAGTTCTTCAAGGTACACCATTAGGTTGTTAATTTGAAGTTTTTCTACTTTTTAAATATAGATTTTTATTGCTATAAACTTCTCTCTTGGCTCAATTTTCATTTGTTTCAAGAAATGTTTAGGTTTTTTACTGACATACTGATTATTCAAGATCATGCTCCCTAATTCCCATGTTTTTGTGTTTTCTCTAAGGTTTCTCTTGTTACTGATTTGTAGCTTTATTCCACTGTGGTCAGGAAAGATTTTGATATGATTTTGATTTTTGCACTTGTTGAAACTGTCTATTCTTTCTGTTTGCTAATAAAAGAATGTGTATTCTGTAGCAGGTGGGGGAAATGTTCCATAAATAGGGCTATGTTAGTCCATTTTGTGTTATTATAGAGGAAAAACCAGAGGATAGGTAAATTATTAAGGCAAAAAAGTTTATTGGGCTTGCTGTTCTGTAGGCTGTACATGAAGAATGATGCCATGTCTGCTTCTGGTGAGGATTTCAGGGAGCTTCCAATCAAGGCAGAAGGTGAAGGGACAGTAGGCATGTCACACCGTGAGAGAAGGAGCAAGAGAGAGAGGAGGTGGTGCTGGGTCCTTTAAACAACCAGTTCTCACATGAAGTAATAAAGTAAGAATTCATTATCATCTTCCCCATGGCCAAATACCCTACACAAAGGTCCTACCTCCAACACAATGGACTGAATTTCAACATGAGATTTGGAGGGGACAAGTATCCAAACAATAGGATAGGCCTATTGGATCTAATGTGTAGGTTAACTCTTTCGTTTCTTTGTTGTTTTTCTGTCTGGATGATCTGTCCATTATTGAGAGTAGGGTGTTATAGTCCTCTACGCTATCGTATTGCAGTCTACCTTTCCCTTTAGGTGTATTAATGTTTGCTTCATGTATTTGGGAACTCCAGCCTCCAGCATTGGGTGCATAGATACTCATGCTTGTTATGTCCTCTTGCTGAATTGATCCCTTTATCATTACACATTACATAATGAACTTCCTTGTCTTTTTTTATAGTTTTTGACCTATAGTCTATTTTATCTGACATAAGTATAGTTACTGCTGCTCTTTTTAGTTTCCAGTTGCATGGAATATCTTTCTTCTCCCCTTCACATTCAGTCTATGTGTCTTTACAGGTGATGTGGGTTTCTTGATGCTAGCATATGGTTGTGTGTTATTTCTTTACCCATTCAATTACCCTATGACTTTTATTTGGAAATTGAGATGATTTACTTCCAGTGTTATTACTGACAAGTAAGGACTGATGACCACCATGTTGTTGTTTGTTTTCTGCTTGTTTCAGGTTGCTCTTTCTTTTTTTCTCCCTTTATACTTAATATTTCTGGCAGTATGTTTAATTTGTTGCTTTTCATTTTTAGTGAACCTACTATAGGTTTTTGTATTGTGGCTACCACGAAGTTTACAAAAAATATTTTTATATATATTAAAAATTATTTTAAAGAAATGACAACTTATCTTAGAACAGAAATAATAGAACAAAGGCCAAAAAAAAAGGGAAAAAATATTTTATACTGTAACTCCATCCCTATTCCCTACATTTTGACTCTTAGATATCTCAATTTACATATTTTGAATCATCTGACACTTAAAAGTTTGCAGTTGCTATTGTTTTTGACATATCTTTTTCTTTTCATATTAGAGTTAATAGATGGATTGCACACCACATAACAGAGTGCTCTGGGATTTTCCAGGTACTTAATTTTACCAGTGGATTTTATACCTTGAAAGTTCTTTTTTACCTGCCAGTGTTTTTTTCCTTCAAATTGAAGAATTCCCTTTAACATTTCTTGCAAGGTGCATTTTATAGAGATCAATTTTCTCAACTCTTATTTGTCTGTGAAATCTGAATGACAATTTTGCTGAATACAATATTCTTAGATTGCCATGTTCACTCATTCCTGACCTGTATGATTTCTGTTGAGAAGTTGACTTTCAGATGAACTGGAGCTCCTGTATATTTCATTTGCTTTTATTAACTGCTTATTTATTTATTTTACTAAATCACAGCTGTGCGTTAATACAGTCATAGGGTACAATGTGTACTAACTGCTTTTAGGATTTTATCTTTTGCCTTGAACTTTGAGAATTTGATTATTAAATGCCTTGGTATAGTCTTATCTGGAATTAATCTGGTGTTTTCTGACCTTCCTGTATGTGGATATTTGTATCTTTCTAAAGTTTAGAAAGTTTCTATGATAATTTCTTTGAATAAGCTGTCTACCCCTTGTTCTTGCTCAGCTCCCTATTGAACACAAATAATTCCTAGATTTGGTTTTCTGATGTAATTTTCTGTATCTTGTAGGCGGCTGTCATTCCTTTTCATTCTTTTTTTCTCCTCTGTATATTTTCAAACAGCCTCTCTTAAAGCTCACTGATTCTTAAAACTATTGTTTTGGATTCTTGGTCAAAAAACTCACTATTCACCATCTTGTCAGGGTCAGTCACTGTATTTTTCCTTTTTGTCCTTTGGGAAGGTCATGGTACCCAGTTTCCTGTTGTTTCTTTGGATATATGTCTATACCTTTGCACTGAGAGATTAGTTATTTATTCCACTTTTCTCTGTCCAGTTTGTTTTGTTTTGTGTTGAATATATGTGATTGATGAATCTTTACTACAGGGTTGCTGCCTCGTTTTAGGTGGCATCTTATGCCTAGGTTCATCTTGGCTATAATAAATGGTTGGTTCATTACCTGTCCCAAATGTGAAAGGTCCCATTAGGAATGTTGAATAACCCAGAAGTCAGGGATTCATGCCCAGGGGACCTAGGGAACATACTCTCTACTATAGCCATTCTTTTTTTTTTTTTTTTTTTTTTTAGAGACAGAGTCTTATTTTGTCACCCTCAGTAGAGTGCCATGGTGTCACAGCTCACAGCAACCTCTAGCTTTGGGACTTAGGTGATTCTCTTGCTTCAGCCTCCCAAGTAGCTGGGACTACAGGTGCCCACCACAGTGCTGGCTATTTTTTTGTTGCAGTTTGGCCTGAGCCAGGTTTGAACCCACCATCCTCAATAGATGGGGCCAGCACCCTATTCACTGAGCCACAGGTACCGCCCACTATAGCCATTCTAATTTCACATCTCCTTTCATTGAGATAGAGGGTGGAGTTTCTGGGCTAAGGATGGTAATTCTCCTGTCCTCTGGGATACTTCTCTCTTCAGGCAGTCACCATGCTACCTATAGGTTAAGCTAAGGATGCTTCTCCTGCCTGGGAGCCCACAGAGGTGAAGTGCTAGGTGAATGCCTCAATTTCACTTTTTCCAGTGTAGGAACGATGAGCTGAGGGGAGATTTTTCACCAGTTGGCAAAATGGGTGTGTGGATACGGAAATCTGGTTCTCCTACTGTCTGCGTGAAGGTTTTCCATTTCTATGTGGCCCCAGGAACTGTTTCATACTCACACTTGAGCTCTAGGTTGTTTCTGGAAAAGACCTTAGAACTGTATGTTTGGTTTTGATTTTCTTATTGTGGGGAGAGAAGCCAGTTTGCCTCTATGCTGCCATTTTGGAACCAAAAGTCCCACATTAGCTTCCTTTTATACAGGAAATAAGTCTAAACAAAAAAATCAAATACTTCTTCTTTTACAAAAAAAAAAGGAATGATAACAAAGAAAACAATGAAATTGGGAAGAAGGTGAAAGGGACAGGAGAGAACATGCCACTTCTCTGAGGATCATTTTGTGCAGTTATGACTTTTGGGAAACAGTTAATGTTCTACATGTTGTATAAATAAAAATCAATCACAAAGAAACTGAGAAACAATACATTAAAATAATTATAATTGACAGCAAATTGGAACAAATGTACACAACTGTATTTCAAGTGGTAACATATACTGGAGAGAAAATGAACAGATAAAAAAATTTAAACACAGTGATTAAGCATATCACTTCATTCTAGAGGAGAGGGTGGGGGAAAGAAGAGCAAACAAGATCAATTTTTATAGTTAGTTTTTACAGTGGTATGGTAAAACCAAATTCCGAAATTATTTTAGGCAGAATGGAGTACATGTTTTGGTGTTGTTGGGAATCGGGCTTCTTTCTCACTGTGGGAAAAGGGAGATACAAATGGAATGTGGGAAGGCAGAGAAATCTCTATGGAAATTGGCTCCATTTGGAAGTATCAGTAGGAACTCACGGTTTCTCATATTTTCATTCATAGATTATTACATTCTACACACGTATTATCCACATCTTACAGGCTGATAAACTACAAACACATGCAGATGCACACACACATTTCTTAACTTTTTACTGAAAAGATCTGGAAGATGCTATACCCAAGTAGCAGTAAGCACACTGAATATACAGATTTCAGTGTCCAATTATACTTTCCACTGAAACAAACCAAGTTTCCTCAGAAAAATGGGTGGCTCAACAGCTGGGATGGGAAATATAAAATAATCCTACAACATACGTATTGTTAAGTCACAAAGTAAAAAACTGTTTTAAAAAAATAATTGAAGCCTGTTAAAAGGACAAGCAAGCCAGGGTGAAGGGACGCCCACTGGCCAAATCTGAGAGCATTTGTGGGCTGAAAAAAGATAGTATGGAAAAATAAAAATAGGAAATTTGAAAAAAATAAGCATCCATTAATCCATTTTGTTAGTCCATATCTAAGTAAATAAATAAGTAAGAAGAAAAGGGAGAGCTGTTCCTCACAGGAGCATGTTGACTGGTAAGGTGGAGGAAAATTGGAGCAGGAAAATCAAAACTTTTCAACTATAAGAGTAAAAACTGGAAGGGGAGAATAGCAACTATACAGTGGATAAACTGAACAATACCCCAACCAATGAGGAGCTAATAGGCCGTGTGCCTCTAAGAATAATGTCCTCAGAACACAAAATCACCAATGCTGAGTTCCCACCAGGGATGCTTGACTTGAATACAGTCATAAAGAAATATCAGGCTAACTAAAACTTAGGATTATCCAATTTTTTAAAAAGGCCTATATATTTCAAATTGTCAAGTCAGGAAAGAATAGAAAAAGCTGAGGAGCTCATCCGGATTACCGGAGACCAATTAGGCACGGCAACTACCACAACACACAGCACTGAACTGGAAGACGTGCTGTACGTGATGTTGACCATTTGACAAGTTTGGAAATGTGATGGCGGATTAAAGTATCGTATCAATGTTAAGGGTCCTGAAGGTGACAACCAGGCTATTTTAATCTAAGAGACTATCCTTGCTCTTAGAACACACATGGGGAGATATTAGGGTGAAGCAGTACAATTTATGCAACTTACTGTCAAATGGCTCAGAAAAAAAACGTGCATCTATTTATATCCATAGATGGGTAAGTAGACATGTCTCAGATTAGGTAGATAAATAGATAAGATTATATTAGAGAGCAAAAACAATAAAGCAAACAGATCAAAATGTTAGAAAATCTGTGTGGAGGGTCAATGGGAGGTTTTGTAACCTTCTTGAATATTCTCTGTAAGTTTGAAATTATTTCCAAATAAAAAGTCTTTTTTTAAAAAAGGGGGGAGAATAAAGAAAACTGACAGCATGTGAAGTGTGCTGAATTGTGCATCCCCCTAAAAATGTTTAAATCCTAACCTCTCATACTTGTGAACCTGACCTTATTTAGCAGTAGGGTTTTTGCAAATATAATTATTAAGGATCTCAAGATGAGATTGTACTGGATTAGACTAGGCCCTAAATCTAATGGCTGGTGTCCCATAAAAGAAGAAGAGAGGAAACAGAGAAATATACAGAGAAAACAACTATGTGGAAACAGAGGCAGAGATTGGAGAAAGGCAGATAAAGCCAGGAATGGCCAGGATTGCTGGGAATCACCAGAAACTAAGAAAAGCAAGAAAGGATTATTCTCTAGAACCTTCTGATGGGTTATAACTCTGCAAACACTTTGATTTTAGACTTCTAATTCCTGTAACTGTGAGAGAATAAATTTCTGTTGTTTTGAGCCATCGAATCTGTGCCAATTCGTTACACAAGCCCATGGAAAGTTCAGTATAAGTTATAGAAGATAAATATCAGAAACAAAAAGAAAAATAGAAATGAAGAAAATTAAGGAATTAGAAAGAAAACAGACATATAACACAGGCAGAAAAGATGAACAGTTGCATAAACAGATTTTCCAAAGAAGAAAATAACAATGGAACAGAATGAATGTTTTAAAGTATAATTCAAAAAGGAAATACTTCTCTAAAAGAATTGAATCTATATATTGAAACAGCAGAGCAAAATCATATCACCATCTGATTTAGAAGTATCAACAATGATTATTTGCCTAGAAAATGTATTGACTTCAATGATAAAGAAAGGCTCTTTTCAGAAGCCAGACAAAAAACCTACGATGGGGAAAAAAAGCTCAGTGGCATCAGACCTGTCACATCCGTCAAACAGAGAAGCAACAACTACAGGATACACAAGGGAAAAACATCCCTAGCATTTCAGATACAGTCAACCACTTCTTCAAGTACAAAGACAGAAGACCAAGAATTCTCAGCGTGTAAAAACTTGGTTCCTTTTTCTCCATATCCTTCCAGCGTCCGGGTGTGGTTTCGATTAGTGGTACTGAGTATTTTTTCAGAAACCTGCTGGCCATGTTTATTTCTTCTCTTGAGAGATGTCTACATGTGTACTTTGCACATTTTTTAATAAGATAATTTGTTTTAATGTTGAGTTGAGTTCTTTGTGTAGTCTAGACATTGTTAATAGAAATATAAGTTAGTACAGCTACTAAGAATAAAAATAACGATTTCTCCAAAAACTAAAAGTAGAATGACCATGTAATTCAGCAATTCTACTATTCCACTACTGGGTATTTATCTTTAAAAAAATGGGGAGGGGGAAGAAAGAAGTAGAAAATAAAAGAAGAAAGAAAGAAATCAGTATATCAACAAGATACCTGCACCCTCATTTACTGAAGCACTATTCACAATAGCCAAGACATAGAACCAACTTATGTGTCTATCAATGGACAAATGGATTTTAAAAAACTTGGTATATATGCACGATAGAATAACATCATTCAGCCACAAAAAAAGAATCAAATCACATCATTTGAAATAACATGGATGAAACTAAAGATTGCTATGTTAAGTGCAATAAGCCAGGCCCAGAAAGAAAAACATCAGAAGTTCACACTCAAACGTAGAAAATAAAAGAGCTGCTGTCACGGAGGTAGAGAGCAGAATGATCCATACCAGAGCTGGGATGAAGGGTGAAGAGTGGTTGGTTAATAGAAGGAATACATTACAGTGTTTAACAGCAGAGTAAGGTGACTATGACTGAACAACATATCATGTATTTCAAAATAGCTAGAAGAGAGCTTGAAATGGTCCCAACACACAGCAATGAGGAATATTCAGGGTGATGAATACCATAAATAACCTGATTTGATCATTACACATTCTATGCATGGAACAAAAAATATCACATTTGTCCCATAAATATATACAAATATTATGTATCATTAAAAAAAAAAAAGAACTTAGTAAAATTTTTCGCCTTTTGGAAACTACTAAAGAAATCAAGTATGGCTGTGAAATCTTCAAAGTAAGCACTACATATTATTAGTCACAGAAAATATAAGATGAAAATATTGGGATAAGGATACAGGATAAAATGCTATAAATGGAGAGAGAATGGGAATAAAGGTCAAAAATTAAAAAATGTTCTACGATTGACCTATTCATATAAGTAGGAGAGGAAGCATATTATGGTAAAGCTGAAAATCAAACAAATTAGAATACACTAGGAAAGGCAACGCAATTAAAATTGAGTTATGGGAGAAACAGGAGGAGGAGGAAGACATAACACATTGAACTGATACATTATTTAAACTCTAAAATTAAAATTAGTCTTCCTTGTAGGTAGTTTTATCACCATCTCCCCACAGACACCAAAGGTAAAACTTAAGGTGGAACATCCGTGGAGTTATTTCCATGGCTACAGTATTTTTAATGTGTTAAAGTTGTGTACTACCAAAAATTATTTCAAAGCCTATGTCTTGTCAAACGTGTTCTATAATTACAATATTTACTAATAAACTGTTTCTGTCCTTCCCTTATGGATAATGATCAAGACTTTGGGAACAGAGAAGAGAAATACAAGAGTGAGAATGGAAACTGGCTGAGGACCAAAGTCAGTTGACGATAACTGCCTTACAAAGTAGAGTAAGAGACCAGTTTTATGTGGAATAAACAAACCAGCAAAACCTGCGAGCTGAGAAGCCAGGGAAAGAGAAAGTAAAAGAGAGGGAAATAGGACCCCCACGCCAACAAAATATAAGTAATTATTCTAGCTTGAGACCCCTTCTTCTCTTTTATTCTTGCTTACTAGAATTGTTCTACATAGGTATCTACTTATGATAAAGAATATGAAATCTTTTATTTTCTAAAGTTAGCTATGCTGTATGTATTGTGTTTTCATAATAATTGGTGGTATAAAAAGATAATGGCTTCTTCTAAGCCCCAATTTCCTGATTTTCAATGAATGGAGCATTTTTTATAAAAAATCAGAATAATGAAAAATAATGTTTTCTGTGTGCGTGAGAAATGAATTTACCTTACAACTGGAAAATGCAGCTTCAGAAATGGTCTGGCACTAAGTAGGAATTTTTTATTGTTACATTTAATCGTGTATTTTAAATGCTCTTTATTGTATAATTTCCCAATTACATGTACACACTCTTTTTTTCCCTTAATAATTCAATATCCTTTTCAATATTAATAATACTCACATGTAGTTTAATTGCAAAATTAGCAGAAAAATTATTCATTTATGTTTCATATGTTATAGTTTTAAACTCAAAATTATTATAATTCCTTACAGAATAGTATTATCATTAGGAATTATAATTCCTAACAGAATAGTATTATCATCGATCTTCTTATCAACTTCATGAGGAAGTATTTCTGGTGTTTAATTTAGGAAAGATACAGCTATTTTGTACAGCATTTGTTTTTATTTTATCAAAACTACCCAGAACAGCATTATCACAACATACTGTTTCTCCTTCCTAGACAGATAAATTTCAAATTTATATAATTAACGAACATTTAAGATAAACAGCTGGTATGTATGACTCCTGCTCTGAAAGATCTGACTGCAGAACGTAATGAAAGAATTACCTTCGGGTCCTTACTCTTCATGCTCCTCTCCAATATCACGGGGCATTTCCTCCCAATAGCACGAAATACAGAACTCATTCACATAGCCGTGCACAACGACAGACTTTTACCTGCAGTATTTATATTTGCCTATCTTTCCTTACCCTAAAATATGCCATGTAAGTACATCATTTTTGTCATAATTTAGAAAAATCCCTAAAACCTGTGTTACATTAAAGAGAAAAAACTAAACTAAAAAATCAAAGTATTTCAAAACTGTGATATAATACAAGCTAGATCTAGTTAAGTGCATCTAACCCGAAGAACACAAAAGTGTAACAGGTTCAGCTATGCATAGCTCTGAATGACTATATGCCAAGCTACGGAATCAAAGAAATGTCGTCACAGCCACAAGCAATTAGTGCATAAAGTTGAAAAATAACTTAAGGCACATGAAGGGATATCTGGAGTAGATCGTCACTGCCAAATATCTAAAAATATTCACAAGTATATATGTGTATATGTATGTAATGCTTATAAAAATAAGCATTAAGATAAACATACAAAAAGATTATATTTACAAAATAAGTGGGCTATGAAATCCATGCATATGTTGGTGTGAATTTTATTCTCAGTTTAGATTAACCATTACATATGATTCTGAGGAAAATGAAACTTTGGTATAATGTCAACACTATTTGTTGAGTTCCCAATAGCCATTTCTCTACTTGTATTCTTTTCTAATGAAACCTCAATCTTTTTCACATTTTGGCAGCAAAGTACTCAAAGCAATGGACTCAGAAGATGAATCACAGTCTAATCAAATTCTTTTTTGAGTAACTGGTTTAGTGGTGGGAAGATGAGTCAGTTCTAGCCAAAAATTCTTGATAGGATGTCTATAGAGTGGCCTTCTGCATAAGATTTTTTTCCCTGATTAAAAACAATTCCAAGAGAAACTCTCCCCAGCCCTAATTCTGGAAGAGGTTATGGGAGGCTCTGATACCTGTGGCTGCAGTAGCCATCTCTGGATGCTGAGAAACAAGGAACAAAACAGAACCCAAGGCGGGAGGCTGACTAAAATGGTAGGGAGTCTAGGACCTTGAGACTATTACTGAGCCACTAACGGACCAACCCTAAAATATCTTGTTATGTGAGATAATAAACAACTATTATATAAGTCACTTTTTGTTGAGTGCCCTGTTACTTAAAGCCAAAATATACCTACCTGACATGGCTATAAAAAAACAGGTACAGTTTGGGGTTAGTCACAACACCTGTGAAGAGGCCTGATAACCAGGAGTTGCATGGGCACCAGATTCAGAACAAGAGGCTATTGGGAAGGTCAGAGAAGAGGCCTTTGATCTTCCTTCCTTTGCAATTTGCATCAAGTGCCACCTTTCACCTACAAGTATCCCTTTGCAAATATATAAGAATTACCTCAAGCTAGAATGACAGATATCAAATTCTACTACTCAAAGTTATATAGACGACAATTTCAAATTAACCAAATTCTGGGTCTAAGTGGCCCAGTGTGACTTTCTGAATGTGTTCACATTTCTGGGTCCTCAGATCAAGTAAATATTTCTCCATGTTTCCATGAACCTTATCAAATATCACTTTGAACTACACAAAATAGAGAAACACAAGGCATTACATTTTATATCAGAAGCCCTAGGAGGGAGTTTTGGCCCTCCTAATAACTATTAAATAGTTCTAAGTCCCCCAGCTTCAATTTCATTATCCGTAAAATAGAGGTCGTAATACTTGTGTCATGAAATTTAATGAGCAGTATACATGATAAGCCAGAAAATAAATGCTTTACATCTTAAAAAATAAAATATAAGGCAAACATTTTAATCACTTAGTGTAGGCAGATATTTGTAAGTAAAGGATTGATTCCTTAATTCACTAGCAGACATGACAAAAGTTAACTGAATCATCTATTCAAGTTTAGGGATGGTTCATGGCTTTCTTTCCTGGCCATGCTCATGGCCCTAGTAGACAGCCAACACCAAAGGGCAGTTTGTGCCAAAAATATTTATTTACAGAGACCCTAGAATCATTGCAGTGTTCATTCTATTCTATAAAAACGAAAGACACCATATATCTAACTTGAAATTCAAAACAACAAAACCAGACAAAGTCATTATACAAGAGAGAACAGACCAGTATTCTTCATGACTAGGAATTTTAAATAAGCTTTTAATAAATCAAATGTAATACATGAAAATATTACATCATAATGAACTGAAGTTTATCCAAGGAAAGTAAGGTTGGTTTAACATTATAAATTCAATTAATATAAGTCACTATATTTAGAAATTAAAAAAGAAAAATCATATGGTCCTTGCAACAGATGCAACAATATCATTTAATAAAAACCTACATCTACTCCTAATAAAAATTTTCAACAAAGTGGGAGTACAAGGGAACTTCCTCAACTTAAGAAGGAGCATCTGTGAAAAACATTCACAAACATCTTACTTAATGTTAAAAGACTGAATACTTTACCCCTAAAATCAACAAACTGGGAAGGATGCCCATCTTCATCACTCCAAATAAAGAGTCAATTGTATAAACACTAAAAATGCACAATATAAAGCGGATATTAGGTACAATTTTAAAAGGGTCTCCCACTTTCCTGCCTGTTACATAGGCTTTACATAATTGCCCCCCTTTACGGTGAACCCTTGTAAGATTGTCACTATGATAGATTTCATGCCTGTGATTATGTTATTTATGGATAAAGGAAATCTGCCAATGTAATTAAGATCCCAAATCAGTTTATTTTGAATTAAAATGGAAATGCTCTGGGTAGTCTGACTTTTTAGGGCAGAAGCCCCTAAAAAACATGAATAACATTTCCTCCTGCTGATCTTAAAGAAGATGGAAGCCACAAGAGTTCGGTAGCAGGCAGGAACTGCATGGGCCCCCTAACTGAGCATGGGTGAGAACCCGCCTGGCTGCAGCACTGGAGGACCCCCTGCGTGCAGCGTGGAAGCCCTGCTGGAGTGATGTCTCCAAAGAACCCAGACCCAGCATCCTGCCCAGTGGAAACCATAATAATAACTGGATGTGGTTTTAAGTCCCTAAGTGGGTGGTACTTTATTAAATACTCAGCAATATACAACTAATATACATGCCATTAACAACGCCATCTAAAAAATACTCAGCGATATACAAATAATATACATGCCATTAACGCCATCAAAAAATACTCAGTGATATACAAATAATATACATGCCAATAACAACACCATCCAAAAAATACTCAGCAATATACAACTAATATACACGCCATTAACAATGCCATCAAAAAATACTCAGCGATATACAACTAATATACATGCCATTAACAACACCATCCAAAAAATACTCAGCGATATACAACTAATATACACGCCATTAACGCCATCAAAAAATACTCAGTGATATACAAATAATATACACGCCATTAACAATGCCATCAAAAAATACTCAGCAATATACAAATAATATGCACACCATTAACAATGCCATCAAAAAAATAGGAAACAATTGAAGATAAATCTGACAAAAGATCTAAAACATATATACACTAAAAGTTTCAAAACTTTGCTGACAGAAAGTAAGGACCTCAAAAAAGGAGATATATGTCACCTTCATAAGTTTTAAGACTCAATATTTTGTGAGAAGTCAATGAATATGGGAATACAAAGGACCTAGAATGACCAAAACAACTATGAAAAAGAAAAATAAAGTTGGAACACTAACACTCCAAGTATCAGGGCCCACCACTTACTACAGCAATCAAGACAATATGACACGGACCCCATCAAACAGCAGAAAGAGAGAGAATGGAGAGTCCAAAAACAGACCCCACATATATTAATAACCGCTTTTCAACAAGTGCAAAGAAAGGATAGTCTTTTGGCAAACGGTGCTGAGACAACTAAATATTTATATCCAAAAAGTAAATTTTGATGAAGAACTCATAGCGTATTAGAAAGTAATTTAAAATGTATCATAGATGTAAATATAAAACCAACAAGAGCAAATTAAAATGTTACAGAAAACTTTTCTGACCCTGAGTTTGGCAAATACTATTTTCTTATGATACTGAAAGCACAATTCATAAAAAATTTAAATTGATAAAATAGGCTTTATCAATATCAAAAATATTTTCTCTTCCAAGACCACTATTAAGCAAACTTTAAGACAAGTCACAGTGTAGGAGAAAATATTTTCAAATTGCACATATGACAATAGCTTTGTATCAGAATTCACAAAGAACCCTAAAAATATAATGGTATGGAAACAAACAATTTGATTTTTATAAAAAGCAAAAAAAAAAATTTAACAGATATACAAAAGATAAAGAGCATCTACAGATCGCAAATAAGCACATGAAAATATGATCAACTAGGTAAGCGCAAAAACCCACAATGAGATACCACTACATACCAAACAGAATTATTAAAGTTAACAATACTGACCACATCAATTACCGTCCAGGACATGGAAGAACTAGAACTCAAATATACTAGTGGGAACGTAAAATGATACAAACACTTTGGAAAATTGTTTGCCAGTTAAATTTACACCTACTGTCTTAGTCCAATTAGACAAAATATCATAAACTAGGTAGTGTTTAAACAACAGAGATTTATTTATCACAGTTCAGGAGCCCAGGAAGTACAAGATCAAAGTGACAGGTTAGATGTCTGGTAAGCCCTGCTTTCTGGCATCTCCTTTTTTTTTTTTTTGTTTCAGATTAATACAAGGGTACAAATGATTAGGTTACATTGTTTGCATTTGCTAGGTAAGGTCCCTGCTGTAGTTGTGTCCCACACCCAGAACGTGTACCATATGCCATTGTTTTGTGCCCATTTGGGGGGGCACACTGAATTGAATTAAACTGAGTTTTTCTCTTGTGTAAGTGTATATTAGTTCATCTCCTGGCTTCATATTAGTATTAAGTACATGGATATTTGATTTTCCATTCTAGTGATACTTTACTAAAGAGACTGTTCTCCAACTCTATCCAAGTTAATAAAAAAGATGCAAAGTCTCGGCTCGGCGCCTATAGCTCAACCGGCTAAGGCGCCAGCCACGTACACCTAAGGTGGCGGGTTCGAATCCCCAGCCCGTACCCGCCAAACAACAATGATGGCTGCAACCAAAAAATAGTCGGGCGTTGTGGCGGGCGCCTGTGGTCCCAGCTACTTGGGAGGCGGAGGCAGGAGACTCGCTTGAGCCCAGGAGTTGGAGGTTGCTGTGAGCTGTAATGCCACGGCACTCTACCCAGGGCGACAGCTTGAGGCTCTGTCTCAAAAAAAAAAAAAAAAAAAAGATGCAAAGTCTCCACCTTTTAATGGCTGAGTAGTATTCCACAGTCTACATATACCACAGTTTATTAATCCATTCTGGGGTTGATGGGCACTTGGGTTGTTTCCATATCTTGGCAATTGTAAACTGTAAACAGTAGACAGTAACTTGTCCCTGTGCCCTCACATGATGGTAGGAGCAAGGAAGCTCTCCATGACCCAGTCATTCCCTACAGCCCCACTTCCTGAAACTATCACATGCCAATTCAGTCTCAATGTAAGAATTTTGGGTGAACACATAGCACCAACTGACTTATCCAGCCATTTCATTTCTAGGTGTTTACCTAAGAAAAATTTAAACATACATGTGTACAAAGACTTGTACACATTTTCTTTTTTTTTCAATTGAAATATTTATTTTTTTTTATTAAATCATAGCAGTGTACATTAATATATCATGGGGTACAGCGTACTGTTTCTGTATATAATTTGAAACACTTTCATCCAACTGGTTACATGGCCTTCATGTCTTTTTCTTAGTTATTGTGTTAAGACATTTATATTCTACATTTAGAGAGATTCACATGTACCCTTATAGGATGAACCATAGGCGTGATCCCACCAATCACCCTCCCTTCACCCACCCTCTCCCCTCTCCCCATATTTCTGGGCTAAAATTGGGTTATAGCTTTCCTATGAAAGCTATAAATTAGTTTCATAGTAGGGCTGAGTACATTGGATACTTTTTCTTCCATTCTGGAGATACTTTGCAAAGAAGAATATTTTCCAGCTATGCAGCCATTAAGAAAGATGGAGACTTTACCTCCTTCATGTTTACATGGAAGTAGCTTTATTTGTAATATCAAAAAACTGGAAACAACCATAATGTTCAACAGGTAAATGAATAAACAAATTGTGGTATATCCATATGCTGGACTACCATTTGGCAATAAAAAGAATGAACTATTGATATTACTACTATAGCTGAATCTCAAAATACTTGTGATGAGTAAAGGAAAAAAGTATACACTGTATAACATAAAAATTCTAAGAAATAAAAACTAACATGAAGCACATCCAGCCCCCAGATCTTCATTTCTAATGTCATTTTCAAGGAGTCAACTTCTTTGGAGATATGGCTGATTGTAAGAACAGGAAATATACAAGATGAGTCTGTGCATCTTGTGACACCAGAAACTAAGAAAGCACGCACAGGTGACGTGAACACACACACATGTACTAATGGGAGCATGCCGGGGTGCAGAAGCCAATTGAAAGAGGTTCCAATACCCAAAAATGAAACAAAACATCCCTAAGTCCATAATGACATAAATAAAAGACTGAATAAAATAGCAGATGTGGAAATAAGAAGTAAATCTTCTATACATGACTTCAAATAAATTACGCAGCTACTCCACTGGAAAGGTAAATTTAAGTCTCTAATCCACCACACTGTTTAAGTGCCTCAAAGTAACTTGTGAACAGCATAGCATGAAAACAGGAGAAAATGAATTAACTGTGAAGAAACCCGACAAACATTCCCTCAGCCAGGTGATCAAGGTCAACATCAACAGTCGTAAGTCACATGACAGTATGTGCCCTTGATATGATGTGATAAGTCCCGTTTCAACAGAGGAGCAGGCTGCAGTATGCCACAGCAGTATCCCTCAGGGTTGTCAAGGTCATCACATAGACAGTAAGTCTGAGAAACTGTCACAGCCACGAGGAGCCTAAGAGAACCTGACAACAATGAAATGTGCCCTGGACAGCATCTGCAAAGGAAAAAGAGTACTGGGCAAAAACTAAGGAAATCTGAATTTAACAATGTGTCTATATCATTAATAGTATATCAATGGTGACAAATGTGCCCTATTAACATAGGGGACGCTGTGCGCAAAGGACATATAAGCACTCTTGGTGTTATTGACTCAATTCTCTGTAAAACTAAAAGTGTTCTGAAATTATTTTTAATTTAAGGCAGATACACCTAAAAGCACATATGTGTGTGTAAAATTTAATATAATGTTTAATAAATAAGATAGGAATCTTTAAAAGAAATCTAACACATATGACAGAAAGAAGATGGGTGGTTGCCAGGGGAGCGGTGACGGTCGTGGGGAAAGGAGACCAGAGCAGTAGGAAAGGATCACAAGGCAAGCAACTCATCAGCTTTTGGAGGCAAAGAGTCTGTTTATCATTTTGTTTGTGATGCTGGTTAACATTTTTTGCATCAGAGGGTGCAAAAAATGTATACGTATTTTAAGAAAGAAAAAGCTGCATTAAAATGGTACTACTCAGTATGTACTGATAACGTCTGCTATCCTCTACACTAGGTGTCCTCAAAGTACAGCCCACAGGCCACATGCGGCCTGCCAAGGACATGTATCCAGCCTACCGAGTGTTTTTGCCCCTGCTGCCTGTCCTGCTTAGCAGCCGACTCGTCCCAGGGCCCGCAGTCCAGCCCTCCAACCGTCTGAGGGATAGTGAACTGGCCCCCTGCTTAACAAGTTTGAGGACCCTTGCTCTAGATGGTATCTTGTAATTGCAAAAGTCAAAAGCGACTTAAATATTACAATTTTACCAAAACTCTTTCCTTTCTTAAAATAAGTATACATTTTTGGTACTCTCTGTACATATGTCAAAATTTAACAAATTATACAGTTTAAATATATGCAGCTTATTGCATGACAATTATACCTTTTAATAAAGTAGTTTTTATAGCTTTTTTTTGCCTGGGGCTGGGTTTGAACCCACCACCTCTGGCATACAGAGCTGGCGCCCTACTGCTTGAGCCACAGGCACTGCCCTAATAAAGCAGCTTTTAAACTATAGAGGAAAATATTTTCCAAATTAAATATTCTTCTCCAAAAATCCAAATTTACCTGTGAATTCTATTTCATTCAAAGATTCACCCATTTAGTAAGCTGCTCATCACCCAGCATCAACTTTTATGGAATAATGGTGATTCAGGACAGGCTAAGCATGTTTTCCCATTTCAAGATTTTCAATATTACTCTGTAAGATTGTTTAGGTTGAATACCCTAAATAAACTGTCTAGATTAAGGGAATTTCACAGCCAACTAACATTAAGCCAAATACAGCTTGCCAGATTTACATGAGTCCCAATTTTATGGCAGCAACCTGCCAAGCAACTTCTGAGGCATCTGATATTTAAAATCACACTCCTAAGGTGGCTGGCATTTGATCTCTCGGGTTCTAATCTGGCTGTGCTACTACTTTATGATATTAGGTAATTCTGTGCCTGAGTTTTCCCAACTATTAAATTAGGATAACAATACCTATTTCATGGGACTGTTAATGGATCAAATAGGTTAACATCTGTAAAGGGCTTAAAAGCTACCTGACAACGCTGTCCAGATTCTACAAATTTGACAGATTCTATGGTATTAGCCATCAGGGAAATACAAATAAAAACTACAATGAGACGCCGCTTTCCATCCTAGAAGGAATATAATAAAAAATATAGATAATAACTGTTGCCAAAGATGTGGAGAGATGGGAAACCTCCTGCACTGCTTGTGGAAATGTAAAATGTATAATCACTTTGCAAAACAATCTGGAATTTCCTCAAAAGGTAAACCTAGAGTCGCCATATACACTGTATGACCCAGCAGTTCCATTCCTGGGTATATACTCAAGAGAAATGAAAATATATATTTGCACAAATCTTGCCCATGTACATTCATAGCAGCATTTTTCATAACAACTAAAAAGTACAAAAAACCCAAATGTCAAAAAACTGACAGATGGAAAAATAAAATGTACCTACCCATAAATACAATAAAATAGAATCAAATTATCCATACAATGATATATTATTGGCCAATAATAAGGAATAGAGCACCGGTACATGTGCCAGGTGGAGGAACCAGAAAACATTATGTTCTGTGGAAGAAGTCTGTCTGAAAAGACCACACATGGTGTGACTCCACAGACATCAGACACCCAGACAGGCAGACCCAGGAATAGGAGGTGGATTAATAGGGGAAATAGGAATAACTGATAAGATTTCTTCTCAGGGTTACAGAAATGTTCCAAAATTGATAGTGATAATGCTTGCACAACTATGAACATGCTAAAACCCATTGAATTTTACGTTCTAAATAAGTTTACTCTATATCAGAATTACATCTCAGCAAAGGGTAGTGATTTATTAAAATGGACTTAAAACAATCACCACACATCAGCTGACCTCCTGGCCTCCTCCACTTCCATTTCCACACTCTCCTCCTCTCTATAATACCTCCCCCTTGCAGTCCCCATATTATCAACGTGTCCTCCTATTAAGTGCCCTGTGAACAGACTATACCCCCTTGCCAGAATTCTTTTTACCCCTCCTCTACCTGCAATTAATGGCTGGAACAATCAACTCTAAACCCCAGTGTCTTAACATGATCAGAGTTTCTTTCACACTGGGGCAGTCCCTCCCAGATGATTCATGGGTCCAGGCTCCTTACCTCTAGCAGCTCCCCTTATCCTAGAGTCTGAGAGTCTTCCTCCGTGTCCTCTGTACCTATCAGAGACAAACTGTTGGGCATCACCACAGATAGGACCTCTAGGTCCTGCATGGAAATTTGTAAGTGATTAACTCCACTTTGAACAAGATACATTTAAGATGATGTCAAAATTCCCAGTGTTCTTGGGTTTAACTTTAGTTTATGACTCTGTATCTGAAATACATGTATAATTAAAGTATTCTCCTCTTTCTCTACTGTGCTTTCATGAACTTAGAAGTACACTGTTTCAAAAGCTCAAGGACAATTATTTTTAACAATGAGAATATTAAAAGGAGAAAATACTATACAACATTTGTACCGAGGAATTTATGATGTAGCCCAGGGTATAAGGGGGAAGGAAAAGAAATTGTCCTTAAAGAGCTGTATTTTAGGAATTGAAACTCATTCCTTAGGGCAAATCCAAGTACCTCACACAACCTTCAGATTTCCCATCCAGGGGCCTTGCACTTCCCAACGTCTCAGTCACGCTCAGGGCTGTCCAAGAGAAATGTGAAAGCACTCACTTTTACGGAACTCAGAGGGAGAGAGCACTTTTACAGTATTTAGAATGATCTTTCAAATGTTTATTATTCCAAAAGATAATGTAGCCAAACATCTTCTAAGTTAAATCTTTACAAAACTGAAATCCTAAAGAGATTTACACAAATTCCCCTTCTTATGGAATCTAATAGTTTGTCCAATTAGATTGGGAATAAGTTTTAATTTGTAGTACAAAATCTAACATGCCCAGGAGAGTTTATCCCAGAGCACCTGCTACTCAGAGCTCCATTCAGCTTAGCGGGATCCGGTCGGCAACCCGGGAGGGAGGGGCTGGGGGCGGGGCTCCCGAGAGGGAGGCGGTGTTGTTAGAAAGCGGTCTAGCCAGCCTACAGCTGTCACTAATCTGCTTAAGCCTTGCTGTATCTGAGTGTGCGAGGATTCTGGCGTGTGGGTAGCATTCTCGGTTCTCAAAGAGAACTAGCTTTACTTGGCAATTGCGTGGAATCTGCACCCAGAGGCGGCTCGTCCTCCAGGACTGCTGAGAACTGCGAAGCTGCCAAGATGAATGTTGCCTGCTGTAGGGAGCCGGCAGAAGCGCCACTCTTCCGGAGAATGAGCAGTACCGACTAGCCCCCTGGGTTTTAGGGAGAAAGGCAGTGGAGCGCAGTCAGGGACAGGGAGCTTCATGGCATGAACGGGTTTGAAGCCAAAGCAAAAGTCGGGAGATAGAGCCGCGCGTTGTTGAATTGCTCTCGCAGCCTCAGCCACTCCAGTGCCGAACTTGTGAGTACTCTGCGTCTCCTGTCCTCGGACAGAAGCCGGAGAACTCTCCTGAAGAACTCCCCAGTTGGGAGACGAGATCCCCACGACGACCTTCCCCTGCCCCCGCCCCCCCCCCACCTCGCTCGCTGCTGGGACGTAACGACCTCCACCCTTCCCCTAACAGGATGGAGGGCAAGGACAGGAGCTGACCAGCGCCGCCCAAGCACACCCCCGACTCAGGAGGTGGAGATCCCCAGGGTCCAGCCAAATCCAACATCCGTTTTCTCCTCCCTCTGGCCCTATAGACTTGACACCCCTCCTTTCTTTCTCCCTCCTCCCTAGGACGGGGGAGGAGAAAAGGGGAGTCCAGGTCGTCATGACTGAGCTGAAGGCAAAGGAACCCAGAGCTCCCCACGTGGCGGGCAGCGTGCCCTCCTCCGGCGAGGTCGGATCCCCCCTGGTGGGCCACCCGGACGCAGGCCCCTTCCAGGGGAGCCAGACCTCGGATGCCCTGCCAGTAGTCTCAGCAGTGTCCCTCTCCCTGGACGGGCTGGTCTTCTCTCGGCCCTGCCAGGGACAAGACTCCCCAAACGGAAAGACCCAGGACCACCAGCCGCTGTCGGACGTGGAGGGCTTATACTCTGGAGTTGAAACCACAAGGGGTGTAGGAGGCGGCAGTTCTAGACTTCCAGAGAAGGACAGGGGGCTGCTGGACAGTGTCTTGGACACTCTTCTGGAGCCCTCGGGTCCGGGGCAGAGCCACGCCAGCCCTCTCGCCTGTGAGGCCACCGGCTCTTGGTGCCTGTTTGGCCCCCACCTCCCCGAGAACCCTCGGGCTGTCCCTGTCACTCAGGGAGTGTCGGCTCCGCTCATGAACCGGCCAGGAGGGAAGGCTGGAGACGGCTCTGGGCGGCCGGCTGCCCATAAGGTGCCGCCCCGGGGCCTGTCACCGTCCGGGCAGCTGCTGCTCCCGACAGCAGGGAGCCCTCTTTGGCCCGGGGCCCCCGCGAAGCCGTCTCCACAGCCAGCTGTGCTGGACATGGTGGAGGAGGAGGAGGGCTCCGAGTCCGAGGACTCCGAGGGTCCGCTCCTCAAGGACAAACCTCGGGTGGCCGCAGGAGCATCAGCAGCCGCGGTCCCCGGCGCGGCCACAGGAAGCCTCGCCCTGGCCCCCAAGGAAGACTCCCGCTTCTCCGCATCCAGGGCCGCCCTGACGGAGCACGACGCCCCCGCGGCGCCGGGGCGCTCCCCGCTGGCCACCACGGTGATGGACTTCATCCACGTGCCCATCCTGCCTCTCAACCATGCCTTCCTGGCCGCGCGCACCCGGCAGCTGCTGGAGGGGGAGAGCTACGACGGCGGGGCCGCGGCCGCCGCTGCCTTCGCCCCACCTCGGGGCTCGCCCTCCGCCTCGTCCACCCCGGTCGCCGCCAGCGACTTCCCCGACTGCGCGTACCCGCCGGACGCGGAGCCCAAAGACGACACGTTCCCGCTCTACGGCGACTTCCAGCCCCCCACCCTGAAGATCAAGGAGGAGGAGGAAGGTGCGGAGGCCGCCGCGCGCTCCCCGCGCCCCTACCTGGTGGCCGGCGCCGGCGCCTCCGCCTTCCCGGACTTCCCGCTGCCGCCGCCGCCGCCCGCGCTGCCGCCGAGAGCGCCGCCCTCCAGGTCCGGGGACGCGGTGGCGGCCGCCCCCGCCGGTGCCTCGGTCTCCTCCGCGTCCCCGTCGGGCTCGGCCCTGGAGTGCATCCTGTACAAAGCCGAGGGCGCGCCGGCCCCGCAGGGCCCGTTCGCGCCGCAGCCCTGCAAGGCTCCGGGCGCCGGCTCCTGCCTGCTGGCGCGGGACGGCCTGGCCTCCACCTCGGCCTCCGCCGCGGGGGCGCCGCCCGCGCTCTACCCGCCCCTCGGCCTCAACGGGCTCCCGCAGCTCGGCTACCAGGCCGCCGTGCTCAAGGAGGGCCTGCAGCCGGTCTACCCGCCCTATCTCAACTACCTGAGGTGAGGCCGGCGGGACGCGCCCCGCCCGCTGCCCGGGCTCCCCAGGTGGCCGCGAGGGGGTGGGCAGCCGGGCAGGGCACCCGGACGGGTTGCCCCCTTTCTTCTTCCCTCTTTCAGGCTCACTCTCTGGGGGACTATCCGGGAGGTGCAGAATATGCCATTTTTGGAGCCTCCCTGAAAGCATTTTTAAAAACTTTCCGAATCTTGGAGATTCCGAAGCAGGACCAACGCTGGTATCAAATGTGCAGCGTCACGCTAGGTCCGCTGTAGCCCAGCGGAGTGGAAAGGGTGTGGCGAGTTGGGGGCTTTATCGAAGGCTGCTTTTCTTAGAAGGACTTTTACCAGGCACGGTTCCCACGGGAGGGGTGGGACTTGAGGAAAGGTGGCCAGCCAGAACCGATAGCAGAACCATCTGAAGGATTTGGACAATTAACTCGCTCGATTTGCATGCGAATTTTGAGATTAAAATTAATTTTAAGTGTGATATGTCTGAACTATGGATTTAAGCATTTAAATTACAGCACTGGGCCGTTTTCTAATACTGTTTGGGATTCGTTATAGCTTTTTCTCATACAAGTTTTTAAAACATTTTAATTCACATAGTGAAATAATGAATAAAAGAGAATGCTCTGTTTTGAGTCTTATAGATTGAATAGAGACAAGTGTCAGTATTGAAAAACACTTCAATATAACAAACACCTATACACCTTGTAATAACAATCATTACAGGGTTGTGTCTTAAAAACTCAAAACAAAAGCAGTGCTAAGTAAACTGAACTCTTAAACCCAAACCAGTACAGGAAGGGCATAACAGTTTGTCTGTTAAAACAAAAGGAATTCCTTCCGTATAAGAAATTCTATAGAAAGATTGCTTTTTAATAAATGGACTTTAGCTTTCCTGAACATAAAATTATACACTAGTTACTATTCTTTGATATTGATGCTACTGATAAATAGCTCCTAATTTGCAAGCCTGTGAATCCAGTTGCAGGTAGTCTATTACACTATATTCAAAGTTTGCATGTCTTTCAAGTGTGAGTATGTGCACTTCTGTTTTTAAAATCTCCTTTCACTGTGTTAATGGTAGTTTAAGAAACTTTTAGTATTAGATACTGGTGCACCAAAAAATAAATGGAGTAATTTGTTTTGCATTTCAAGGCCCGATTCAGAAGCCAGCCAGAGCCCACAGTACAGCTTCGAGTCCTTACCTCAGAAGATTTGTTTAATCTGTGGGGATGAAGCTTCAGGCTGTCATTATGGTGTCCTTACCTGTGGGAGCTGTAAGGTCTTCTTTAAAAGGGCAATGGAAGGTAGGCTTCTTTCCCCTAACACTTTATTATTAGTTTAATTATAAATGGAGATCATTGAATATTTTATAGATTTGAATTACCCCTTGCTTCTTCTAAGAAATGATATTTCCATATAACTTAAAATATATGATGACATTTTAACAATGTTGTTATTTATAATACTCAAAATTGAATGCGTGTAGATATTATAATTGCAAACTCTTTGGTTAATACTTTCAATATGAGATACAAGTCATGATAATCTTGAGGACAGTGGTATTGTTGTTCCTTAACTATTTAGCATTCAGGAAACAGCTATGTTCTAATTGTAATTTTTGATGTATCTGTTATATATAAAGCACTTTAATTTTTCATTAAAAGAAAAATGGTAAGAGTTGAAATTATAATGTAACATACATATAACACACTTGCATGTATGTTGCAGCCACAGGATCTCTGTGTGGTTTTGTCTGTTCCCTATATGCATGTTTATGTACTACTTATAGTGTGGTAATTCTAAACAATATTTTAAAATTCCTTTTTGCTCAGTTTTTGTACGTTTGTAAGAGAATAGGAGTAAACAGTTTAAAACAAATGAGTCATTTGGACATCATAGTAATATGATTTCTAAAGAAGTATTTTGGCCTAAGTAAAACTTTTGTGTTTTTAAAGCCATTTTAGATTGCTTATCTAATGATTTCAGATTGACTTGCCCAGGGTGTTCCAGACTTTGAATTTTTCTTTCCACCTGCATTAAACTCCAAGCAACCAAACACATTCATATCTGATGACCACAGTACATTGGAACATCATTTTACATTTTGATACTAGCAAAAATGTATTTCACGACAAGCTGAAATTGAGTTTAGGATTCTCCCTGGAGTGCTGAGTTCACACCTAGACAAGAAAACAAAGATCATATGGGCTTTTGTGTTTACTATTTCTGAGTTTCCTGACTTTAAGAGCCCTTTATAAGCAAGAAAGAAGAGAGCAGGAAATTTACGCTTTAAGGGGCTTTCAAAGGAGTGCTTCATAAAGGTATTTTCTTTGTATATTTTTAGAATATGATTTTTTCCACAAAAGAAGAATGTATTTAACTGATATTGTATGTATTCAGCTTTAAGGGAATTTAATTGCATTCTAATATAAATTAATTGAGCTACTGTTAAAAGGAAGTATTGAGAGAATGTGTCAACTGAGAATGGACTTCACTTATCCATTGATAAGTGAAGTTACTGTTATGATTGTAACTTAATCACAGTTACAGATGGAAGTTGAAGTTCCTTGTGTGTAAAAATCAGTTTTCCAGTGGGTAATTAGAGTTGCCATTTTTGTCTGACTCTGGTTCTGGTTTTCCAGACATCCCTTTTTGCATTAATATGATTTTTCTCCATTCTTAACAGCCTCCATGTAATTTATAAGTGAATGGCCTTCTTAGAATCCCCTGAAGGCTAATTTGTCCTAACCCAGCTGCTCCTTTTCATACATAAGCAGGTTCCAAAGACATAAATCAGTGTTTCCAAAGGTGCACAACTAGTTAGTAGCTGATTGTTAGTAAACATAGTTAGATATTTTTAGATCACAATGTTTATAAATCAGAGTATGAACAGATGTGTAATAAATGCTATTTAATTTTCAGAAGTTACTGCATAAAGTGCATATAAACAAGAAAGAGCATCCTAACTGTAAAATACAAATGCTTTCACATTATCATCAGAATAGCATCTAAAACCATAGAGGAAGTCTTTTCCGATTTACTCTTAAAGAGCATTTGTTGGATTCTACTGTTGGCATGGTCCTATAGATCTGAGAAGTAGAAGTGAAGACCTCTTATTCAGTAATATTTATAAAAACAAACTTGAGACAGATATTGATAAATCATTCATAAAATTAGGGCAAGATTATAAAGCTGAGTAATTTCATTTATTCCACAATTATTATATACCCCTTATATTTACATTTATGCCAAAGATGCTCTTTCCCTGACTTCACCTTTCTCTACCTTAATATAAAATAAGGATAAAAGCAGTAGCTACTTCTTAGAGTTGCTAGAAAGATTAATTCAGTTGATACATGAAAAGTATTTGAAAGAAGATCTGGCAGAGAGTCATCTTCCACTAGTTGTTGTTTAATATAGTTGGGGAGGTAACGTATATGCACATGAAAACAATTAAATAAAGAATCTGACTAAATAAGCCATTCTGTGATGGGTATAAGATTTCCATGGTTTGTGTGTTTGGACAGAGTCGAGGGGGTTGTGGACTGGAGCATATATGTTGTAGAATGTGGGGGAGGCATCCTGGAAGATAGGAACCTCATTTGGTTATTAAAAGAAAAATAAGATCTCTAGGCATTGAGGAGAGTTTTAAGAGTATATAGTCAAAGAAGAGTGAAGAAATTAAGATTATACTGACTAAGAGTTTAATATTTATATTAGGAAGTTGTGAGAATTAAAGAAGTTAGGCTTCTAATGTTTGGATGAATTAGGAGAGAATTGATGGTAAGGCAAGAGAATAGAAGTTCTGGGAGTTTTCAGGTATGAGAAAAATAAGTAGAAAGACTCAATACCAGGTCTGAAATCTTAGCATAAAGCAATGTGGTGTGAGGTGAGCTGGTTCAAGACAGAGCTATATGTGATGCCAATGTGGCCAGTAGTTGAAAAGTAGGTAATTATGTGGATATTAATATAGTGACCGAGGATTCTGATGATGACAAGACAGTATGAAGTGCGTTCTGTGTGGCAGTTACTACTTAAGTGTTTTACGGTCTCAATTGATTTAGTTCCAACAATGCAGGTGTTATTATTACTCCCATTTTACAGATGAAGAAACTAAGGCCCAGAGGTGTCAAGCTGCCTTATTTACAGATAGGAAAGTGGAGAGTCAGGATTCCAACCCAGGAGTGCGACTCCACAGAGCCCCTGCTCTACGCCACTGTGTTTCCTTTCTCATAGTAGGAAATGTGGGCAAAGAACCACCACAGTCATTTGGGAGAGAAACGTGGACCACGTGGTGAAACATCTGGGAAAGTCAGAGTGAACCCCGAAGGAGAGAGCAAGACCCAGGGTGATCAGAGACACGTGATCTAAACGGATGGATCACACTAACTTCTCACTTAGGACACGGATGAGAAGACAAAATTAGGAGCCAGGAACCAGTTTCCCCACCTCTTCCAAGTTAGGAGTGGGTGTTCACAAATCCTATGAAATCATCCATGAAAATTGGATTCCCCTGATATGAGACAAGAGATAAGAGGTAGAGAAAAGAAGGTACCACTCAGGAAATGGTGATGTAAGGGTGGGAGAATTTAAAGCTATTTAAATTAGCCATTTAAAGCTAATTGAACGTCTTAAGATAAGGTTAAGAAGAAAACAGTTAGTTTAATAGCCTATTGAATTCCTTTACCAAGACTTGTAGGATTGAAATGAACTAGGATGTGGTCAGAAATTGCCTTTATGCCTTTGCAGGAGATCAAGTAATAATGACTTGATAGTCATAAAAGTGCAGGCTAGTGACCCAGCATGGGAAAGGAAATGACCATTTCTCACTGGCTTATTTTGGTATACACCATGTCTAGCTGGTGCTAGGAATAAACTAGGCATTCCATAAATATTTGCTACATGAACCAATAATAATAATTGGTAATATGTGCCCTTACTCTTTGGATGCTTTGCTATGTGGCAGCATCTGTCATGAATACTCTTGATGTCATATGGCTGAACAAATGTTATAATGCACCTAAAATGTATACCAGTTGAAGTAGGCCATGATGGATTCCTATTGTATGGCAATAATATCTTTAGCCTTTTATTCATGTATTAATCATTAATAAATTAGTCTCATTAGTTTATGTATTAATTTATTGAGCATCTGTTGTGAGCCTGGCACTATGCTAGGTGCTGGTAAAACAGCACTAAGGCAAAAAAGACCTGGTTGGCCACCCCCTAGCCCAGTTTACAGTACAGTGGCAGAGAGGGACGTTTTGCCAGTTCACATGCACATAACTCCTCACAGATGTTGTAAGTTACTAGCTTATGCACTACTTGGACAACTGGAGAGATGACCCTCTATCAGAAGCAGCGGGTAATAGGGAAAGTGTTTCAGAATTAGACGTCATCATACATCAACTACAGAGGAAACCAGACAGAAATGAAATATTTTTGTAAGTAAAGGGTCAAAAGTCGAGTATAATTGGTGTCCTAGGCTAATAAGATAACTGATTTGGTGCATAGTTCTCCTGGATAAGACCTCAGAAAGAGAAATATCAAACATTCAAAGGATAAGTAACAACTTCTGTGAATTGTTTGTCCTGTCTTTAGAGCTCTGTAATACTTTCTCCATCTTTTGGTTATCCAGCAGTTCCTTCCACTATAATTTATTTAATGTCTGGGCTCTAAGGAGATATTTTGCAAGTAACGTTATTTAATTCAATGTACTCTCCAATAGCATCTACCCTATAGCAGTCTTCACATTACCCTAGACATAATTATATGGGAACTCACTGGACTTCATTTCAAACTCCATATTCAATTCCTTTTCAATTTGTAGATCTCTCAGTTTGATATTTATCATGAATAATAAAGCTGGGTTTAAGCACAATTTTGCATTATGACTCATTGAAAGCCTTGACTATATGGAAAAAGAACTGTTTAAAAAGATAGCATTTGTCATAATCTGCTCCATATTTGTTTATGTAGCATTCCCAGTTTATTGATGCTCTTTCAGAGCTTGCACTTTAATACCACTGCAGAACCAGAAGAGAAGCAGTGGTATCCGATGGACCTGCTCATGCTACCAGCTGTGCCAGTGAGTCATGAATTTCTCAAGTAACACAATGATACATTCTCCTTTAAAAAATTAAAATACCACCCTTAAGGCTGAAGTCCTCTCTAATACCTACCTCTAATCTGCTGCCTTCCCTACCATTCCTTTATTTATCTCAGTTTTTTATGTACATATATGTATGTGTGTAATAATGGTCTTTGGGGTGTGTTAATATATAAATGGTATCACATATCATATTCTTTGTATTATACTCCATACTGTTTTTTTCATGTCACAATGACTTCAGATCCCATGAGTTTGTATATAGTTCTAATTTGTTCTTTTAACCACTCTATAATACTTCATAAGACAAAAATCCTCATATTTAGGCATTGCTAATGACACCATTACTTGAGTAAGTGCTTTTTTGTACTTGTCTCCTTGAGTACCTGCCTGGCTTTCCAGCATATATTTAAACATTTTGTTACATCCCTAAATAAACTAGATGATTAGCTTCTTTGCTGCTGCTAAAATGATTTGAATCATTTGTGCACTCGAGAAACATGTATTGATACTATACTTAAAATTTGCTCATGCTGGAACTACCAGGATGCATATGTGTGCAGTCCCTGTCTTTGACATGCACAAAACTAGGAAGAAGAAAACAAGCAAAACAAAACAGAAAACAACTAGTGAAGGTGAAAACACTTTGATGTGATTTATGTTGCCAAAGCCAGAAAATACAATAGTATTCAATTAGACAAGTCTCGTAAGATTGCAGTGTGTTCTGCAAACGTATCCTGTGGTTCTAGCTAGTTTGTTGTATTAGCTCATTTCATCCTGTGAGAGTCCTAGGAGGTGGAGGTACTATTGTTGCACAGACGGGTATGCAGAGAGATGACTATGTCTTATCCCTGCTTCCATACTGTTTCTCCAGATTGTTTTATATTTGAGCAAACGTTAATTACTTTATTCTTTTTCAAACAAAAACACGGTCTCTTGGGTAAGGCTATTTTAAAACTGTGCTCCTTAACTCAGCCCAGTTTCTTCTGCTCAGAGCAGCTCTGTATTGTCTGTTTATTTGGTTTGCATCTCCACTTAAGGTTTTATTGGAGCTATGGATTCTCAGCCAGCATTTTCTAAAAGTCACTTCTTGGTAACAGGAAACCCTTAGGTCTCAATCAAGTGTTTATTCAGGTACTTGAGCTACTCCTAAGCAGTTTCTTGATCTTGTTTGCTACCTTTTTGGCATTTTTGAAAAGATAGGATGACACTTGTAGTCAAGATTGAAAATGCTGCTGCTCAGGATTCCAAGGGAACATCAGTGTTATCAGTGTTATCACCACCCAGAGTCTGAGTTCTGAAGCTCTCTCTCCTGTCAGCAAAACAAAGTCACTCCAAGGAATCTTTCACCAGTAACTTCTTTAGAGGACTGAAGAAATAATAGACACTTAAGACAGAAACTCCAAAATAAGCACACTAATCATTTAAACCCTTGGTTTTTAAATTCCATCTTTATTAGTATAAAAGTGCACACCCCATACATCTTCCACATCTACCAATTTCTGGAAGGGCAGTTGAACATAATCAAATACTTTTCTGCAGCATAGTGCTTAATAATAATTATTACTTTTTCAGGAAAATAGTACAAATGCTTTCCATTTTATTTACTCGTCTATGACCAAGTGATTTATTTATAATATGAATAAACACATACATACATCGTATGGACTATGAGCGTAAAACTATGCTGTAACATTTGTAGCAAAATATTTAATATAAAAATTATAAAAATAGGTATGATAGTTTATTGAATGTTTACTAAATCCAGGCACCCTTCTAATACCTTTACCTGTAGTAGCTCATTTAACCCTCACAACAGTCCATAGAGGCAGATTCTCTTTTCCTTGATTTACAGATCAATTTTATTGACGTAGTAAACAGAAGAGCAGAACCTGCTCCTGGAGCCAATGCTCTTAAACTCTTCTGGCTACTCTGCTGCAGCAGAAGGAAGAGCCCTTGATTTCAAGGAGCTTGCGCTGCACATGGCAGTGACTGATTAACAGACAACGCTGCAGTTCAGTGCCCAATTAAACTGTGTGATGCAGACTTAGAGGGCTGTAAGTGAACCAGGGAAGAAAAATGCCAAGAGGTGTCATTCCTGACAGCCTGCATGCCATGTTAATGCTTCGGACTTATCATCACTATTCTTACCAACAGTCCTAAAAAGTAGAATCATCAGTCCCACTTCATAGGTGAGTAAGCAAAGACTCAGAAGTAATCTGCTCACCCCAGATAATAGGTAGTGCTGGCAGAGCTATTTATTTTGTCCTTCAGATGTTAGAAAAGGTAGTTTGTTGAAAAGGAGCCAGTAGAACTTATTCACAGCCTTTAAAAATAGGAATTGAAAAGCATTTATTTTTAGATGGATTATTCAATAAATAATCTTCCTATGCCTGGCTTATTATACATAAGAAAAATTTCAGGTAGGTCAACAGTCTAAGTATTTTTTAATTTAAAGGAAAGAAACTCTTACAAGAATGGAAGGAAAAGATTAAAGTATGTACTTATAATATCGGGATGCCAACAATTTCTAAAATTGACATAAAATCCATAATTCAAAAAACAATTTGATCAATTTTGTATATGATAACTATCACATTTCTTTTATTTTTTTCTTTGAGACAGAGTCTCACTATGTTGCCCTTAGTAGAATGCTGTGGCATCACAGCTCACAGCAACCTCCAACTCTTGGGCTTAAGCGATTCTCTTGCCTCTGCCTCCCAAGTAGTTGGTTACAGGTGCCCACCACGTCTGGCTATTTTTTGTTGCAATTGTCATTGTTGTTTAGGTGGCCTGGCCCTCGGTGTATGTAGCTGGCGCTGTAACCACTGTGTCATAGGAGGCACTGAGCCTTTTTTTGTGTTGTTGCCCTCAGTAGAGTTTAAGTGATTCTCTTGCCTCAGCCTCCCAAGTAGGGACTACAGGCACCTGCCACAATATCTGGCTATTTTGGGGGTGTAATTGTCATTGGTGTTTGGCGGGCCCCAGTTGGATTCAGACCCGCCACCTCCAGTGTGTGTAGCTAGTGCCCTAGGCACTAAGCCTCAAATTTCTTATATAAGGAAAAAGTCAGAAGAAAACAAATTGGGAAAATATTTGTAACAAATCTGTCAACAGGAAGTTATTCCTAATATACAAAGTATTCTCACAAACCAAGAGAAAGATAAGAAAAATAAGCAAAAGATATTAAGATGGTTCACAAAATATAGTCTATAGAAGTGTGAACAATGCTTTACTCACTAATAATCATTACTGATTGCAATAATATAGGAATTTCAGCAATCATATTGAGAAAACAATGAATATAGCCATTGGAGAGTCTGAGGACAATTTGGTATTTTACCTATTAAAAATGTGGCCCAACAATTCTACTTCTAGAAACTTATTCTTAGATAAAACTCTGGAAATGTGTAGAAATGCCTTTAGGAAGATGTTTATTACAGTACTACAGTATTTGTAATACTGAGAAACTAAAAACAGCCCTGGTGTCTGTTAATAAGAGATTAGTAAATTGTGCTACCTTCTTGCAGTTAAATACTCTGTGGCATTTAAGTAGTAAACTAGCTGCAAATATTATCATGTGAAACGGTCTCTAAAATATCTGATTTTGTGAAGAAGCAAGCAGTGATGCCCTTCCGCATAAAAAGAGTTTCGCCCATTTGGTGTATGAAATGGGAAACTATCAGAAAAAAATATACATCAAACTGCTTTTGTTGAGTCAATGAGGGGCTTCCAAATTTCTGATGATCTGCTTTGTTCTCTCTGCAAGTTATTGATGAAGAGGCTGCGATTATACAGCAAGTTTGTACCTGACTTCCCTGTATGCTGGCCCTGTTGAGTTCAGGGGACCTTTGCTCCCCCATGTTGTCTAGTGGCTGTGTGCTCCTCTTTTCACCTTCAGGTACCCTAGAATGTTGAAAGAGACCAACAAAGGATGAAACTTGTGGTGGGAAACTAAGTAGGAAAACTTGGAGTTACCTGTATCGTGAATCAAGAAATCCATCCTGACCAGACAGTGCCAAGGATGGACACAGGCCCAAAGTTTGCACTCATAATCTCAATAGCCAAAAGCTCTGCAAACACAAATTTAGTTGTGATCACTGATCAACAATACCAGAGCTGAGCTGATTCATTTGGCAGCAACACCTGATACTAACTCACATGAGGCTATTTTGCAATCGGCATGAATATTCATATATTTGGCTGCATAAATATGTTTCATTGTAAAGCGTAGCTGAAGGCATCTTTCTAAAACACAAACTATTCTGCATTTTGGAATATATCTGGCTCAAAATGTTTTAACTAAGAGATGTTGAACAGATACTCACAAAGGAATTTATAGACTATGTTGAGAGTGTTGTCTACTGGCATTTTGCAATGTAGCAGCCCTGAAAATTACAACAAATATTTGTTTTAAACTATTATTGATACTATTTATTCTTATTATTTTAAATAAATTCTTACTGGGTTTTTCAGAAGGCTACAAAAAATTAATAAACCATAATACTTCATATAGTTTTCAGTTCCATCAGGGAGATAGGTTGATCCAATAAGCAGGTGTGACATAGGTAATAGAAACTGAATGTAGTTTTGATTTCAAGGAGGAAAAAAGGTCACATTTAATTAGGGACACCAAATAATGTTTTCATGGTGAGGGTAGCTTGTTAGATGGGCTGCTGAGAATGCATGAGATATTTGATAGAAAGGGTTGTAATAATGGCTGTTATCAACAAAAAATACAGACTGAGCAGCAGGACAATTTGGCGAAAACATGGAACATAGTCAGAATCCCTTAAGATTATGAGTAAATCTTTTCTGTTTTTCTAAGATCACTTTCATGAAATTTTTAAAAAGATCAATAACCCCCTGCCCTCCCATGCCCTCTCCCACCCCACCAAAAAAAGTTAGATAGTGCGGCTTTAAAGGAATAGTGCAGATTATCATTAAACAGAGGTCAGAAAAAGGTAGAATGATACACAGTGGTGTTTGCAATTAATTGAGTAGACCAGAAGGAGCCCCTAAAGGTTTTTAAGCAATGTAGTGACATCTTCCAGAATGTGCTTTAGAAAAGTTAATACCTCAGAAGTGTGTAGGAAGGTATGAAACTAGGGAAACTAGGAAGGTAAGAGGCAATGAAAATCGTCTGAGGATGGCACACAGAGGACCCAACGGGGGTGATGGAGAGAGGCACGGGGCCAGTGAGTAGTTTGCGGCCAACTGAGCAAGGTGTGAGCACTGTGCAAAGAACGTGTGGTGGGGGCGTGACGGAGGATTGTATCTGAAGAGGCAGGACGTACAAGAAGAGAGTGATGGATGTAGGAAATAGTATTTAGTGAGGATTATGCCTGGAACACTGTGCGGAATGGATTTGAAAAAGATTTGATAGTTTTGAATCATTTGAGAGAACACCTAGGGAGCTGATAACATGGTTTCTGTGATGTAATTTAATTTCAAATTGTGTATATTCTATATAATATACTCACCAGGATATTGAAATAACCTTTTGTGCACAACATAACTTCTAAGAATTGAGTTATTCTGGTTTGTCATTTAATGTATTCATCTGTTTCTTTATTCATATCTTAAAAACCCACAAAAATGCATTTTTCGTGCCCAGAGTTGTGTTAGATTTTAAGACTCAGAAATGAATAAGGCAGATTCATAACTGAGGGAGAAAGCCATTTAAACACATTATTAAAATGCAGTCTGATAATATTTATGAGAGGCATGAACTAAGAATTGTAGAAACGGAGAACATAGGGAACAGCTAACTCTTTAGCTACATACTTCTGAGGTATTAAGAAGGATAGAGGGGGAAAGTATGAATTCTAACTAAGCTTTAGAAGAAGAATATTAAATATTAAATTTTCAAAATTCTTATAATTTCATAGTTTGTGACAATGTGTGTGTTGTTTAGAGCAGAGACCACAGTGGTTGGTTGATGTTTTTTGAAGTAGATCACTTCAGCAAATGTTTCCTTATGCAGACTGCAGCCCAGAACTCACTTTGGATCAGGGCAGATGAAAGTGTAAAGAACTATAAGTAAACTTTTGCTGCACACATTTTCCTTTATAAAAGGATATGTGTTCTAAATTGCTGACCTTTCCTACGACAAGTGATTCAGTGGTATGATACTTAGAAGATAGAGTGTTTATGATAGAAAAAGGAGGTAGATCCATTTGAAAGATGTCTTTGTTATGTAGAGAACATCTTGAAAAACAAGTGCTTGGGTATAATTCCATTGTTACTTGATTTTGTTATGAAGACATTATACAAACATTGAAAAATTGAAAGTTTCATGGCTATATATTTAAACACTTGGAAAAAGGATTTTCTACCTTGATAAAAATCTTCCAAAGAGTTTTTGTCATTAGCTTCTGAACATCTATAATAATAATAATGGGATTTATTGACTACTTCATGCATGCCAAGAACTTGGCTAAATGTATTACATGACGTGCAAAGAGGTTAAGTCTCTTGCACAGGCAAATAGTCATGGTAGACCCAAGATTGGAACCCCGAGAACCTCCCCTTTTATTCATTACATTGCCTCTTCTCCATTATCTGGTGTCTCTTTGTCAAAATTATTTGTAAAGAAAACTGATGGACAGCAGAAAGGGTCGACATTTGCTAGCTGAATTTCTAGGGAAGAGAAATGTGCATCATTGGCAGGTGGGACTGAAACGTGAACATCCCGAATGACTGGGCATCGCTCCGCAGACAATCCACTGATTCCTCTGGGCTTTCGGGCAGCTGTCTTCCACTTTCTCTTCTTTCTCAGGCTTCCAACATTCTCCCGCCTTCATTTGCAGCTTGCTTCCTAGCTTCTGAGAAAACTTCCTGAAACTATTACTAGAACATGCGCAGGTCAGATGTGGCGTTGACCCACAATCCCCTTTTCCTCTGTTCTAGGGACCTACCTTCCTCTTCCTTCGTGTACTAGATCCAGATCACTCCTGCCAGCTCAAAGGCAGGCCCAGAAATTCTCCCTCCAACCCTTAAATCATTGTTCCCCTCCCTACTGGACCATTCCCATGAGCATGCAAACTCACTATTGTATCTCCCATCTTAAGGTAAATCAAACATAACCAAAATACTTTCACTCACCCTTCACCACTAACCGTTTTTCTGCTTTTTTCACAGCAAAACTCTTCCAGTGAATTTTCTCCCCCCATTCTCTCTTATACTTAATCCAATCATTTTTCCCTTTGTTTTTCCACCAAAATGCCTCTCCTCTAGGTTACCATATTGCTAAATCTGAGGGACAGTTCTTGATCCCATGTTTGTCAACCTCCTGGCAGAATTTAAAGGTTGATTACTCCACCTTCCTACAGATACTTTTTTCAGTTGGTTTTCAGGACACTAAGCTCTTGATTTACCTCTTTGGCTACTTTTCAGGTTCTTTATCTCCCTTAGCTTTTAACATCAGAGGCCCAAATGCTCGGTCCTTAGAGCTCTTCCCTTCTATTTGTACACCTACTTCTTTTAGCTTTTTTTTTTTTTTTTTTTTTTTGAGACAGAGCCTCAAGCTGTCCCCCCTGGGTAGAGTGCCATGGCATTACAGCTCACAGCAACCTCCAACTCCTGGGCTCAAGCGAGTCTCCTGCCTCCGCCTCCCAAGTAGCTGGGACCACAGGCGCCCGCCACAACGCCCGGCTATTTTTTGGTTGCAGCCGTCATTGTTGTTTGGCGGGTCCGGGCTGGGGATTCGAACCCACCACCTTAGGTGTACGTGGCTGGTGCCTTAGCCAGTTGAGCTATAGGCGCTGAGCCTGTACACCTACTTCTTATTCTCAGCTTTCTGTCTCTAGCACACACCTGTTCCCTAAACTCCAGACTTATGTCAGAGGTCTATATGATACCTCTGTAGGCTGCCTACTGAATAAATCACAAACTAATGTCTCCAAAAGGTAGCTATTATCTACTTTGGATTTTGACTGGTAAGCCAATGTTCTTCTTTTAATCTTTAAACCATCTGCCTAGGTTCTGGTTTATGAAGATTTCTGAGCCTCATCCTAAATATGCCCAATCAAAATATGTAGGAAATGGACTCAGAGACTGCATTTCAGTGAGCTAGTCTGCTGTTTCTTAAAATACTTTTTGACTCAGAGAGGAGTCCAGGAAAAGTTGGGAAGTGAAACGGCTGACTTTTTTTTTTTTTTTTTTGAGAAAGTTAATTCCAAAAGCAATGGGCAGCAAGTTGTGCCAGGAAGGCCAGTCCTAAGATTACGTAAAGGACTCCTCCATCTACACTGGACATCCTTCAACCCTTCATTGAGAGAAAGCTTTTTTCTCTCCTAAATGAGTGATGGTAAAGTATAGACAGCAGGCAGACTGTGCCTCCTACCCAGAATGTTCTCTCCTCAAGGGAAAACTCTAAAAATGTGAGAGGACAGGCAGGAAGAGAGGATGGGGAGGAAGGCTGGGCACTTCTACCTCTGAGGACAGTATTGCCTACCAGGCAGCGTGTACGTCATGCTGTGTTAATTATAGACAAACCTCAGTGATATTGTGAGTTTGGCTCCAGACTACCACATTAAGGGGAATATTGCTATAAAGCGAGTGACAGAAACTTTTTGGTTTCCTCGTGCACATGGAAGTTATGCTTATACTACTTTCAAGTCAAAAGAATGTGTGGTGGAGGTGCAGGTGGAGGAATTTTGACCTAAAGAAGTAGGAAGTACATGAAAAGGGAGACGTTGAAAGTAGCTTTTAGGGAGGATTATGCCTAGAACACTGTGCAGAATGGATGTGAACACACATTATTTGTTCCCCACTAAGTAAGCAATAGCATTATCTCTGAGGAAACATTGTCACATCTTAATTTTTTAAAACTTAAATAAAATCTACATTTTTAGCAATACTTTGTTGATAAAAAATGGTAGCAATCACCTGCAACCAGCAAATTGTAATCTGTGTGCTGCTGGATGGTCTCTCGCCTCCATGTTGACAGCTGTTGTCTATCAGGGTGGTTGATGATGGCCAAAGGCGAGGTGTCTGTGGCAATTTAATAAAGTTTGCCCATCAATGGGCTCTTCCTTCCCCAGATGATTTCTCTGCAGCATGCAGTGCTGTTGGGTGGCCTGTTACCCACTATAGAACTGCTTTTAAAATTGGAGTCAGTCCTCTCCAGCTCAGTATTCCATACTAAGTATATGGATATTCTGAATCCTTTGTTGTCATTTCAACAACATTCACAGCATCTTCACCAGTAGATTCTGCCTTAAGAAACCAGTTTCTTTGCTCATCTATAAGAAGCAACTCAGCATCAGTTCAAGTTTTATCTCAGGAGTACAGCAACTCAGTCACTCCGGCTCCACTTCCAATGCTGGTTCTCTTTCTATTTCTGGCCTACTTTCAGTCACTTTTTCCACTGAAGGCTTGCACCCCTCAAAGTCATCCGTGAGGGTTGGAATCAACTTCTTCCAAATTCCTGTTAGTTTGATATTTTGACCTCCTCCCATGAACCGGAAATGTTCTTAATGGTATCTAGATAGTGAATACTTTTGCAGAAAGTTTCAATTTACATTGCCCAGATCTTTCACAGCAATAAGTATCCATGGCAGCTATGCCTTATGAAATAGGAGGTCTGACAATTAAGTTTGAGACTTGCCGTTGTGCACATACTTTGGCAGCACTGTGAAAAACAACTTGGTAAGTTTTCATAACCTTGGTGTATCAGTGTCTCACCACTGTGTTCATGTCCACACGTGGTGGTGTCTTGCTGAGTGGTGTTCATCAATCATCGGTGTTGTGTGTTTTTTTGTGTGCCAAGGCAAGGATGTCAGAGCTTGAATTAGAGCAATGAACAAGCATTAAATTTCTTTTTAACCTTGGCAAGAGTGGAAGTGAAATCAGGGACATGTTAGTCCAAATTTATAGGGATAATGTCATGAAAAAACAGCAGTGTGCAAATGGATTAAATATTTTACTGAGGGGAGAGAGAGCATCGCTGATAAAGAAAGGTCGGGCAGCAAGTAATGAACAGAACTTATGAAAACATTGCCCAAAGCCCTATAATTGGGCATCAAAATCATCGCTGACTACAAGAAGCATAGCAGACCAAGTAAACATCAATAGAGAAACAGTTGGGAACATCTTGGTATGAAAAAGGTGTGTGCAAAAATTGTCCCAAAAGAGCTCACTGATAAACACTTCCTATGAGGGAGTTTTTAGCCAGGAAACAAATAACTATTGGAACACCCTGTATTCACCCAGTCTGGCCCCAATTACTTTTTTCTTTACCCAACAATAAAGGAAATATTGAAAGACATTTTGATGACACTTGGGACATCAAGAGTAATTGATGACAGCTCTGATGGCCATTTCAGAAAAAGAGTTCCAAAATTGCTTTGAAGGGTGGAGTACGTACTGGCATCATTGGTACATAGCTTCCCATGGGGAGTGCGTCAAAGGTGACTGTACTCATTCATCAAAGAGGCAGAGTGGATTAGCGTAATTATGAGGAGATCTAGGATTTTTTTTTTATTAAGTCATAGCTGTGTACATTAATACTATCATGAGGTAGTAATCTACATTTAGTAAGATTCACATGTACCCTAAATCATAGGCGTGATCCCACCAATCACCCTCCCTCCACTTATACCTCCCCTGACCCCTCCCTTTCCCCATATTTTTGGGCTAAAATTGGGTTATAGTTTTCCTATGATAGCTATAAATTAGTTTCATAATAGGGTTGAGTACATTGGATACTTTTCTTCCATTCTTGAGATACTTTGCTAAGAAGAATATTTTCCAGTTCCATCTATGTAAACATGAAGGAGGTAAAGTCTCCATCTTTCTTTATGACTGCATAGTATTCCATGGTATACAAATACCACAATTTATTGATTCATTAATGGATTGATGGGCACTTGGGCTTCTTCCATGACCTAGCAATTATGAATTGGGCTGCAATGAACATTCTGATACAAATATCTTTATTGTAGCATGATTTTTGGTCTTCTGGATATATACCTAGCAGAGGAATTATAGGATCAAATGGCAGGTCTATTTTTAGTTCTCTCAGTATTCTCCAGATAACTTTCCAAAAGGGACATAGTAATTTGCAACCCTACCAGCAGTGTAGAAGTGCTCCCTTTTCTCCACAACCGTGCCAGCACCTGTGATTTTGTGATATAAGCTAATCTTACTGGTGTTAGATGATATCTCAAAGTAGTTTTAATTTGCATTTCTCTGATAATTAAAGATGATGAGCATTTTTTCATATATACAGGCCATGTGCCTGTCTGCTTTACAGAAGTTTCTCTTCAAGTCCGTTGCCCACCCTGGGATGGGATCACTTTGTTCTCTTCTTGCTAATACATTTGAGTTCTCTGTGGATTCTGGTTATTAAACCTTTGTTGGAGACATAACCAGCAAATATCTTCTCCCATTCTTAGGGCTGTCTGCTTGCTTTACTTACTGTGTTCTTCACTGTGCAGAAGCTTTTTAATTTGATGAGTTCCCAGTAGTGTATTTTTGATGTTGCTTCAATTGCCCGGAGGTCCTCCTTATAAAATATTCACCCAGGCTGATTTCTTCAAGAGTTTTCCCTACACTTTCTTCTGGTATTTTTATAGTTTCATGTATTAAATTTAAATCTTTAATCCAGTGAGAGTCAATCTTGGTTAGTGGTGAAAGGTGTAGGTCCAATTTCAGTCTTCTGCAGGTCGCCAGCCAGTTCGTCCAGCACCATTTGTTAAATAGGGAATTTTTCCCCACTCAATGTTGTTAATTGGCTTGTCAAAGATCATATATCAATAAGTAGTTGGATTCATCTCTTGGTTCTCTATTCTGTTCCATATATCTACCTCTCTGTTTTTGTGCGAATACCATGCTGTTTTAATCACTATGGATTTATAGTATAATCTGAGGTCTGGTAGCGTGATTCCTCCTGCTTTGTTTTTATTTCTGAGTAAAGTCTTGGCTATTGGAGGTTTTTTCTGATTCCATATAAAACGAAGTATTGTTTTTTCGAGATCTTTAAGGTATGACAATGGAACTTTAATAGGAATTGTATTAAAATTATATATTGCTTTAGGTAGTATGGACATTTTAACTATGTTGATTTTTCTCAGCCATGAGCATGGTATGTTTTTCCATTTGTTAACATTTTCAGCTATTCCTTTTCTTAGAGCTTCATAGTTCTCTTTATAGAGATCTTTCACGTCCTTTGTTAGGTAAACTCCCAAGTATTTCATCTTCTTTGGCACTACTGTAAACAGAAGGAATAGAGTTCTTGACTATTTTTCAGCTCAACTGTTGTTGGTATATATAAAGGCTACTGACTTATGGGTGTTGATTTCGTAACCTGAGACGCTGCTGTATTCCTTGATCATTTCTAAGAGTTTTGTAGTAGAATCCCTGGTGTTTTCCAGGTATATAATCATATCATCTGTGAAGAGTGAAAGTTTGATCTCTTCTGATGCTATGTGGATACCCTTGATTGCCTTTTCTTCCCTAATTGAGATGGCTAAAACTTCCATTACAATGTTAAAGAGCAATGGACACAGGGCAACCTTGCCTGGTTCCTGAGCTGAGTGGAAATGATTTCAATTTAGCTCCATTCAATACAATATTGACTGTGGGTTTGCTGTAGATGGCCTCTATCAATTGAGAAATGTCCCTTCTATGCCAATTTTCTTAAGTGTTCTGACCATAAAGAGATGCTGGATATTATCAAAGGCTTTTTCTGCATCAGTTGAGAGTATCATATGGTCTTTGTTTCTTAATTTGTTTTTTGTGACGAATTACATTTATAGATTTACGTATGTTGAACCAGCCTTGAGATCCTGGAATAGATCTAGGATTTTAGAATGGCAGTGAACACTGGCTTCAACTTCAAGTCACAGGAGTGCCAGCCTGCCCTTGGAAGCATTGACTTCTCGGTAGCTAAGAACGTCCTAGGTAGCATGAGGCTGTTTCATCTGTGTTGACAATCTGTGTCGCGTAGCCACCTTCATTGGTAATCTTAGCTAGATCTGCGGGATAACTTGCTACAGCTCCTACGTTCACACTTGCTACTTCACTTTGCACTTTTATGTTACAGAAATGGATTCTTTCCTCAAACCTCAGGAATCAAACTCTGCTAGCTGCAGCCTTTCCTGTGACACTTCCTTCTCTTAGAGGCCTTTGCAGAAGCTCAGAGAGTGAGGACCTTATTCTGGAAGAGGCTTTGGCTTTAGGAAATCTTGTGGCTTCCATTCAGACCTTCTCCGTATCAGCAAGAAGGCTTTGCTTTCTTACAGTGTGTTACTGGAGCAGCACTTTTCATTTCCTTCAAGAACTTTGCCATGCATTCCCAACTTCACTAGCTGTTTGGTGTAAGAAGCCCATTTTCAGCCTATCTCAGCTTTGGACAAGCTTTCCTCACTAAACATAATCACTTCTAGCTTTTGATATAAAGTGAGAGATGTGCAGCTTTTCCTTACAGTTCTTAATTGGCCTAAATTCAATACTGTCTGTGTCTTGGGGAAAAGGGAAGGTGGAGGAGAGAGAAAGAGAGGTGGGAAGCATACAATAATTTATCAATGAAGTTCACCTTTCTTATATGGGCACAGTTCTTGGTGCCCCAAACAATTATAACAGTAATATCAAAGGTCGCTGATCATAGATCACCATGGCAGATATAATAGTGACAAATTTTAAAATATTACAAGAATTACTACACTGTGGCGCAGAGACATGAGGTGAGGGCATGTTGTTGGAAAACGGTGCTGACACAGGGTTGCCACAACCCTTTAATTTATAATAAAATGCAGCATCCTCTAAGCACAGTAAAATGAAGTATACCTGCGTTTCCTTTCATTTTGAGTCAGGAGTTATTTGAGAAGTTACTTCCATTCTCTTTTTTTAGACACAAGAATTGAAACAGGAAGTCACCCAGCCTGTTAGTCATTGAGCTGGTGATCAAACCCATTCTGCCGTATTATACAAATTAGACTGTGTATTATACAAATTAAACTGTTTTCACGTCACTGCACTATTCATCACTGTTTGGTAGTAGCAAATAAGTAGGAGATTTATCAGGAAAGACTTAACAATCTGGTAGTAGTAGTCAAGTCTTATAAATTTGAGGGCCTAGACCTAAAGAACAATCAGGAAAATGTTAACTAATTAACTAATGAAATTGAAGTTTGATAAATTTGGTGTTTCTACACTCAGGAAAAAACAATAAACTGAATAAATATAAGGGAAAAAATTATCCATTTGTATCTAAAATGTTACACTCTCACATTAGAATAGCACAATATGTAAACTATCTTTTTGGTAAATAATTTTATAATTGTGAATAATTATTGCGTAGAGTTCTTAAATTCTTTTCTCAGTGGTATATGAGGTCAAATGATTCTGGGTTTTGTTTTTTAAGTTTTAATCTCACAGGTAATTTGTAGTTCCTTACATTTTCTAAATACTTACTGGTTAGCGAAATATATAATTACAAGTGTCAGGTATCACTAGTTAAATGCTGGGTACAAGTTGATATTTTATAAGTTAAAAGATATGTGAATAATTAAGAGAGAATTCAGAAGAGATTTGGGGGGGTTGTATTGTTTAGAAAGAGGATGAATAAGAAGCAATCCATAGTCAAAAAGAAATTAAACTTCAGGAAGACAAAGAGAAGAGACCAAAACAAATAATTTTAAATGATGACCTAGAGGTGTTAGTTTCTAAAAATAAAATTAGGTATTGAAATGTGTCACTAAGTAGGACATTTATAAAGCACTTCAGTCCTTCAGAATCAATCTAAACTCCCATCTCTCATCACCACCTCCACTTACCACTTTGATCCAACCACCACTGTCCCCTTTGGACTCATGTCAGTGACCTCTCTAGGTCTCATTCTACCCTTGCCCTCCTACAGTCTGTCTGTAAATCAGGTTATGTTCTCCTCTGCTCAAACCCCTCGGATAGCACCGTGTCTCTTTCACTGTGGAGTTCTCACAGTGGTGGCCACGGCCCTGGAGGATCGGAGCCCTGTTGTCTCTGATCGTACTTTGTACTGTAACTCTCCCTGGCTCAATCATCTCCAGCCTTACTCGCTCCCTCAGACAGTCCAGGCCATCTCTCAGCAGCTTGACAATTGGCTCTTTGCTCTCTCCTTCTTTTTCTAACGCCACCTTCCCCCACTCATCCAACTCTTTCTGACTCCAGCTTCAGGAATGTCCTGAAACATACCAAACTCCGGTGACTGCCAGGCTCCCGTTTAGCAGTCACGTTCCTTCCCTAGAACGCTGTCCAGTTGTCTAATTTAATACGTTTATCAGTCATAGGCAGATTAGGTCTTAGGAAAAGCATACTTTAAATGTATTTTCTAAAAATAAGAGAAGAAAAATTTGGATAATAATCTTTGAGTTATTATAAAAGACAACACTGTCTGAGAAACAAGAATGAGTATCATAAGGGAAGAACTAAATGAGATGAAAATATAGCCTAGTGAGGTAAGGAAATACTACAGCAAGATCCAGAGTGCCCTGCCAGAGTTAAAGTCTGTATTAGAAGCTATAAAGAGCTGAAAATAAAATCAGTTATGTAGAGTTCTTATTTAAGAAGTTACTTCAGAATGAAAGGAAAAAGGAAAACTAATGAAAATTATAGTCTGTGATTTATTGTTTTTATTATGTACCAGTCATTGTGATAACATTTTATCTAATTTAGCTCATTCAATCCATATGACAGCCTTATAAAAATGTTTATCTCTGTATTGTAAGTTGGATAATTAAGACTTTGAGTAAACAATTTTTCTCAGAGTATAGATAGTGGCAGAACTGAATCTGAGAGAAAGTCTATTTGATGCTAAAACACAATATCTTATCTCTGTGGTCCTGGATAACGGGTGTGATGGGTAGAGAGCACACACACAACCCATAGATCACCAGTGGGTTTGAAGAAGAAACTAGAAGACAAAGCAAGCGAAAGTGTTAATTGATTATAGAAAATCAGCTGCTGGGATCTTTTGAATACCACGTCATCAGTACCTAGACAATGTCGGCATATGGCAGATAGCCCGTAAATATTTGTTTATTGAACTGTGATAATCACTACTGACTAAGCATTTAGTCTCTATCTGCCATGGTGCGGCAGGTTTTATACACATTATTTAACCCTCAAAACAATTTTTGAACTATTATTTTATAGATGAGGAAAATGCAGTTCCAACAGGTTAAATGAGTCATTCAAGGTCATCTAGCCAATTAGGTCATTTAATAGTTAAATGCAAATTTTACTTTGTAGATCAAAAAACCTCATTGCATTCCAGGCAAATATAATTTTTTAAAGCTAGACTTTTGCATTTATTGGGAATTTTTATTATTTTTGTAAGAAAAAATGCGTTTCAGATTTAATAAGAGCAAAAAGCTGATTAACTACCCAGAAACAAAAACTGGGCTGACATTAGACTTCCTCTTTGAAGCACTGAATGCTGTGATTGGCTATCTTGGGTGAAGACAACATATATCTTCGCATATTTAAAAGTTTAGAAATATATCAGTCTCTACATAAGTATTTGATAGTTAGATTAAAATTGGGATTGGTAAATTGGCTGCTGTTTGGGGTGGCTCTGGTTCAGGGAGGAGCTTGGCACCATTGTGGTGTCAGAGGCAGCTGGTGTCTGCTCTAGTCTCCTGCCCTCCAGCGTGGCCTGACTCTCCAAGCAGCCCCTTCATGGGTCACGTGCTCAGGTCTGAATGTCTGCTCCCGCCGGCACATCCCAGGCTATCTTAGGTATTAGCCTAAGGCTCTAGGCCTTAGTATTTCCCACCTACCTTACTATCCATTATTCCTTGGGAAAATTAAATACCTGTATGATATCTGTTTTGTTCTAGAGTTACATCAAATAAGCCCGTTAAATTCTTAGTCTGTTGGTCTGTAATGTGCTCAGTAAGATGTTGTTTCTTTCTTTCTCTTTCTCTTCTTTCACCTTTTTCCTTCACTTGTATCAAAAAAACCCTGAGTATTATTTTAAGATATTTTAAAACGAACTAGATCATTATTGTCCAGTTTTCTTTCACACTCTGCCAGATATTTCTTCCCCTCTTGCCAATTCACATGACCAGCATCTGCTTGACTCACGTGAGAAACTGGTCCAAACCTTTGTCTCATTCTGTACGCATCTTCAGAATGCGTCGTCTTCCGGAAAACAAACAGAACATTTGAAAGAATCGTGAGGGCACTGAATATCTATACTCAGCTATTTGGAAGTATTAATAAGTTGCAGACATCAAGGTGTTTCACTTCTAAAGACTTCAAAATTTATGTCCTAAAGACAATAACATTCTTCATTCTTTCCGTAATATTATCACACCCAACAAATTTAACATTGATGCAATAATTTCTCTAATATTCAGATAGTATTAAAGTTTCTTCAGTTGTTCACACAATGCTCTGTATATATATATTTTTTTCATTTACGATCCAGTCAAACACTATTTATTTCATTTGGTTAAAAGCTCTGTTTAATTTCCTTTAATCTAAAAAGATTTTCCACGTATTTTTGTCTTTTAGAACTTTGACATTTTGGAGGAGCCCCATGCCAGCTGTTTAGTAGAAAGTCCCACAATCTGGGTTTGTCTGATTTTCCCCCCACATGATTAGATTCAGGTTAAACATTTTCATGAGAATCCTACACAGGCCAATGGTTTTCAAACGCTGATCTCATGACCTCTTTACATGCTAAAAAATACTGAAATCCCAAAAAGCTTTTGTGTATGTAGGCTGTATCTGTCAGTATTTATTTACCATATCAGAAATCAAAACTGATAATTTTTGATTAACTCATTTTTTAAAACAGCAAACCCAGGGCAGCGCCTCTGGCTCAAAGGAGTAGGGCGCCAGCCCCATTTGCCAGAGGTGGTGGGTTCAAACACAGCCCTGGTCAAAAACTGCAAAAAAAAAAAAAAAAAAAGCAAACCCATTAGATGTTAATTTTCCAAACTGAAAAATTTAATGACACCAATGACATTGTTTTACAATCTCCTAAGTCATTTTACTGTCTGCCTTAATAGAGGGCAGCTGGGTTCTCACATCTGTCTCCACATTCAGTCTGTTGCAATATGTTGTTTTGGTTGAAGCATGTGAAGAAAATATGGCCTTACACAGATCCGTGGTTGGAAAATGGAGTATTTAAATCGTCTTTTCAGACTGAATAAGTGGTAGTCATTTCATTAGCGATTGTAAAAGGATGATTTTCTACTTCTGTCATTCCTTCTGATTTTATCAGCTATAAATCTATCTTTATAGTTCTTTCTCTCTTCCAGAAGGCACTTTGGTAATCTTTTTTTTTTTTTTTTTTTGCAGTTTTTGGCCAGGGCTGGGTTTGAACCCGTCACCTCCAGCATATGGGGCTGGCGCCTTACTCCTTTGAGCCACAGGCGCCACCCACGAGACTCTGTCTCAAAAAAAAGAAAAAAAAAAGCATATACACAAGGATCACAAACTAGAGGAGAGGGCGCTAAATGTAGAAGACACAAACGAGTGGACAAATGCAGGAGACCCTCCATAGCTGACCGCTACACTGACCCCCTCCTTAAGTTGACCTAACTGTCATAGACAGTACATGCACTACATGTACGTGTCAGTGCAGAAGGCCCAGTTCCTTATGGTGACCACCTCTATATGTCCACCAGCTTATTACAGTCCCTTGGGTGGCCAACTTACAGAGCTTCTACTATAGTCACAAAAGCATGAGGAATGCACTGGAATGCAGACTGTGCAGGGTAGGTAGAAGCACATAGGCGGCCAGGTGCGGTGGCTCACCTGTAATCCTAGCACTCTGGGAGCCTGAGGCGGGTGGGTTGCTTAAGCTCAGGAATTCGAGACCAGCCTGAGAAAAAGTGAGATTCCCTCATCTCTACTAAAAAGAGAAAACTTAGCTGGGCATGGTGGCAGGTGCCTGTAGTCCCAGCTACTCAGGAGGCTGAGGAGAGAAGATCACTTGAGCCCAAGAATTTGAGGTTGCTGTGAGCTATGATGCCACAGCACTCTACCCAGGGCAACAGAGAGAGAGACTGTCTCAAAAAGAAAAAAAAAGTACACGGGATGGGTACAAACTCAGCCCTCAATGTGATGCTAGGGCTGAACATTCTAGACTGAGGTTTACCAACAGATTAGAGCCTGTCGGGCAGAGCAAGGAGCAGCCTGGGTTTGTTTGGTTTGGGTTCTGTTTTCTTTGGCTGCTAACTCCCAGACATCTTTTGAGCTCTGGCTTGCCTTATTGCCTGCCTTATGTCTCGGCCTTGAAGGCATTCCATTTTTCACCCTTTAGGATACCAATGGAAACTTCTGGAAAAACCCAAGTTTAAGCTGAACCAGAACTGTGAATTTTTATTTTCTTTTCTTTCTTTTTTTTTT
>NW_003852396.1:6131923-6138948 GCF_000181295.1 Otolemur garnettii | reverse complement strand
TTTTTTTTTTTTTTTTTTTGCAGTTTTTGGCCAGGGCTGGGTTTGAACCCGTCACCTCCAGCATATGGGACTGGTGCCCTACCCTTTTGAGCCACAGGCGCCGCCCTCACTTTGGTAATCTTAAAATGCAATTTATGATAGAAATCCTAATAGATAATCATTCACCTTTAACTGTCAATTTTCCAAGCAAGGCATTGATGTCCTAGCAACCTCCAGGGGTTTTCAGCAGCTTCCTTGTGTTTCTTTTTCTCGTTCTTCTTCGTTTACATATCATTATGTTGCAAGGCTTTTGTATGTTCAATGTGTTTTAATCACTTGAACTAATTATTTTTGATGTCCAAACCACCTTATCTTTGGTCAGTATGCCTTGGTCACAACTTTATTAGCCCTCAATGAAATTAAATTCTGTCACAACAAAACATTCATGGCCCAACTTGTGCGTCTCTGCCCCAGAGACGGATTGGCCATTTCTCCAGAAAGCTCTGGTTCCTTTTAGATAAAAATTATATTGGACATGACACTCTTAATCCTAGTGTCTGTGGCTGCTGGAGTTGTCTTTACTTCTGTTAAAACCAGGGAAACATCTTTGTGGAAAAGTAAGGGGCTCATGACTTTGCACCAGAATTTCTCGACTTCGCTCTGTTGATGTTTGGGGCCAGATCATCCTCTGTGGTGGTGCCTGCCCTGTGCATTATGGACTGTGTATCAGAAATCAGACTGTTTATCTGATTTCTCCTCAATAATACCTACCTCTGAGTTGTGTAAGCCAAAATGGTCTCTAGACCCTGGAGTGACAGCAAGAGGGGGACAAACTTGCCTCCAATTTGGAATATTGGTTTACATTTATATTTCTAGAAACATTAAAATAGTTACCTATTTGTTTTACTCATATGTAATATGGATATACATGTTTTTTAAATGCCAGTATCATCATTACCACCTGCAATAACAAACCTCTATAAGCTGTTTCTTCTATCAACTGCATGAAATCCTAGACCAGACCCGTAGATTTTAATCAGAAGAACAATTGCATTTCAGTAATAAAAATACTAAGGCCAGCATTACAGTCAAAATTCCAGATTCTCATCTAATTTCAGGTTTCTCTTTGGCCCCAGTTCGGCACTCACTGGGGCTTGAAGCTTGCAGGGAGGAACAAACACAGGTAGCTGCTCCTCTGCTTACCCAGGTCACAGTTCTGAGACCCATGGGCAGCTGAGTTAGACCTTTCCAGGGCCAAGTGTGGGGAAAGGAGTTAGACAGAGGGCGGGGTTTTACACAGCTGGTGGAGGATACTGTCGCTGGCGTTCTCTGTAATTGGTGGGTGATGACAGCGGGTTACTCTGGTGGGATTAACAGAGAAATTTTACTGAGATGCTCCAGCTGTGTGGAGCCTGGAATCCTATAAGGTGGGTGATGCCTCTTTTTGGACATGCCTGACTGTGACCCTCAGTCTCTGGGCTTCAGGGTCAGCCCTGCACAGACTACACTGAATCCAAATGCCCTTTGGGTTTTTCTGAAGTGGGAAAATTTTTTAAATGAAAGAAACATTTTACCAACAAATAATTTCAGAGATGCACTCAAATTAACGATGTAGACCATATAAATCATCACTAAGTGAGGGGAGCCATGTTGCTGTCACTCAGATAAAACACTGAAAGGCTTTCAGGTTCCCTGAAGGTTCATTGCCCTCCTTCCAGTCATTGCCCAGAACCATCATCCTAGTGTCCAGCATCACAGACTGTCTTTGACTTCTGGAACTTTATATTGATGCGATTATGCAGGGTTTTTTGTATGTGTCTACTGATTTGATACCACATTACACTTATGTGGTTCATCCACATTTTTGCAAGGGGCTAGATATTCAACCATTCTCACTACCATATAATCATTCATTAAATAAAGACAACAGAGCTTGTTAGACACTCTACCAGCGATGGTCATTTGGGCTGTTTTTTGACTGGGGCTACCGTGAATACCGTTGCTGTAAACATTATACAAAGCTCCTTTTCTGCATGTGTGCGCACCTGTTCCAACAGGTAAGTTTTATTTTTGCCCCTCCCTGGCCCTGTGCCAGACTTTGTTCTTTGACTGTTGCAGGCAGCCTTGAGACTCTGTGTTTTATGCGTAGAGTTCAGCTCCATCCACCCTCTTCCACTGGGCCTAAAGTCGCATATCTCAGCCGTTCGTGGGCTTTAAACCTCAATTCTTAGCTCTTAGGTCCTTTGTCTGAATCTGAAATTTTTTTTGTTCTATGGAATCCATTTATCCTCTAACTTTTATGTCTTTCTTCTATTCTGGCTGACAGGGATTTCCTTTCTTAAAAAAAACTTTTGTCCTAGAAAATCGATTTTCTATTTTATTTTCCCTGACATTTGTGTGTGAGAAGGAAAGCGTGTCCCACAAGGGACTGCTCCTGTGCCTCGAGGCTACAACCTGAGCACCATTCTGGGCTGACCTTATTTTATTCCTTTATCTGTTTAACACATGCATTCGCTTCTCATGTCATTTTACTAAATTTTCCTCCTTCTTTTAGGAAAAGCCTTGAAAAATAGTGATCTCTTCCAGCCCTGAGTGAAACATGGGTGTCACTTGGAAATTAAATATGGAGAGCAATTGGAAACTGTATAAGTGTAACCACACAGTGATTCCTTTTTCATATCATTAAATATAAGTTTTTCAGGCATAATAAAAACCTCTCTTTCTGCAAAGCTGGGTGTTGAAAATAAGCTTGGAGCTGCATGTGTGGCTCAAAGGAGTAGGGTGCTGGCCCCATATGCTGGAGGTGGCAGATTCAAACCCAGCCCTGGCCAAAAACTGCAAATAATAATAATAAGCTTGTTGGGCTCTATATTTAACTCATGGTTTATTATTACCAAAAAGAATGAAATTTGCCGAATAAAAGGCATTGTGTAACAAAATAAATATTAAAAGAAAATTAACAATCTTAAGCAAGTACCTTTTAATTTTACTGTCTATGAAAAATGAAATATTAGTATAGGTCTTTTTTTATTAAATGATAGCTGTGTACATTAATAGTATAGGTCTTATTGACTATAGTATATTTATAAATACAGGTGAAACAATTAATACAATTATGTACACATTTATCCACCAAGTATTTATCAAACTGTATCAGATACAAGAGTTAAAGTATCCAAAGACTGACTTCTCAATCGCATGGAACTCAGTGGTGACAAGAACACAGCATTTACAATAGGAATATTGACTGTGCACTTGGTACCTGGAAGGAAGGTCTGCGTCTTTCTGGGAGCAGTCAGGTACGCCCAGGTGAGGGCAGCAGTGAAGCCAAGACTTGAGAGATGAGTGATATTTTTGCAAAGTAGATACATTGGGAGGAAGAGAAGAGAGTCAGAGAGGTATAAGAGCTTGGGGTAATGCAAAGATGTTAGTACAGATGGAGCATAAAGTACGTAAAGCATATGTCATGTCATTAAAGAGAAAAGACGCAATGGTTAGTACTCACCCCCTGTTATCCCACCCAGAAGCCGATAATCAGGTTTCCCAAGAAGAAAGAGACAACATGGTGCTCCCTGAAAGAACACATTCTTCTTAGGAAAGCAGCACAAGAATGGAGAAGAATCCAGTGTACTCAATATGAATGCAGTAGATGAGCTAATGGGGGGTTGGGGAGAAGGGCGGGGATGGGGGCTCATGGGGTGTGACACAGGGACTTTACCTGACAAGTGCAATCAATGCAACCTAATTCTTTGTACCCTCAATGAATCCCAAACAATAAAAAATGAAAGAATGAAAGACTGCAGGCACTGGTCCCCTGGGTTTCAGCAGGGGCAGATGATGCGTCTATTAAGGAGAGACAGAGAGTGTCTCCTATCTGAGTGAACGCACCTGTTGCTTATGCCATGTGCCCAGTGTGTGGTGGCCTATAGCCTACTAATACTCCTGAAAGGCTTGTAACTCCTGGTGGGGAAGGTGAGGACAAATAGCAAGGGTTTTAGGAAGTGGAACGCTCTGAGTGGTTTGACGGGGTGGCTTGTCCTGTGTTTGTCCTATAGAGACAATGCTTTCTTGGGCTGAGGGGAAGCAATGACGTGTAGTTTGAGCTGTCCACCTGTGGTTCATGAGGAAGGAGCAGGTGCATCTGGACATGTTTTTCAAAACCAGAATACAAATTAGAGACTGTTATCTGAAGAAAAGTGGTAACAACTGATGTTGTGTTAGACTTTCAACATCCAAAGTTTACCATTTTACAGATTCCCAGGACAATATTGTGACAGGGCTAATGCCTTCGAGCCTGAGCCTTATTCACCTGCATATCCTGCCAGGTACTCAGTGGAGTGACTCACATATCGCTATAGCCTTTTCTGAGCCCTTGCATCCTTGGTGGCTCTGAGTCCTGGCTATGTGCTATAGTACAGAGCAGCAGTGCCTGGGCCCCAGGCCAAACTGTCACAGTCAGCTCTGGTTGGAAGTGGCTGGCTGAAAATTTCTTTAGCCAAAAATACTGCTTAGGGAAGAGTAGCCTCTAACTGTACCCCTGTATTTTGCTTGCATTATGATGCATCCACGTAGTAGTTTTGACGGCCCAGCACTTAGTGTTAAAGATGGTTATGGCTTAGACTGAGATTTGAGAATTTTTTAGAGGTATCCCAGCCTACCACAGGCAGGTCACAATGACCTGAGCTGTGCCAGCCTCTCAAGGTCGTGACTTCACGCCAGTGTGCTCAGTTGTCATGAATTTTCCTTCCTACCCAAACTCTACATATTGGACTGCTGAGTCCTTTTTTTCTCTCCCAACTTATAAGAATTGCATCCCATTTGGTAACTCTAATTTCCTCACTTATACTTAAATACATATTTAAATTCATTTAGTATTCAGCATCAGTTCTCTCCTACCAGACTTCCTGCCGCAGACATTCTCTATTATAACTTTTCTTTGACTGAGTTGAGTCTCCAGGAACCTCTTTGGGCAGAGTATATTGTGGCCTTATCTTCTAATCATATGCATCTTTGAGATATCTTTAAGTTGCCTTTAAAACTGAATAACTGACTAGGTCTGGAATCCTTGAGTAACATCTGGAACACATCCAGCTATATTTAGGATTTAGGACTGTGATGATCATAATTATAGTAAACATTCATTAAGTACTTGCCATGTGCCAGACTATTTTGAGCTTCTACGTGACCTCTTCTGTTCCTTAGATACAATCCCAGCTACTAATGTTATCTTCATTTTACTTGCCAGGCATCATCTAGCTACTAAGTGGTGAGGTGGAAATTTGAATTCAAGCAGTATTAGTTCAAAGTTCATACTCTTAACGTCTTATACTGTCTCCCAGGATAATTAACCAAGCTGATCAGTTCAGCTGTGTGACTTTGATCCTGTTAACTTTTATACACTTCACTTAACTCTCTAAAAGTGAGAATAACCCTTCACGTCACTGCTGTGATGATTAAATGAGGTAATACTTTTAAATAGCTTATGACAATGCCAGGCACACAGTAAGTGCTTAAAGATAGTCTATTGTTTTGTTACTATTATCATTTATGGATAGAGAGACGCAGGTATAATCTCTGAACAAGAAGGCTGACTTCAATAACTGTGCTCTTCAACACTACAGTATAGTAACTATTAATACGGCATTTTAATTTAGTGGAGAAAAGATGGCTTGTTCAATGAATATTGTTGAGACAAAGTATGTGCTCATTTATATGTGTTGAATGAATGGGAGTTCTGTAAAAGTCAAAATACGTTCACTTAAATATTAACAAATAATATGAGGTACCCTCGAGGTCTGCATAGATATATTGGAAATATTCTAGTCTATTACTGCTGCAATAACAAAAGCACCTTAGACTGGGTAATTTATAAACAACAGGAAGGTTTTATTTTGGTTCTGAGGGCTGGGAAGACCAAGATCTAGGCATCACAGATTTGGTATCTGATAAAAGTTGTACTCTGCTTCTAGGATACCACCCCCTCTATGTCTTCACGTGGCAGAAGGGGCCAAATTGGGCCGAACTCACTCGCTCAAGCCCTTCTACAGAGGCACTGATGCCGTCATGGCCTCATCACCACCCAGGGGTCCTACTTCTTAATATTGTCACATTGGGGGTTAAGTTTCAGCATGAATTTTGGGGAGGATGGCAAATTCAAACCAGGACAGGAAGGAAATGCAAAATGCAAAGAGTTGTATAATAATGAAATTACAGGTTATTTTCTGGTTTTAATTGTTTTAGTTTCTTACAAAATTTCTCTAATAATTCAATTTATAAAATAATTTAACCATATAACCAGTAAATTATATCTTATGTATATTGAGTTTGCAGTATCTACGGAGAGCTGATTGGAAGGTCAGAGCTCAGGAGGAGATTTTTGGAACTATCAGCAGATGATGAGACTACCCCCAAAGTGTGTATAGGGGGCTACAACATAGAAGGAGTGGGCAAAGGGAAAGGGGTTGGCAAAGGGAACTTAAACTGCTGGATAGGTGAAGAGTCAGGAGAGATGTGTGCTTCCAAATAGGATGCAGAGAGGCAGGTCAGGTGTGGAGAAAAGTCACCTCTGGTGAATGATTCAGAAGTTCAAGACAGAGTCCACAGTACTCAGGAATGAAAACATATCTGATAATGTTAAGCTGCTTTCTAAGAATAATATATAAAGAATCCAAGTTGCCATGTAACTGGGAGCAAATGAAGATAGGTAAGAACAGCAAGTACAGGTGAATTTTTCAAGAGTTTTGATGATCAAAAAGGGATAGATAGGGGAGACTTTAGAGAGGGATAAAGTTCCTTTTTTGAAATAACAAAACAATGAGAAAGTTTGTCATTGGACAGGGAGAGACAGAAGATATTAGGAGGGAAAGGAGCAAGATCTGAAAGTAGGCAGACAGGGATGGTGAGGAGGGCTCTGTCTCCAAGACCATGAAGACAGGGTTCTGACAGGGATGGTGAGGAGGGCTGTCTCTGAGAAGAAGAAGACAGGGTTCTGACAGGGATGGTGAGGAGGGCTCCATCTCTGAGAGGATGAAGACAGGGTTCTGACA
>NW_003852396.1:6109592-6130909 GCF_000181295.1 Otolemur garnettii | reverse complement strand
ACAGGGATGGTGAGGAGGGCTCAGTCTCCAAGACCATGAAGACAGGATTCTGACAGGGATGGTGAGGAGAGCTCCATCTCTGAGACCATGAAGACAGGATTCTGACAGGGATGATGAGGAGGGCTCCATCTCTGAGAGTATGAAGACAGGGTTCTGACAGGGATGGTGAGGAGGGCTCCATCTCTGAGAATATGAAGACAGGGTTCTGGCAGGTATGGTGAGGAGGGCTCCGTCTCTGAGAGGATGAAGACAGGGTTCTGACAGGAATGGTGAGGAGGGCTCAGTCTCCAAGACCATGAAGACAGGATTCTGACAGGGATGGTGAGGAGGGCTCGGTCTCTGAGACCATGAAGACAGGGTTATGTTGTAGGTCACTTAAGGACTACGAATGGGACAAGTCCGCAGCAGTCCAGCTTCTGGGGTCACCCCAGACATTTTTTTTCTGGACATTTAAGACCTAGGAGCAGAGAATAAAATAGCCTTCCTTTGACGATTATATCTATGTGCACTATTTTTGTATAGGATGAAAAATCTTTCTATTTTCCATTCTCTCTTGTCAGAAATCAGTGTAGGTTCTAAGTAGATATGGGGGCAGGGGGACAGCAAATAGACCAACTTACACATCCTCTGCTCCCACAGTGACTCCTGTCATCTGAATATATAAGTAGTGCGGAGATATAAACCGTGTCAAATCAGAAAGTAGCATGCGGGACACTCCACTAACCTCTCGTGGGATTACACTGTGTGCAGAAAATTGAGCATAGGTATGAGATTTTGTAACGACTTGTTATTAGGAGGAAAGCCCTAATCCAAGGGCTTCTTAAACAGTGAATGAACATTAGCATGTGAGTATACATGAACATGAGGTTAGGGAAGAATACATTCTTTTAAGAAAAGAATATTTGTGCTTTTCTGAAAATGCCCCAGGTCAGAACCATTAGCTGTCACATAGATAGGGGTTTTTTGGCTGTTTTGACCTTTGCTGTTTGAGCATCTCCTGTCCCCTCCTGACTAAACACTTTATAAGATGCTCCTGTGTTTCTTTACTACAAATTTTGTGCAGAGTGACTCTGATTGTAACGTGGACTAATGTAAAATACTATAGGGAAATTCCAAAAGCTTTTAAAATTATTTTTCATGTGTAAAAAGCGAAAGTTCATGGCTGATGATTATTAAAGGACTTAAAGGAATTTATTGGAAAATAAAGAGTATCCAAAAAGTAAATTTTCTAGTTGATTAATACTTATACATTTAAGATGTATAAATCATTTTTTAATGTAAATAAACAATATTGTTCCATACCTTATTAAACGGAACATGTTTGTGGTTTAAATACTCATCATCGTTGTATATTAAATCCATTTGCCAGAACTTTTTAAAGGTATAAGTAGTTTTCCCTACAAAGAAAGACCCCATAGTGATATATTTTAACTTTATTTCTTCTATGATTCTTCTCCCCTTTTCTTCCTTGAGTACTTTTTTCTGTTTCATTATCATTAGTTCTGATCTTCTGTTTCCGAATTTGTGATCAAAGCAAATCAGGCATTAAAGTCAGTACAGTAAGTGATATTTTTGATATGTTTGTATTATTAATATGCAGTATACATGTAAAATTTTGTTACAGATATAGAATGTGTGATGACCAAGTCAGCATTCTTGGTGTATCCATCACCTAGTATTTACCATTTCTGTGTGTTGGATATATTTCAGATCCCCTCTTCTAGCTATTTTGAAAAATATATATACATTGTTGGGGCAGTGCCTGTGGCTCAATGACTAGGGCACCAGCTCCATATATACACCGAGGGTGGCAGGTTCAAACTGGGCTGCAGCCAAACTGCAACAAAAAATATATATACATTATTGTTAACTCAACCACCTTAACTTGTTATCACATGTTAAAACTTATTTCCTTTATCTGTGTTTATACCCATTAACCAGCTTCTCTTCATTCTTCCCCACATGCACTCTTCCTCAGCTCTGGTATCTGAACATTCTGCTCTCTGTTCTGGTCAGCATTATGTGACCAGCTCTTTTAGGTCCCACAGAGGTGTGAGAACATGCACCATTTGTCTTTCTGGTTTATTTCACTTATAATAAGGAATGAATGAAAGTTTCATCCATGTTCTGTCAATGACATGATTTCATCTTTTTTATGGCAGAATAGTACTCTATAGTACGTGTGTACATTTTTTTAATCCGCTCTTTGGTTGATGGACAGTTAGATAAATTCCTCACCTTTGCTATTATGAATAGTGCTGCAATAAACATGGGATTGTATGGATCCCCTTTGACCCTGGGGCAGGGCGGGTGGGGAGAAAAGTTACCTGTGGCAAATGATTAGGAAGTTCAAGGAAGAATCCTTTGGATAAATACCCAATAATAGGATTGCTGGATCACATGGTAGTTCTAGTGTCAATTTTTTAAGAAAACTCCATACTGTTTTTTATAGTGGCTCTACTAGTTTATGTTCCCAAAAACAGTATATGAGAATTCCCTTTTCTCCAAATCCTTACCAATCCTTTTGGGGGGTGGGGGGAGGTTGTTTGTTTGTTTGTTTTTTGGTCTTCTTAGAATGAGTAAGATGATCTCTTTGTAGTTTGAATTGCCTTTCCCTGATGATTAGGGATGTTGAGTATTTTTTTCACATACTTGTTGGCCATCTGTCTGTTGTCTTTAAAGAAATGTCTGTTCATGTCTTTGCCCATTTTTAATGGGGTTATTTGGTTTTTACTGTTGAGTTACTGAGTTCCTTGGTAGTCTGGGTGTTAGTGCCCTCTCAGATGAGTACTTTGGAAATACATTCTCCCATTCAAGAGCTTATGTACTTATTCAGATGATGGTTTCTTTGCTGTGTCTGTTACAATCTCATTTGTTCATTTTTGTTTTAATGCCTAAGCTTTTGAGGTCCTATGTACAAAATCTTTGCCTAGACCAATGCCTGAACAGTTTTTCCTATGTTATTTAATAATTTCTTGTAGTTTCATCGTTTTGGGTCTTATGTTTAAGTCTTTAATCCATCTTGAGTTGATTTTTGTACATAATAAGAGATAGGTCTCCAGTTGCATTCTTGTGTATATAGTTATCCAGTTTTCCCAGCACCATTTATTGGAAAGAGTATGTCTGTCCTTTACCCAATGTGTGTTCATGACACTTTCATCAAAGGTCCATTGGCTATAAAAATGTGGATTTATTTCTGGGTTCTCTGCTGTGTTCGTCTGTGCTGCTGTTTTTACACCAACATTATGCTATTTTGTTTACTGTAGGCTTGTAGTAGAATGTGAAGTCAGGTAATATGAGGCCTCCAGATTTGTTCATTTTGCTCAGGATTGCTTAGGCTATTCTGGTTCCATACACATTTTAGGATTTTTTTTCTTTTTCAGTGAAAAATAACATTAGTATTTTGATAGGGATTGTACTGAATCTGTAGATTGCTTTGGGTATTAGTCATTTTAACTGTATTTATTGCTCTTATCTGTAAGCGTGGGATGTTTTTCCATAGTTTTATGTCCTGTCCATTTATTTCCTTTTGTTAGTGTTTGTTAGTTTTCCTTAGAGAGATGGTTCACCTTCTTGATGAAATTTATTCCTAGGTATTTTTTAATGGCTAGAGTAAATGGGATTGACTTCTTGATTTATTTTTCAGCTATTGTAATATCAGTGTACAGTGATTTTTATCTGTTGATTTTGTATCCTTCAACTTAACTGAATTTATCAGTTTTAAGAGGTTTTTGGTGGAGTCATCTTGGTTTTATAAATATAAGATAATATCATCTACTAACAAGGTAAAATTTGACTTCTTCCTTCCGATTTGTCTCTTTCTCTGCCTGATTGCTCTGGCTGAGATTTCCCAGGACTATGTGGAATAGGACTGGGGAAAGTGGACACCCTTGTCTTATTTCAGTTTTTGGAGGAAAGGCTTTAAATTTTTCCCCATTCATTATGATGCCAGCTGTGGATTTGTCATTTATGGCCTTTATTATTTTAAAGTATGTTCTCTCTATGCCTGGTTTATCAAGAATTTCCTCACGTAGGGAATATTGAATTTATCAAATGCATTTTCTGCATCTATTAAGTTAGGATTTGAGTTTTGTACTTCATTTTGTTGATATGATGTATCACTTTTATTGATTTACATATATTGAAATATCCTTGCATCCTTGTATAAATCCCACTTGATCATGGTATCATATCTTTTGGATGTATAGTTGAGTTTGGTTTGCTAGTATTTTATTGAGGATTTTTACTTCTGTATCCATCAAGATATTGGCATGAATTTTTCTTTTTGTATTATGTCTGCCTGGTTTTGGTAGTAGACAATACTGGCCTTATAGAATTAGTTAGGGAGAATTCTTTCCTTTTCAATATTTTGGAGAATAAATGACATGCTATTTATTCACAAGCATTAGCTCCTTCAAGAGATGATTAGCTCTAGCATTTTCCAACAGAATTAAGCATGTAGATTATTTTTTAAAAGTCTGTTCCAAAGACCTCTTTAATTTATTTAGTTTGTATCTTTTTTTTTTAAGGCTTAGATGTTAGAAATAAAAGATTTAACTAGAGCTTGACTAGAGCTTAATGAATGCTTATCGGCAACCATAACTAGCTAATCTTGAAATGGCAGAAAGGTCTAAGGCAAGCTGATCTGATACCATTAAGAAGATGCACAGAAATACTGGACCGAAGACTTTCGGAGGAGCTCTGGGATTTGATTTTAAGCCGTGGTTGCCTTACTTCGGGTCCTGCAGGTGCAGGTGACGTACTGAACAGGTTCGTCTCATCACCGGCGTCCGTCACGCGGAGCAGGAGTCTGGCTGAGAGAGTAGTGTGCTTGCTGACGTGGCCCTATCTGCTATTTCACTTGCCACTGTGTACAATTCCCTATGGTCCTTAGATATTGCAATTAACTTTAAATTTTTGTTTGTTTGTTTGTTTTAGGACAGCATAACTACTTATGTGCCGGAAGAAATGACTGCATTGTCGACAAAATCCGCAGAAAAAACTGCCCAGCATGTCGCCTTAGGAAGTGCTGCCAGGCTGGCATGGTTCTCGGAGGTAACGCTGAGGTTTTCATAATGATGTACTATCTGATATGTATACTATGAAACTGTGGGTCAGAAGATTATAACTTTCTTATTCATCTTTGTTAAAGCTTTGTTTTTTCTGTTTTGGTTACTGGTGGGGACTCTTCACTCTTGAGTGTCAATACCATCCATGAACTTTACTGATTTCTGGTATGTCATGTTCTGTTATGTGGAGTAAGAAGACTCTCTCCATACACATTGCCTATAAGCAGATGTTATCATCTGTGTACTGACTTGTCATTAAATAATGTGGGTTGGAGTCTAGGCTCTGTGGCTTACCTCCTGTGCCTTGAGTAGATCACCAGCCCTTTCCTGGGCGCCAGTCTCCTCATCTGTAAAATGATAACATTGAAGTCCCTTCTGGTTCAAAAACTGTCGGGTTTGGTCGGGTACTCTGTTTTCCAGCTCTTTAAGTGACTGATTAAAGCACAATCACTGGACCAGGGGTAGGAATCCATTTGGTACATCAGGGGGTTTCTTTTCCCATGGTTTTGTGAATATTAGAGTCTCCATGTAAAACTTTTAATAATATAGCAGACATTCAAAAAATTAATATCATATGGTGACACATGATTTGAATGAAAATAAAACAGTGAGAGAGAGTAAGAGAGCTAGGGTTATGGAAGACAATCCTCGGTGCCTTTACCTTTGTGTGGTTTTTTCTTTTTTGTTTTAACTTAGCCACATCCTACGCAGCACTGTCTGAGAACTGTGGCTTTTGTGTCTAGATATAACTTTTAAAAAACATAATAAAATATGTATATAATTGTTGGAACTAAGATGTTTCTTTAGTGTACCATTTATAAACAGCTTTTGTTCCATCAATGTATGTGTACCTTTCTTTGGGAAATGTATTTAGAATAATACTTGTCAAGTGTAAGTCCCCAAACATTGCCTCATTTCTAAAGCTTTTGCTAAATCTGGGACTAAATTATTCACCCAGGCAACACCCTGTGCACTTTTTTGTAATTCATTTAATGAGATTACTCATAGTATTTTGTAATTTGCTGGTAGAGATTTGTTTCCTCTAAGTGAAGGCCCGTGGCCAGGTCTCCATCTTCTCTCTTGTACAGCCGACAGTGCTTGGCTCAGAGACATGCCCACTAAATACTAGTCATTGAACAAACCCATGTTCTCAGGTTCAGAATTGTTTCTGAGACCCAAATCTCAGTTACCCCCTCTTTATATTTCAGCTTTACCCTCAGAAGTCTTCAGGAACCTTCTAAATTTTAGAAGTTAGCACTTTCTCACAAAATCACACATCTGATTGACGTCGGGGATGGAAGAAAGGCCCACAGATGCTTTGGCTCCTGGCACTGTCATTGTTTTCTCCATAACGTGCTTGCCTTTGGAAACAGCGAAGCCTCTACCACTGAAACTTAGGTTTCACCAAGACCTTTAATCTTGAGAGTTCTCCCAAATGACTTTAAAAGAACCTTCAATTTTATCACAGATTAGAAATGGCAGAATTCTGTATAGCACTGTCAGAATACTCTGGGGATACAGACCTAGAAAATTTTATGTTATCTTGTAATATTCTGAAGCATTAGCCTGTTGCTCAAGTATCTATAACCTTTTGTTATCTTCTCCATCCAAACTCAAACTCCTGTTCGTTCCGTCTGCTGTTCCAGCACCTCCACAACCACGTTCCACCTTTCCCAGGTATTGCTGTATTTCAGACCTTCTCTGTTCTTACTGGCATTTACCCTAATTCTGACCTTCTTTTCTTCTCTGCTCCTTCCTCTCTCCCTCTCTTACTTCTGACTTCCCTCCCTTTCCCTTCTTCAATAACTATAGATTGAATTCTTAACAGGGGTCCCCAAACTTCTTAAACAGGGGGCCAGTTCACTGTCCCTCAGACCGTTGGAGGGCCAGCCTGTGGGCCCTGAGACGAGTCGGCTGCTAAGCAGGACAGGCAGTGTCGGCAAAAACACCCAGCGGGCCAGATAAATGTCCTGGGCAGGCTGCATGTGGCCTACGGGCCATAGTTTGAGGACATCTGTACCAAGTGGTATCACAAATTCTGGGAGTATAGCAGAAAAGTAGACCAAATTCCTGCCCTTGTAGAGTTTACACTCTGGGAGGCTGAGAAACAAATATAAATGTCAAATGATGGTACATGCCACAGAAAAATACTAATAGGGAGCATCTGGGGTCACTCTTAACCTTTAATCTGATTAATGTTTTTACCTCACTTAGCCATTTCCTAAAAAAAAAAAAATCTCTCTGAAATCATGAGCTTGATATGTGACTTACAGTTATTCTAAAAGATCCCAAAATAAATTCTTAAGTATTTAAATATATAGTCAATGTGCCATTTTAAAATAGCTCGTGTATCTATAAATAGTGTGTGTTGTATTCTGGAAGAGAGTATATTAGACCAATTTTTAAGACTGCACCTATTCAGAGCTATCACAGCTGCCTTTGAACACAGAAAAGTATAATCCCTGGTGAAATACAGATGTCCCTGGATTGCAGATGATACATTCCTGACAATGTCTTTGGGTCAGATTTGTATGTAACTCAGATCCTTTATGAACAGTACATATATGATAATGTTAATAATACTATAATGGCTCATCTGTGGTAACAATAATACTGTTCATTACTGTAGTAATAATAATATCCCTTCCTATAATAATAAGTTCTAGAAACTATTGTGCTCTTTCTTTTACTTCAAACAGAACATAAAAACAAACTGACATAAAAACTTGAGGTTGGAGATAGGAGAAATTTTAAAAAGGAATAGTGAAGGTTAACATAATACTCATCTAACGGTGCATCAGCGCTAGGCTAATGTTGCACTTGTATTGATCTTCTAACCAACCAATAATAACCTTTCATTTCAGTGATTAATCCACTGTGCTGCTTACTAATAATTGATACTTCATTGAAACACTGCCTCTTGCAGCCTCCGTTACTCCCACTTCACCCTTCACAGCTGTTCCCACAGAGGAGCCCCTGGAGCCGATGCTTTCCCAGGAGCGGTGGCACCGGCCTTTCTCCGAATGCATATTTCTGCTTCCATTTCAATCACATCAGTTTTTGCTGCAGGCTCACCCTGACTTATGGGGGACTTTTGCTTTGAAGGATGGTCATGAATAAAAATGTTAAGACAGAAGTGACAATGTGTACAAGGGACGGTACAAATGAAAATAGCCTCTAGCTGTAAAGATGCTGCCCAGGGAACTGCTTCCAGGGGGTCCATCCTCTGGCCCATGGGTGGTTATGGATCGCGTGAGGACTGCGTAGCTTATCTGTGCTGCTGTCACATATCATGACAATTAGGCCTTTTTTTTTTGCTCATCAGCTTTTGTTAGTGTTTGTGTATTTCACGTGTGGCCTCAGATAACTCTTCTTCTTCCAACTGTGGCGGAGAAGAAGAGAGATACCTCTGGGTGCCAGGTGGAATGATTTATCTTCATGGAAGAAACTAGTTCCTGAATCATTGACTTTGCTGTTTAATATAAAGCAGCCTTATGGGGAATCTTGGGAGTCTGTTTGTAAACGTGGACACTGTAATTGGGGACTGCCTGTAATTACAAAACAGAAGAGTAAGTGACGTGAGCGAGGTCCCTGACCCTGTGATGCACATAGAGAAAAGGGAGGATTATTTCTGTGTGAGAGAGTTGACAAATGCTTGAGAGAGGAAGCTTTCTAACCGTGAATAGGAACTTTGTACCTAGAAAAAGAGAAAGGCGTTTACGTGAAAATAGCGTGTGTCTGGAGAAAACATGAGGCATCCAGTGATGATTTTTCTGGAAAGCAAGTTAGTGGAAAGAGGAGAAAATGAAGCTTGAAAGTTAGGTTGGGCCAGCTGGGATCTGGAGTAGGCTGTGGAACCAGTGATCTTCCTGCGGACCATCCGTGGGAGAAAGCCCAGTTTCTAAATGCAGCCACGGGCTTTTCCACACCTCCCAGCTGCTCTCCCTTTTCTGAACCCCTCTCCCTCCCGTCCTTTGCACATCCTACATCCCAGGCCACCTACTCTCACCTGCTTTTGTACGTTTCTCCTTTGCCTGAAACACTCTCCCTTTTCTGGTTACAAACTCTTACTTGCCCTTCACACTAAATTCAAGTAGGACATTTTTGGTAGAACCTTCTTATCTCCCCGATCACTGCAAGCCAGGAGTTTTGCAGCGACCCAGTGTAACGCACTGTTTTCCTTGTCTGGGGTGGACTGGCACATGCCCGCCTTGCTCTTATCTCAGCATGCCTGCTCTTATAAAGGAAGGGTCACCCCGTGGAACACGGCAGGAGAGGAGAGGCATCCTGCCCACACAGCAGTGGACGTTCACTCTCACTCTCTTTCTTTTTAAACAAAGAAATTTTATTTTTAATTAGTATGGTACATAATACACGTGGTTGTATATATTTTCACGGTACGTGTGATGCTCTGGTGCAGGTGTCCAATGTGTATTACTCAAAGCAGAGTAATTGGGGCGCCATCGCCTCGGACATTTATCCTTTCTTTGTGTTAGGAACATTCCAGCTCTACTCTTGCAGCTATTTTAAAGTGTATCCTAACTTATTATTGATTATTGTCACTGTATTGAGCTGTCACACACAGTTCTAAGTATTTAGCTGTAGTTCTTCACTCATTAACCACCCAACTTCATCCCTCCCTCTCTGGTACCCTTCCCGGCCTCTGGTAACCATCATTCTACTCTCTGTCTATCTGAGAGCGATTATTTTAGTATTTAGTTCCTCATATGAGGGAGAACATGCCCACTCCCACATTCTTTCTGTAGATTCTGTATACCCCACCCACTGTGGTACTTACATCATTGTTTTACAACTGTTTGTCTTGTAATACAATTCCAGGATTTTTTCTTTATCCAAGATTGCATTATTTTTAAGCAGGAATTTTATCTCAGTGTTTTTAGCACCAAAGTACTTGTTTAAGAAGTGCTTGCTAAATATTTGTGACTATTTGAAGTACTTTGAAGTGCAGTTCTAGTGCATCAAGTCCATCTGTAGCGATTCTCAGGACACAGAGAAGAGTTTGGGGAAGGGATGGGGTGTGGTCTAATGCAGAGCTTTTTACTTGAGGGAAGGTTGATAGCACTTGAGGAAGCCTTATATTTTAATATTCTTGTTGTTATAATGGAATCGTGGTTACAAATGACCAAAATGAAAGTGATGAGCACTCAGCCGTAGAGATACTAGGGTTCATTTACAGGAGAGACTGAGCTTCCAGTCACTACAAGATAGATGCTCAGTGAGAAAAAGAGGAACAGAGAGAAGACTGCTCAGAGAAGCCCCAGGACTGGGTGACAGGAAAGGATTCCATCTCGGGGGCAGAGACCACAGTAGTATCAGAGCAGCAGCAGCAGCAGAATCAATTTGGTGCAAAGCAGTTGTAGTTGACGTCAGTCTCCTTATGTTTCTTGAGCGTGCTAAGTGCAAAATCAGTTCTCTGGTAAGGGGGATTTAATTCAGAGCCAGGAGGGTCCAGCCTCAGGGACTGGAGTGAGAAATAGGCAGAGGTGGCAGTGTTCCAGCACAGTGTCCCCAGTTTTGTCATCTTCCTCTCACGTTCCCATGGCTCTCCATTAGCAGCCTGTTCCTCAGTCCTCTTCCCCTCTAGGGAATTTTCTTCCTTTGCATAATCTTCCTTCAATCAGTGAATGACCATAAAATTATAGTGGCCATAAAATTCATTCTCCAAACCAGGGCACTTCTGAGCACTGTCAGTAATTAAACTGGAATAACAGATATCACCAAGGACTGTCCCAGGCCAACTGGCCACACTGGCAAGTCCCCCATTATCCCAATTAAAAGATGCAAATGTGTTCTGGCCAGAACAAATCCATAAACTTCCAGGGATGTGGATGAAATCGCCAAATGTTTACTCATATAATATTTAATGTATCAATTGAGTAAAACATCAATATTTAAATTGAATATAAAAATACACTGACTTAGAAGTATTACTTTTATACTCTCATATTTGTAAATAATTCTTTTTCAAACTAGTTTCATCCACCTTTGGCAACAGAGTCTTTGCTTCACTAGAACTACTTTTTAAGTCAGCTGATCATTTTCCAGAATTCAACATCATTTCATTGAAATGTTTGATGTGCAGCACTTTTTGAATCCACGTATAGAACTGAAATTGGATATTTACCATAACCCAAAAGTACTCATTCACATTTGTAGAAGTTTTAATATTTGTCTTGTGAAAATATTTTATCAAGTATTGTTTAATTTTATGGAATACATCAAGCCTGCCCAAAATATTTTTTAAAAATGTAAATTCTTAAAACACACATGTAAACATTAATCAGTCCGTAGTATCTGCTTCTTTTTCAAGAAACATTTTTGTTATGTTTTGCAAGGAATTAGACAGGCAGATATCTTCGAGTGTGTGGTTTGTCTTTTCCAAAACCCATTAGACTCATTTTTTTCTCACAGGTAACCACCGTTCAACATCTTCAAATTTGTAATTCATCTGAGCGAATCCTGAAGGGATACAGGATGATTTTGAACATTTTAGACTTTATGTCACTACCATCACATTATACATGCACTTCTGTAATTTGCTTTTCACTGTTGTGTTTTTGAGATTTATTCATATTTCTAGCAGGGGTTCAACTTCTCTGTGCTGTTTCGTGTTTCATGTTATAACATTCTGTGGCGATTGTCTTTATTCTTGTGTTAGTGGATATTTATTGGTAATTTTTCATGTCTATAAAATGTGCTGCACAAACATTATTATATGTGCATCTTTGTGCATTATGTTTAAGAGATTCTCTAGACTGTATCCTAGAAGGGGAATTCTGCTTCGATAATATATTGGGTACCTTCAGCCTTGCTAAACAAACCAGCAAATCGCTCTTCAGGGCGTGTGCTTTGACCAGTTTATGAGAGTTCTTGTTGTTATGTATCCTAACTTATCCTGGGTATTTTTAGACTTTCAAATTTTTCTAATTTGATAAAAATAAACTTAGTGTCTAATCATGGTTTAATTTGCATTTCCTTGATTAGTTGTGAGGGCAAATATCACTTCACATGGTCATTGGCCATTTATATATCCTCATCTGTGAACTGGCTGTTCATATCCATTGGCCATTTTTCAGTTGAGTTGTCCTTTTTCATCATTCATGGAACTTACCCGCATACTCTAATCCTTTCTTGTATGCGATCTGTGTCATATCTTTTTGCCTTGTTTAAGGTGTTGTTCTAATTTTTTATATAATCATATGTATTAATATTCTCCCTTTTATAATCTTCACTATACAGAAACCATGTAATCTACTAAAAGTCATTTAAATGCTTAAAAGTTTGCTTTTCACATTCACAATCTTATCCTGATTACAAATATTTTTCATGTAGGGTAGTAAGACTGTAACTTTTTCTTTTTCGTATGGATAACTAGTTGCCACAGCACTTCATGGTTACAGTGTTCTCTCAACTATTTATCTACTTTTTTTAGGATATAAAAGTATATATTTTTTATATTAAAGAAAGGGAAGACAGGGGAAGAGATGAGAGAGAGAGGAAAGAGCGCAGAGAGCAGGGAGTGAGAGAAGGAAAGAAGGAAGAGAGAAGGAGGGAGAGATGGCGTGGCATCCCAGAGAAAGGACAGAATGATGCCAGCACATTTTTTAAAAATTTTTATTTTGGATTAATGTGAGAGTGCAGATCACATTAGGCTACACTTTCTGCATTTCTAAGGTAAAGTCCAAGTTGTAGTTGAGCACTTCACCCAGGGGGTGTGCTGTGCACCCCGTGTTGTTCACATTAGATGAGAGCTCACCAATGCTCCCCTCCCCCCCCGCACTCCCCTCACTTTAGTGGATTTGTGTTTTTCTCTCATGTGGTGGGGTAATTGTTTATCTGTTGGTTTCGTATTAGTATTGAGTACAGTGGATATTTGCTTCTCCATGCTTGTGATACTTTACTAAGAATAATGTGCATCCAGGTTAATACAAATAATACTTTACTAAGAATAATGTGCATCACCTCCGTCCAGGTTAATACAAAAGATGTAAAGTCTCCATCTTTTTATGGCTGAATAATATTCCATGGTAAACACATACCTCAGTTTATTAATCTCTTCATAGATTGATGAGCACTTGGGTTGATTCCACATCTTAGCAATTGTGAATTCAGCTGAGATAAATATTCTAGCACAAATGTCCTTATGGTAAAATGATTTTTTTTTCCTTCTGGGGAGATACCTAGTAATGGGATTGCAGGATCAAACGGAAGGTTTACTTTTACTTCTTTGAGGGTTCTCCATACTTCTTTCCACAGACATTGTATCAGTTTGCAGTCCCACCAGCAGTGTAAAAGTGTTCCCTTCTCTCCACATCCACACCAGCGTCTGCACTGTGGGACTCTGTGATCCGGGCTTTCTTACTGGGGTTAGGTAATGTCTCAGAGTGGTTTGGGTTGTATATTTTCATGGGTTTGCTGGTCATTTGTCTGACTTTCTCAGAGACGTTTCTGTTCAAATCTCTTGCCCACTTATAAATGGGATTGTTTGTGCTTTTGTTGTTGATTAGTTTGAGTTCTCTGTAGATTCTGGTTATCTGCCCTTTGTCAGATTCACAACATACAAGTATCTTCTCCATTCTGAAGGTTGTGTGTTTGCTTAGTTGTACCCTTAGCTGGGCAGAAGCTTTTTGGCTTGATCATGCCCCATTGATTGATTTTTGGTATTGTTGCAATTGCAAAAGGGATCTTATTCATAAATTATTTTCCCAGGCTGACAGTGTCGAGTTTTTTCCACACTTTTTTTGTAGAACTTTTTATTGTTTTGTGTCTGAAATTTAAATCTTTTATCCAGCGAGGGTCAGTTTTTGTCAGTGGTGGGATGTGTGGGTCTAGGTTGAGTCTTCTACATGTGCCTAACAGTTTTCTCAGTACCATTTATAAAATAGGGATTCTTTTTTCCAGTGCCTGCTTTTGTTTGGTTTATGAGAGATCAAATGATGATATATGGCAGAGTTCATCTCTGGGTTCTCCATTCTATTCCATAGCTCTATATCTCTATTTTTATTTTTTTTGTCTTTTTTTTTTATTAAGTTAAATACACATAGATCATGAATACATTCATGCATATGTGGGGTAAGATGAAGGCTTTATCTCTTTTATGTTTACATGGAGGGATCTGGAACATATTCTCTTGAGTAAAATGTCTCAAGAATGGAGGGAAAAGTATCCAGTGTACTCAGTACTTCTATGTAACCTACTTATATTTGCTCACACTTTCTTATGAAAAATAGAACACAACTATATCTCTATTTTTGTGACAATACCATGCATCTCCAAGCTTCATTGATAGTTCATCCCTATATAAATAAAAATGTTCTGAGCCTCCATCCCCAGCATAGGTCTAATTTGTAAGTAAATTATTCACAGTTACTTCTATCAAGTTACATGTTTGTTAGGTTTGATTTCTCTTAGACTACAAATATAAATAGAAATTGTAATCTGTTTTACCAATATTACAATGAGAAATCTAAGTGGAGTTGACAGTGCCACCTCTGTTACACGTCAGATTTGCAGATGTGTTTTCTCTGTTCCTGACTATTCTGTCTCATCACCTGTCCCTGCAGCACAACCACACTCTGAGATACTGAAGCTTTAGACATCTTGATACCTGCTAGAATATCACATTCTTCCAAATTGTTGGCTTTTCTTGACCCTCTGAATTGTTTTTTTAAATCAATATTTAAAGACTTATTCACAGCATTATCTAACATTTAAAACTATGAGTTCTTATCCCCATGAACAATTAAATATATATTAAATTTCTTTATCTCTTTTTTCCCATCAGATAATCTCAACCAACATCACAAATTATTACCAGTTAAGGTTATTTCAGGTTAATTTGTCTTCCCCAAGCAATGTATTATCATTTACAATAAGTTAGAGGGTTCTGTAATATAAGATGGCTTGTTAAAACTAACATATACTAATATCTTCTTCTCTAGAGGTAATTCTGGGATTAAAAAAACTCTTACTCTACATATTTCAGGCATAGATCATGAAAGATGCATTCAAATTCATTGTGCTGTGGTCAGTCGTAAACTGAGAACTGTCATGGCAGTGCATTTAATTATGGTGTAAATGGATTTGCACAGAGAAAGGAGCAAAAATCTACTTACAGAATAATTAAATGCGTCACTCTTGTAGTTCTGATATTGTTCTGCCTGGGAGAGTCAGTGGCTGGAATCTGAGGAGTAGATGATCAGCTCTTTGAATTGCTGGTACTGTATTGAATTTCTAAAGAGGAGTATCCTTGGGATTGTTGAGAATGCCAGCCTTCTGTTGAGTGACACTCTAACTTGCTCATCATTGTCTTCTCCAGTAATTAGGGGAAGAATGTTGCTGACAGAATAATTGCTTGCAAACGACTAGAAATCAGGCCCATGCCCTACCTCTTCCTCCCTCCCTTCCTTTCTTTCTTCATTCATTTGTTTATATTTGTCACTATTTCTTTCTTTCTTTTTTTTTTCCACAGTAGTAGCCTTTTATTCTTAATACCTATTATGCCATGAATTCATAGAAAAGAGGTTCCAGCAGCTCGGGGAGGTACCTTGCCATCGAATGTGACAAAGCTTTGTATGGCTATTATGCCCTAAATCTATGGGGTATAGGTTCCAGCACTTTATATTACTGTTTCATGGGGTCTCCTGGTTATCTTGTGTGCTATGCTGTGTGTCTATTATGCTATGACTTCATGGGGAATAAATAGGCTCCAACACCTAATATCACTGTTCCATTGGTTCTCTTGGTTCACCTGTGTGCTATGCTTATACCTGTTATGCCATGAATTCACAGGGAGTGGGTTCCACCAGCTCAGGCTCCTTTCCATTGGTTCTCACAGAGTGGGCTTCTCTGGGTGGAGCAGGCTGGTGCTTCAGCTGATCCCAGGTCCCTTTCTCTTTGGCTTCCTTCTTTTTCTGATCATTTTCCTTCACACGTTTCAGGAAGCTATCTCGGCTCTTAGAGTGCTTAATATGCTCAATAGGAACATTAATCCTCTTGGCAAGACTCTTGCCCTTAACTTGTTTGTTTACAACAATGCCACAGCATGCTGGGTGACATTGTAGACTCTTCCAGTTTTGCCGTGGTAACATTTGTGTGGCCTGACTTTTTGAACAGTACCCATTCCCTTGATGTCTACAATATCACCTTTCTTGTAGATTCGCATAGATGTGGTCAAAGGAACAACTCTGTGTTTTCTAAAGGCCTAGAGAACATGTATCAGGGGCCTCTTCTCTCTCACTTTGTGTTTGTCATTTTGGTGAATTATTGGAAGCTGGCATCTCTGGCTGAAAGACTATCTCTATTTTGTGAGGCTTTTTGCTTCTTCCTTTCAAGTTCTTTTTAATTTTCTAATTTTTATTTATACATGATAGCTGCATATATTTATGGGATACATGTGATAGTTTAATATAGGCTAAAATATGTAATGACCAAGTGAGAAGAGTTTACGGTATCCATCACCTCAAACATTCATAATTTCCTTTTAGGGGGAACATTTCAAAACCACTCCTTTAGCAATTTCTAAATACATAGTAATTTATTGTAAACTATAGTTGCTCTATTGTGCCAAACACTGGATCTTATTTCTTTTTTCTAACTGTATTTTTGTACCCATCAACCAATCTGTCTTTATATCCTCCTCCCCACTCCCCTTCCCAGCCTCTGATGAACATTCTATTTACAACCTCTGCGAGATCAGTTTTTTAGCCTTGAGATAGGAGTGAGAACTTGGGACGTTTGTCTTTCTGTGCCTGACTTATTTCACTTAACATAACATCCTCCATTTCCATCTGTGTTGTTGCAAATGACAGGATTTCGTTCTTGTTTATGGTGGAATAATATTCTATAGTGTCCGTATACAGTATTTTCTGTATCCATTTATTTGTTAATGGACACTTAAGTTCACTCCAGATCTCAGCTATTGTGAATAGTGCTGTAATAAACAAAGGAGCACGGATATTTTTTCAATATACCGATTTCTTTCTTTAGGATATATACTCAGTGGCGGAATTGCTGGATCATCCAGTAGTTCTAGGTTCAGTTTTTTGAAGAACCCCCATACTGTTTCCTACAGTTGCTGTCCTAACCTACAGGGCCACAGTGCCTGTGGTTTCCCTTTCTTCTCACTGTCATTAGCATTTGTGTTTTCTGTCTTCATTATAACCATTTTAACTGGGGCGAGCGATGTTATTTCTTTGTGCGTTTGGTTTACCCGATGATAAGTGATGTTGCAAATTGTTTCATAGACTGCTCCATCTGTGTCTTCTTCTGAGATATGTCTGTTCAGATCATTCAGATCATTTGCCCATTTTTCAGATCAGATCACTACTATTATTTTGCTGTTGAATTATTTGAGCCTCCATTTGTCCATTTTTGCACGTCCTTTTGAGGTCTTCCTCAAAAAACCTTTGCCCAGACCAATGTTTCAAAGCCTTTCCTCCATGTTTTCTTCTAGCTGTTTCATACTTGCAGCTTTTACATGTAAGTCTTCAGTCTCTTTTAATTTGATTTTTGCATATGGTGAAAGATGGGGGGCTAGTGTTACTGTTCTGCATATAGATTATCCAGTTTCCCCAGCACCATTTGGTTTAGAAAGATCCTCTTCTTTCCCAGATGCACGGTCTTGGTGCCCTTGTTCAAGATGAGCTGCAAATGCCTGGATTTCTGTCTCAGTTCTCTGTTCTGTATCATTGGTCTGCGTGTCTGTTTTTATGGCAGTAACATACTTTCTTGGCCAAGGTTTCTTGTTTCTGATACACAGCCCATTTGAATAACAAAAGATGAAATATGAGAAAGCATTGAAAAACTTTAAAAAGGCTTAATAAAATCTTAGAGTAGAAAACTAGAGATCAGAAATATGTGTTCTATATTTCACGGACATAGAATTGTTAATGATCAGTGTTTTTATTATCTGCTTCAGTGGCTATCGTTTTATTTTAAAAATTACGTCCGAGTTATTTGGTTTGTTGCATATGGTTCTTGTCTTTAATGAATCACTTCCCTTACCTTCACCAGGTCACAGTGACTCTTGTATTTGGTTCTTTGCTGTGCAGTAATGAGTAGGAAGATCGCTACACCCTTAAGGACAGTCATATATCTTCTTATTTATGCCTTCTGCTTCTATCTTCTTTCCTTCAGAAAACATTTTTAATGACTCAAACAAAAAAAAATTTCTGAAATAAATGGAGTTCTGTATTTGGTATTTGTGGTAAAAATGCTATTATAAAGGTAATTAGCTCTTTCAAAAAGAAGTCACTTTCTACATAAAGGAATGATTAAATGAATAGTTCTGCTTGCTGACATGTTTTTAAATTTGTAGATTATTTTTATGGGTTTTATTTTTATAGATTTTTTTTTTTTTTGGTAGAGTGTTGTCTTCAAATTTTCATAGGTTGTGTTAGAAAGCCTGCATCCTGTCTCACTCCTACCTAACCTCCTCTGCCTAGATTCAGCCCCAGTTAGCAAAGAGGATAACTTTCCGGACTAGAGAGTTTGGGTTGTCTAGTAAATTTTTTTGTTTGTTTGTTTTTCTTCTCTTATATTTGGCAGACAGCAAAGCTTCGGTTTCTTCTTCTGAAGAATTTCAAAATGTCTGAATTTGGAACACAGCAAACACTGTGTTTGGAACACTTCTCTGGAAGTATAGAAATCTGCTCTGTGCCTTTAATTTCTATAAAAACTGAAGTCATGTGCCCTTTTTGTCATGCACGCTGTCCCTATACCTCTCAGAGTCTTCCTTCTTCAGGCTTGGCTTTTTCTACCCAAACCCTGGCCTGTGAGTCAGTAGCTCCCAGAGGCAGCACCTCTCACGTCGCTGCCCCAGCTCATGGCATTGCAGCTGGAAGCCAAGTCGTGTCTTCTGGTCACCCACATGCCAGCTAGGGATGGTCCTGGAGTATTTCTCACTTTTTTGTTTAAAATTTTTCTCTGTTTTTGTGGGACTGCTTTTATGACTGGCAGACAGAGCTGTTCAATAATATCTACCAGTCTCTACTGTTTTCTAGACCCAGTCAAAAGTCAGGATTAAGAGGTTCACATATGTTTTTCATTTACACTCTGATTTATTTCAATGATTGAGACATACACCTTAAAAAAGTAAATTCTAGTGTCATTTTTTTTTTTTGGCAAATACTACTTTTACATTTCCTATAATCTAGCATTTATGGAGCTTTTTGGAAATATATATATAGGCACACTATCTTTTAATCTGAAAATTGGAGGTCAATCCTGAAAAAGGGAAATCAACCTGTATTAGTGCTGTAGGGGACCATCAGAGCAGAGTGCCGCGAGGTGGTTATCACTCATTTGTTAATCTGGAGTGAGAACATACGTCTAGACACCTTCCATGATTTCATGCAGGTACTGTTGAGATGATTGTCTGTAAATTTACCCCAGTTGCAGGAAATAGGACCCTCCTAACATTATGATCCTAATCCTAATGAAGGATTTACACCATTCGTTATTGCCTGCTGATCTTTCCCACTGTTTCCTCATCTGTTTCCCAGAAAGGTTTTGGCTGCCCCCCCCCCACCCCCCCCTCGGAACTTGCATATCAATACCTAACATAATATTCTTCCTTTGCTTCTTTACTGCAGATTGGACACCTCATTTCATCTGTATTTTTGCCAGAAATAAAGACAAATAACAGAAAGAGAGGTGACAGATAAACAAACACTCATTTCAGAATTAGCAACCAGTATTTCAGTGGATCTACTTAGGTTTGAATGCTGGGAGGATCACAGCCATCCCACTGTTCTTTAAATATTTCTCCCCTCCTTATTGCCTCTCTCTACCTCCAAAACAGTTACTAGATTTTTTATTGGACTAGCCCATTCTGTTTTCTATATCTCTTAGTCCTTTTGATATTTCCCGTATAGTTACCTGTTAAACACAATATTCTATGTATTTCATTAATATTTCTTTCTTTCAGTTCATCAACTGGAGCTTTCTTGGCTATGCCCCTCAATTGTTTTTTCTTGGGCTATGCTCCTCAATTGTTTTTTCCATTGTAGTGATGGTATTTTTTTTAATTTAAAACATTCTATTTGGTTTTTTATAAATTTGCCCTTTTTTTTTTAAGACCAAGTCTCACTATGCTGCCCTCAGTAGAGTGCTGTGGTGTCACAGCTCATGGCAACCTCAAACTCTTAGGCTTAAGTGATTCTCTTGCTTCCCATGTAGCTGAGACTACAGGTGCTCGCCACAATGCCCAGCTATTTTTTGGTTGCAGTAGTCATTGTTTTTTGGCTGGCCCAGGCTGAGTTTGAACCCACAAGCCTCGGTGTAGGTGGCCAACACCATAACCACTGTGCTATGGGTGCCGAGCCAATTTGCCCATTTTTTATACCAAGCTTTTTGTTTCTTATGCTTTCAGTTCTTTGGTGGTTATCACGTATTTTTAATAATTGTACACATACATATTGTGAACATTTGTGTTCAGTAATTCTTACATCCCAAAGCTCAGGCTCTAGTTATGCCATTATAGCCTGCTGGAAAACCATCTATCTTTTTTTTAAAAAAAGCAATGTGAAGAAGTCCAATAATTAATAGTGTTTCCTGTGATGGTGGTATAAATACTCCCATGTGACAAATTTCAAGTTACCAATGGTTTAACAACCAGCTCTCAAAATTCCTGAATATTTAGTAGTAAGGTCTCATCAGCTAGTCTGAGCCAAATCCAATCCAGTGTTTATTCTTTCTGCTACATCTCACTTACTATATCTTTTGTGATTTTGGATTATGAGCTCAAGTTTGATACAGTTTAATTTTTTTCAATGTGTGGGCTTTATTGAAAGTGTTCCCCTCTGGAGAGAATTATCATTTCATTCTTCCAGGTACTTTAGGGATTTCACTAGCAAAGAACTACTTTTCATCTTCACTTTTTGCCTCTGGGTTTCCTGTACCTTGCAAGTCAAATAATTTCGAGCTGCACATTTGGGTAAGGGAGGCCTAACATTAAGAATTGTCAGGAAAGACCTTTCCCCACATGGAGCCAAGACGGAAGCAGACATGCCTCCTTCCCATGTCCCTTCGTCACTGGGTAGAGGTGTTCTTCATTTTGAATCTCTGGATATTTTACTGACTTTTTGAGGAGATTAGATAAACATTTAGAAGGATATTGGCTATGTTTTTTTCATCATTTTAGGCATTCTGGAAAAAGAGAATTATAGGTTTTCTAATTATCTCCATTGTCCGTAAAAAAAAAAAATTTATATACCACAAACTTAG
>NW_003852396.1:6100553-6109572 GCF_000181295.1 Otolemur garnettii | reverse complement strand
TATGTTGATTTTAACCAATACATTACTTCTGCCCTTAAAAGTTTAAATTTTATCAATGAGATAAAGAGAGAGTCTTAAAATGTCTCTGTAGGTGATGGTGTAACACTGTAATGAAGAGTAAGGCAGTAGAATCAGAATAATTTCACTTTTATTTTACTTTCCCATTTAATAGCTTAATAGCTGAAGACTTCAGGCACCCACCTGACTTAACCTGTCCATATCTCTGCTTCCTTTTCTGTTAAAACCACATAATGAGAAGGTAAATGAAATGATAAATTTAAAGCACTTAACACAGTGAGTACTTGGTATATAGAAAAGTTAAGTAAATGGTAGCTTACAATACCTTTTATATTTTGAAGCTATGCATACAAACATTATCATGGCTAAAATAAGATTTAACTTTAATGTAAAACATATTCTTGTATCACTTAAAAGTTTTTAATTATATATTTGTAGGAACATTGACAAATCAATGCAGCTATCTTAAAATCAAAATTCAATTTACAGAATGATGACTGGTAGAGGTATTTATTAAAGTAATAATTATTGAATATTGTTAACATATGTTTTCAAATCATCTGTTCCTATGGGAACATCTTAAAGACAAGGTATATGTTTTCGTATGATACAAAAGATATTTTTCTAAATAAATAAATATATTTATCAATTGAAGTTTTTCTTGGAAGGAGAGTGTACGCTATTTGTTTTGATTTTTAGAAGTGCTTTGATAAACAGTTTAACTCCATGAGCACACTCAAATTACAAAACACATTTGGTAATTTGATCTACCAAAAAGAAGAATTTGTGTTGCTTAGAATGGGACAGAGGGAGGGAGGAAGGAAAAGTGGGTGGGGAAGAGAGGTGAGACAGATGCCCACTGTGTGTGCTCCTTCCTTTGACCTCCCAGATGTTCATTAAAGTTCTATTAAAACATAGCAACTGTAGGGCAGCGCCTGCGGCTCAAAGGGGTAGGGCGCCAGCCCCATATACAGGAGGTGGCAGATTCAAACCCAGCCCCAGCCAAAAAAAAAAAAAACATAGGAACTGTGTGATGTGGTCCTCCCCGCCCCAGATCCGTGTACAGGCCATTGTCTGTAGGAATCTAACATAACTACACAGAAATCTCAGAACCCGTTTCTTTCCATTTTGTTGATGACCTGCTGCTTCTGCTTGAATGTGTTTTTTAATCCTCAAAGTTCAGTAATTTTATCAGGATTTAGCTCTATCTTAATCTATTAATTTTTCTTTTTTTTTTTTTTTTGAGACAGAGCCTCAAGCTGTCCCCCTGGGTAGAGTGCCGTGGCATTACAGCTCACAGCAACCTCCAACTCCTGGGCTCAAGCGAGTCTCCTGCCTCCACCTCCCAAGTAGCTGGGACTACAGGCGCCCGCCACAACGCCCGGCTATTTTTTGGTTGCAGCCGTCATTGTTGTTTGGCGGGTCCGGGCTGGGGATTCGAACCCGCCACCTTAGGTGTACGTGGCTGGCGCCTTAGCAGGTTGAGCTATAGGCGCCGAGCCTATTAATTTTTCTTAAAATAAAGTAAGCCCTTTTACATTTGAAATTACAAATCTTCTTATGTATTACCAAAGTGTTCTTTTACCCTCAGATTGTTTTATTTCCTATTGTCTTTTTCTTTTTTGTAGTCCTAAAAATAATCTGCCTGTGGCTCTGTTATCTATGTGGCTCTTTGTTATCTGTCTTCCACAGCTATCATCTTTTCTCTACTCACTTTAACCTTAGTTCTTTAGACTTAGTGCTCCATACACAGAAAGGTTTAATAAAGGGTAGTCACTTAATGTCTTTTGTTGAAAAATCACTTTTTCAAGTCCAAACTCTGTCACTGGTCTAGCTTTTTACACTGGCAGTTCTCCTCCTTTATTTTTATAGTTTTTAAAATCTATAATGTCATTTTTTTCTCTGCCACCTCCCATTTTATCTTATTCTGTCTTGTAATTATTTTAAATTTTATTTGAGGTTTCATTTCTCTTCTTTGATTTCTTAAAATGGAGATACTAACTTATTTCTTTTTTTTCTATGCCAAATTATTGTCAAAATGCAATGATGATATTGCCTAAGTCCATTTCTGATAGTTTTTCCACCAAACTTGTATTCTTCACCTGATTTTTCTCTTACATTTTCTTTTTCTTGTTTCTGACGTTATTTTTATTTGAGTTCCATGTGTGTGTCTGCTACTTGTTGCACATTTAAATCTGCCATTCTACCCCGACCTGCCTTTTGACTCAGTCATAGTTAGCTTTCCTTGGCTTCCTTTCTTTTTTATCCATTTGCCTTATTTTGATAATCCCCTTATAATTTGAATCAGGAGACTTGAAATCTCAGTTGAAGCTGAATAGGGAAATAGTGATTGGAACATAAATGTATCTACGGTGGAAGGGTATCGACAGCTGAAGTCTGCAGGCAGATGCAAACTCCAGACGTTCTACTATAGAATATGCCAAACCCTTTGCCCTAGGTTGTGTCTGTTACTAAAGAGAAATTCCTCTTGGGTTTCTTTCCATTCTTCAGGAAGCAGAAGTTACATGGCAGAAGGCCAGATTATTGTGGAGCCCTTGCAGCAAACCAGTTTTTGTTGCTTGGCAATTATTGATTCCTTCAACAAAAGTATTGAGTACCTACTAGGTATGAGGTGCTGTGCTATCATTAAGGGGTTTATATTTTAGTTGCAGATGGGGAAAATAAATAAAAGTACATAACATAAAATATTGTTGTCTGCTGGAGAATGATAAATGCTAATAAAAAAAGAGAGAGAGAAACAGGACAGAAGGTATTGGTGGCTACTGTGCATTTATTTCTGCAAAAGCTAATACTATATCTAATATGATCGGTAACTACAAGCATAATTCCCAATTTTCTTCTCTCAACTTCTTGTTTGGGGTGCCCCTTAGATTTAGAAATCTACATCGTGGAAAAAGTAATTAGTATGACCACAAGATTCTCATCCAGCTGTTTTTTTGCCATTCTGTCATGAAAATGAACTCTGTGGACTTAATGCTCACTGTAGCCTTCATATGCCCCCAGGGAAGGCCCACTTACCCGCCACTTCCAACATCCATTAGATACCGTATGGATTTTGGTGTATGTTCTGGGACTCTGCTTTCCATTCTGTTCATCTAAATGTCCATTCCCATGCTAGACAGTATCAAATTTAGATTAGGGTAGTATTATTATCACTTTTAATACATAGAATTATATATTGAAATTATAGTTGCTCTTTTAACAAAATTCTACTAGCTATACTAATACATATTTATTCTTCTCAATGAACAGTAAAGCCATCATTTCCAGTTCTCCTTCAAAATTGAATTCTGATCAATATAGCATAAAATTTTGTATTAATTTGAGCAGTGGTGACACTTTACGGTTTCTAATTCAGGAACATCATATGTCTTTTCATTAATTCACATTTTTTATATCCAAATGCAGAATTTCATAGTTTTAATATAGATGTTGTACTTTTCTTAAATTTATTCTTGAGTATAACTTTCATCCCTATTGTGATAGAAAATTATTTTCTATTCATCAAATTGTGACTACTTGCCAGGCATGGTGGCTCACACCTATAATCCTAGAACTCTGGAAGGCCAAGGCAGGTGGATCTCTTGAGCTCGGGAGTTCAAGACTAGCCCAAGCAAGAATGAGACCCTGTTTCTCCTAAAATTAAAAAACTTAGTGAAGCATTATGGCAGTCACTTATCATCTCTGTTACTCACAATATGAGGTAGGAAGATCACTTAAAATTAGGGTTTGAGGTTGCCCTAAACTAGGCTGAGGCCACAGCACTCTGGCCTGGGCAACAGAGTGAGACTATTTCTAAATAAATAATCAAATTGTGATTATTAGAAGTGTTAAAACTGGCGGATTTTATAGACTTATTTTCTTTTTAGCCATGTAATTAAAGTATCTCAATAATTTATTAGGTTTTTAGTAGTCTTTTTCTAGATATATAAACATATTATCTGAAAATAAAATATTTTATTGATTAATATAAAATTTACTGCTGAATTTTAGTAAATTATCTTTATACCTTTAATTTCTTACTAGGAGCTTTGTTTTTCATTTAAAAGTAATGGTTCTAGATTTATCAAAAAGATTTTATTAGTTTGCTGTAACAAACTCCCACAAATTTGGTGGATTAAAACGAAACCAATTTATGATCTCACATATATGAAGGTCAGAAGTCTGAAATGGGTCTTGGTGGGCTCAAGTCCAGGTGTCCTCAGTTCTTCATTCCTTTATGAGATTCTAGGGGGGAAATCGCATGTATGTGCTTTCCAGCTTCTAGAAACAGCCACATCCCTTGGCTTTGGGCCCCTTTAATCTTTGAAGCAAACAATGGCCAAGATGCCATTTCCAATCCTGCCCTTCTGCCTCCCCTCCCTCTTCTCCATTAAGTGCCCTTGTCATTATCTTTGTATCCTACCTGGATAGGCAGGTGGATTAATGCTCCTTGTTTTTAGGTCATCTGATCAGCAACCTTAATTCCATCTGCAACATTAACTCCCCCTTGCATCTAACATAATGTATATACTAGTTCTGCAGATTAGGGTTTCTTTGGGGAGCCAGTATTCTGCCTCTTACAGCTTTCTTATATCTACTGATAAAAATCATGCAATCTTTCTTCTTTGATCTGGTGTGATAAATTATGGTAGTAGATTTTTCAGTAATAAGCCACCCTCTCCTTCTTAGAATAAATCCTGCTGGGAAGTGGTGTAGTGTTCTCTTTTTAATTCTACAAATTCACACTGGTTGAGAAAGGCATCTTGAGAGCAACTTGTTTCCACTTTGAGGATGCACTCATCAGTCCTTCCCCTAAACAGCCTGCCATTCTGACCTCCTGAGCTTCACTCAGGTCTGGCCTGGGTTTTCTCTGCTGTTCCTTGCCACCCCACCACCACCCCCATAAGCCTTCTGCATGGACAGGCATTACTAGGTGTTGCCAGTGCCCAGGAGGCCATCCTGGACCATGTCTTAAAAGTATTTAAAGAAAATAAAACATTGTTTTGTGAAAAAAAAATCTACACAATTCAGTTTGCTGATATTTTATATAAAAATTTTAGCCTTATAAAAAGTTAATCTATATTTCTGGTCTGATGTTTTTAAGAGTTATGGTTGCATCATCAAATGTAAAGAAGGTTTTGACTTTTTCTCTACTTTAAAATAGCTCGTAAAAGAGAAATTGTCTTTAAGGGAAATAAAGCTCAGGATGTGCAACTCTGATAGCAGAGCCAATTTTGGTCATTTATATTCAGATGGAAAACTTTCTATTTCCTGAAATATCAAATTTATTCCAATAAAGTTGGCCTTCATATTCTAATTTAATGCTTCTAATTGGTTTAGTTTTGTTTTTCTCATATATAACGTCATACTTTTTTCTCCTTTTCTACATAATGTATTTGACTTTCTTTTTTACTAATGTCTTAATTGAATTCTTAACTCACTTATTTTCTGTCTTTTTTCCAGAGAAAAATTATATATGGTCTTTTTTTGCATTTAGCTATATCTGAAAGGTTTTAATTTGAAGTGTTCTTTTTTGTTAATGTCCAGATAATGAATAATTTTATGTTGATTTTTATTTATGTTGTTTTATTTATGTTATTTTTATTTATGTTTTATTTTATGTTGTTGTTTTATTAAAACTTTCTAAAAGAAGTTTAGAACCTTTTCTTCTCTCCCTTCCCATTCACTAGAAAGTTTTTGCAAAGATAGTTCAGAATTTTTACTATTAGGCTATACTTAAGCTTTCACTTCTACTTCTACTATAACTTTTCTCTTGCAAGAACCTTATCATTTGTTCTATAAATTCCTTTTAATAGTATCATCATACACTTAGATTCAGTTATATATACTTCAAGAACAACAGTTACCTTTTCAATGCACACTTTTTGAATAAGCTATACTTTTTATTACAAGACATTTATTAAAAATATATGTATATAATGCATATGATATATACAAAACAATGTAATTAACCACATGTGTATTTACCTGGATGAGTATCAATATTACCAATACTCTTGAAAATGATTGTATCTTTCCTCCCTGATCACATCCCTCTGATCCTTTCTTCAGAAAAACTCTACATCTTGAATTATTCTATAGATTTTCTAAATATCTACATGGCCCTTACACATTCTTTAGTTTTGAGGGTGTTTTTCCCTTATAGAAATGGTATATAGATTTCTGCAATTTTATCTTATTGCCTAATAATATATTTGTGAAGTTTTTTATTCCAATGTGTATTATCCTGATTTATTCTATCATATGTTTACACAAAAACAGACAATCACAGCCTGTTCAGTAAGGTGATATTCAGGCAGAAATATAAATGAAATGAGAAGAATTCCTGCACGTATCCAAGGAAAGATAATTTCAGGCAAAAGAAATGGTATAAAGGCCCCAAGATAGGAATAGACTGGAAGGGTTTCAAGAACAAGATGAGTGTCAGTATGGATGGAACTCAGGGGAGAGGATAAGAGGGACTGCCCATGCAAGAGGATGTTGGCCTTTTAAATTTGATGAAGTATTTGACATTCACTCTAAGTGGGATCAGAAGTTACTGAGAGTATTGAGCAAGTAGTGACATAGTCTGATTTAAGTTTTTAAAGGTTCACTCAGCTCTGTAGAGAATAGACTATAGAAGAGGGAAAGCTGGGAAGCAGCCAGCACGTATTGCAGTAGTCCACCTGTGATGCTGGTGACTGAAATCTGGTGGAAGCAGTGGACCTGGAGGAGGAGGGATGGAATTTGAGATATATTTTCATGGTAGGCACAAGGATTTGCTGTGATGAGTTGGATATGATGTAAGAGAATAAGTGAGATATTAGTAATGACTCTATAAAGCAGGTGTGAAAGTGGAGGTTGCACTACACTTTGTAGGTTGCAAAACCAGAGGTGAAGTTACTTAGGGCCTGTCGCAACCCCTAAGGCCCTGGTCTCAGTCACGATAGGAAGGAACCAGGCATGACAAGGGTTAGAAGTACAAGCTTGCGGGAGGTGGACTAACCTTAAGTGCAGGGTAGCCCAGAGTTCCCTCCACAACAGGTGTGGAAAGTAAAGGTAATGACATACACAACAGGTGTAGAGAATTAAGGTGATTACATACAAGGGCTGCATGCGTAAGAATTGCCACATGCTCTTTCCTCACATGCTCTTCTTTCCCCACAACCCCCATGAAGAAGTACTAAGCATCAATGTTTAACACATGCTTACTAGTGAGTGACAGATCTTATCTCATTCCGGAACACAGAGTTACTTGGGGGATTGCCCCTAAGTCACAAAACATCTCTAGGCTTGCCAGGGGACTGTCCTGTTCTCAATGTTTCCTTTTAATGTGATAAGAATCAGTAACTGTCCTGTGCAAGCATGGTGACCATTCCTCTACAAGGGCCAGTCCATCAAAGTTCTGTTCTAAACACATTAAGTTTGTATAGACAGTTAGATGGTTGAAGCTAGAGTTCCTAGAAAAAGCCAGGACTATAATTAAAAAGTTGATGGTCTTTCATGTCTAAATTATGTTAGAGAATAGGAGTAGATGCAGACACCTATACTTCTTCTCCAGAATTCCACCAAATAAAAATGCAGCCCAAGCCTGAAACTCTAGGCTGATCATGTTAGTGACTTAAAAGTGTTTTGGCTTTAAAGTCTCCAAGACCTTGGAGAGGTCCATGACCACTGGACCAAGATGCCAAGACCAATGTGAAGAGTTGTCATCTTCTCTGCTCTTCTTTTTTCAAGTCTATGAATGAAGTTAATAACACTTCCCTTTCACAATTATTGAGAGGCTAAATGATACATATATATGTATATATATATATACACATATATATGTAATTCCTAGCATACAGAAGATATTCCATAAAAGTTACTTACCTTCCCTTTGTGTCTCCTTCATTCCTCAGAAATTCTATTTTATCTCTTTATAAATATTGAATAATTTTTGTTTACTGGCTCTGGCAGTTGTTTCCCTGTCACTTAAAGTTGTAGCTCAACTTCTTGAGGTTTTATAGAACATATGTAATCCATTTTCTTTATGACAGTACCACAAGCTCAGAAATCACAAAGACAGATGCTACCTACAGAAACTAAGTAGGTAACCTAACTGGGTAAGAAAACAGATCATTGGCCTATTGCCAGCTTTGGTGCAGGACCGGGCAGATTGGAGTACTCATCTACCATCCAAAGCAGTTGCTGCAACTCAAGTTTTTCAGATTTTGGCCACCTAAATAGTTCATGGATTTTCTCATAGTTATAATCAGTGATGTCTGACCCAAACAAAACATGCCTGTGGTCAGGTAGTAGAGCTAGAAGTTTATAAGCTCTGCCTAGGTAACTGCAAACCGTTGTTAAGCCTACTTTAGTTAATAGCACAGTCACTTTCTACTGATGAGCAGGCCCCGCCTGCACAGCAGGTGGGGTTGATCCAACCTACTCTCAGATCACCAGGACTCTCTGTAATTCACCCAAAAGAATCTGGGGACCAGCAGCAACCCAGATAAGCATCCTGGTCTTCTTCAATCATTTCTCAGGAGAAGATTCTACTCCTCTTTCTATGAGACTTTTTTCCCCCATAACATATCACAATCCATCAAAGTAGAAATTCTAGAACTACAGTTTTGGTCTGACTACCACAGGGCATAGATTCTCTCCTTCTTTAAGTTAGAAAAAGGATTCTTAACTTTGGGATCCTTCAATCCTTTGATAGTTCGTAGATTGATTCCAAAGGATCAATGAACCCACAGAAATTACATAAACAATTTTTGCATATATATAAAGGCATGTCTTTTAACACATTCTTTAAAAATATATAAACTGGAAGAATCAACAAGCACTATAGACCATGTTTAGTTTGACATAATCTGTAGCATTAGCTTTTGGAAGCCTGTTCTGTCAGAATATTGACCAATGTGTGTACTGAAATACAAGTTAAAACCACAATGAGATGTCATCTTACCCGAGTCAGAATGGCGTTTCTTTTTTTTTTTTTTTTTTTTTTTTT
>NW_003852396.1:6078058-6100320 GCF_000181295.1 Otolemur garnettii | reverse complement strand
GGTTGAGCTATAGGCGCCGAGCCAGAATGGCGTTTCTTATAAAGAAAAAAATAGCAGGTGTTGGTATGGATGTGGTGAAAGGGAACACAGACACTGTCAATGGGAATGTAAATTAGTACAACCTCAATGAAGATGAGTATGGAAATTTCTCAAAGAACTAAAAGTAGACCTACTATTTGATCTTGCAGTCCCCTCGCTGGGTGTAGCTACTCAGAAGAAAATAAATCATTACATCAAAAAGATATCTGCACTTATGTTTATTACAGCTCAGTTCATAATTACAAAGATATGGAATCAGCCTACATGCCCATCAACACATATAGCATGGAGCACTACACAGTGATAGAAAAGGAATGAGATAATGTCTTTAGAAGCAGCTTGAATAGAAGAGCTGGAGGCCATTATCCTAAGTGAAATAACCCATTAACAAAAAAAAAAAAAATGCCACATGGTCTCACTTGTAAGTGGGAGCTAACCCATGGCCACACAGGACACAGAGTGTGCAGTAATGGATCCTGGAGTCTCAAAATGGGGGAGAAAAAAAGGGGATGAGGGAAAAATATCAGTGGGCACAAGGTAACCTGTTTGGGTGACCGGTACACCAAAAGCCCAAACTCCACCACTACACAGTATATGTGGAATTCAACTTATATCCCCTACATTTATTAAAATGGAAGGAAAGGGACTTTAGCTCCTTCATGTTTACATGGATAGAGCTGGAACATATTCTACTTAGCAAAGTATCTCAAGTATCCAATGTACTCAGCCCTACTAGGAAACTAGTTTATAGCTTTCACACAAAAGCTGTAGCCCAGGTATAGCCCAAGAGTATGGAGATGGGGGAGAGGGAGGGGAGAGGAGGGGAGAGGAGGGGGGAGGATGGGTGGAGGGAGGGTGATTGGCAGGACCACACCTATGGTCCATCTTACAAGGGTACATGTGAATCTTTCTAAATGCAGAGTATAAGTGTCTTAACACAATAACTAAGAAAATGCCATGAAAACTATGTTAACCAGTTTGGTAAAAATATTTCAAATTGTATATAAAACCAGCACACTATACCCCATGACTGCATTAATGTACACAGCTATGATTTAATAAAAAAAATGGAACAGAAAGGGAAAGAAAAAAATAAAGGTTAGAAACAAATGGAAAAGACTATTGAGCAATACTGTTCTTCACCTCTACTACAAGCTCTCAGTCTTCTCATGGCTGTCTTCTCCTACAAAGTCCCATAGCCCCCTGCTAAACACTGGGAAGATTACCCACCATCCACCAACCCAGTGAATGGTGATGTAATTAATTATTTAATCCAAGTCTAAGATATTTTTATCTATTTTATTTCACTTTATTAGATTGTTGCTAAAATCTACGATGTTATGACTATAATGCTTAAGAAAAATAATATTCTGCTGGGAGTCTTAGTTCATATATATTTATACTCTTTTCTTTTCTATAGGTCGCAAGTTTAAAAAGTTCAATAAAGTCAGAGTTATGAGATCACTAGATGCTGTTGCTCTCCAACAGCCAGTGGGCCTTGCCAGTGAAAGCCAAGCCCTGACCCAGAGGATCACTTTCTCACCAAATCAAGAATTACAGTTGATCCCAACACTGATCAACCTATTAATGAGCATTGAGCCGGATGTGATCTATGCAGGACATGACAACACAAAGCCAGACACTTCCAGTTCTTTGCTGACAAGTCTTAATCAACTAGGCGAGAGGCAACTTCTTTCAGTAGTCAAGTGGTCTAAGTCATTGCCAGGTAATAATAATTTATATATAACAGCATGTAATAAAATGTACCATTTTTTTTGTTGTAGTAGATTGTTAAATAAAAGTCTGTACAATAAATTAACTAAAATGTGATATATATGCTATATTATAATAGCATGTTAGCATATGCTGTAGCAGGTCAAAATATTTGTCTAGGACCCTAATATGTGCTATGGAAATATAAAAGAAGTCGAGGACACAGTGTGACACAGTCGTGACACACTGATGAGTCATGAATTCCATATGGTGTCATCAGTTAAGAAACAGCGTGAGTTGATGTGTTCACCCAGAGATACCAGGGTAGCTCAGAGAAAGACAAGTTGATAATTTAAAAAAAAATGTCTAATTCAGTCTAAACCCCACTTTAACCAACTTAAATTGGTTGAAAATAAAACTGAATGTATCAACTCACATAACAAACCAAAATGGTATTCAGGGTACAGTGAGGTGACACAAAAGTCAGTTGAGAAAATAAAATCTCTAAACATATATAAATAATTTAGACATAGAGAGATGAACTTCCAGTTACTATTTACTCTAATTTGTTACCTAAACAAAGGGGAAAAAACTTGGATTTTATCATCATGAAAGGATGTAGGTTACTTTATCAACTATTTTTGCTCAGCAGAGTTCTGTTGGAGCCAAGTGGTTGAAAGAATTACAAGGCTGAAATTCTCACTTGGTTAATTAAATCTTAGACTCCACAGCCAGGAGAATATATGTGGAGCCATTGCTTGTGGAGGTGTTAATGCCATGATTAGAAATATAACTTTTTAAAAGAAATTGCATTCTCTTCATACAAATAAAATCTTTATACTGCTTTGGAACAATTTATTTTTCCAATATTTGATCAGGAATTAAACATATTGTGTTCTTTTAGTCTCCAAGAAAATTCAATAGCTTTTCTAATAAAAAGAATTTCTTCCCAATTTACCTTAATATATTTCTCTGTTATTAAATCTACCTGAAAGTTTTGGAATACAATAGATGAATCATTATTGAAAATTCAGTTACATGAAATAGAAAAAGAAATAGAATCCTTTTTGTTGAATCTTCTTAAAAATATATATTGTACAAAGTTAATAAATTTCAGTATGCTAGGGAAATGAAGTAATTTTATAGGAAAATAAAAATGCTTAGGTTCTTATTAACTTCATTCATACTGAAAGGCCTTGGATGGTATTATTTTTTTTCTCAAAAATCCTGAATGTCTAAAACTTACTGTAAAGTAGTTATTTGGTAGATCTTTGTTAAATATAAATATCAGTGTTTAAAATTATGAGTGTTTAAACATGTGTTTAATTTTGTTAATTTTTCTCTTATTTAGAAAGGATACTTTATTTGATTTTTGTTGATACAGTTCATATTCCCTTTGTTTGCATTTTGGAGGTTATTTACTGTTTAAAAATATTCTCACTTAGCTAACAAAGTTAAAAAATAACAAGTTACTACTTTAAAAGATAATGTATTTACTTTTAATAAAAGGTAAATGAAATTTCTAAGTTGAAGCAATGACCTATTGGGATTTTTGACCACACACAAACACGAAAAAGAATGAGAGGAAATTTTTATGTTGAACTTGGTGGCAACTGTTTTAATGTAGCAAACTATAATTTACATATTGTGAATCAGGATGATACAATGCCAGATTACACAGACTGTTTCTATCAAGTATAAATAGGGAAGCATTGAGATCATCAAAGTATTGTGTGCCTGTGGGCTTTTTAAATCATAGTTGCATGGCCTACATTTTGGGAGCAGGACCACTCAAGGGATGATGAAAACAGTCAGCGAACTGGAGTGGCTGCATTCGCTTCTGAGAAGGACTCACAGGGCCACTTGTTACACAGTCATCTAGGGTCATTAGCTAACTAAAACTCATTTCAGTTGACCTGAAATAAGGTTACCATTTTTATTCACTGACTTTCACAATAAATATCTATTGCATACCTGCTGTCTGTAAAACCTAACAATTAAACAGTGGGTTTAGAAAGAAAGGGGAGCCACAGGTCTGGGCTCATGCTATTAATCCACTCTGGTGCAGCACATCTAGCCTATGGTCATCACTTTGCATGTCAAAGAAGTTTATTTTATTCTTTCCCTCATGGGTAGCAAGACTAATAAGTCTGTGGAAGATGGACTTTTGTTAAATGAGTCTTACTAATAGCCAGAATGTCAGTTTGCTCATTTATTGTGCAAAATTATATATATGTGTGTGTGTGTGTGTGTATACGTGTATATATATATGTGTCTGTATATATGTATACACACAGGTATAGACATACACACATGCTACTAGGAAAACATGTTGATAGATCAGGTAATTCTTTGAAAATACAAAACAGTGTTTAGGGATGTCCTTTAAGAGCAGATGCAGAATGATCATCACAGCAAAGGTGACAGCCCCCAGGCATGTATCTGCAGGTGCCCAGAGGATTCCTGTGGCCTCACTGGGGCTTCCTCATGTCTTATTTTTCTCTTCTCTTCTATTATCTTGGACTTATTACAATAATTGCAGCTTATCTTACATCTCCCCAGTAATACTGCAGATTAGAGCATTTTCTTTTTTTTTTTTTGTTTTTGTTTTTGTTTTTGTTTTTTTTTTGAGACAGAGCCTCAAGCTGTCCCCCTGGGTAGAGTGCCGTGGCATTACAGCTCACAGCAACCTCCAACTCCTGGGCTCAAGCGAGTCTCCTGCCTCCGCCTCCCAAGTAGCTGGGACCACAGGCGCCCGCCACAACGCCCGGCTATTTTTTGGTTGCAGCCGTCATTGTTGTTTGGCGGGTCCGGGTTGGGGATTTGAACCCGCCACCTTAGGTGTACGTGGCTGGCGCCTTAGCCGGTTGAGCTATAGGCGCCGAGCCGAGCATTTTCCTTAAAAGAGACTTGTAAGATGCACCAGTCTCCAAACCATCTCTTTGGATGAGGTGCCTATGACATTTAGTATCTATAGGTGAATGATTTTACATTGACTGTTGTCTATAGCTTCAGAGGTAGTATTTTCTTATTTTAATCATAGAGCCACACATATTTGAAAATTTTGTTAAATGAACAAGACATGTTCCCTCTATTAAGGAATTTTCAATCCAATGGGAGAGAGAAGAACACAACTACAGCATTCTGTGGAAGTGACATAAAATACAGGTATAAAGAGAGTGGGGACAGAAGAACACTTTTGGCTTAAGGATCTAGAGAAGGCATTAGAAGAAGGGCGTCAGTTAAACTGAACCTTGAAGGGGAAGCAAGAGTTTGATAAATCATGATAAGAAAAGAAAACATTCCAGATAGAAGGAAGAATGTGGCTAAAATGAGAAATGCACCAAGTCTGTTGGTGAATCCGAGTGTGAGACAGTGGTTCCTAGTCTTTTCAAGTTGAGGGTCGTTCAGTAACGTGAAGACAGTTATCATACACTCACAGCACAGGACTAAAGCTGCTATTGAGAAAGCATATGTCTGTGGTTCCTCAGACATAGTGCAGTGAGTGCTGGCCACGGGGGGTCATCACCCAAATGTTAGGAAATCACTGACATGTTTACATCTCAAAGAGTAAATATAGAAGTGTGAGTTATGGGCTGATCAAGGAAGGTCTTAAAAGTCAAGGTACATTTCAGAAATTTCATTAGTAAGTACTGATTATTTAATTAATAAGTGCTGATTCTCAATTCAGTTTCACCTTTAAATAGTTTCCATCCTGTCAGTACATGGGAGCAGAGGTGAAGTAACAGAGGGAAACACTTTCTTTTTATAAATTTTACCTTGATAATTAACATAGTGAGAAAGCTATCCAGGTCAGTACTTGACACTGTTAAGCCGTACAGTTTTGAGTCCTTGCCCTATTTCTTAATTTCAGTTATCTAAGTACATGCAAATATTAGTGTCACCAGACTGGACAGGACTTTGCCTAATTTTCTGGCTTTGTAGCATGCCAAGATGACTTTTGAGTCAGTCACAGTTATTGTATCTGTGACAAAGATCTTTTTTCTTCCCAAATCAAAAGAGTGAATCAAATTACTGCCCCCTCCAAAATAAAAAAACTGATGAAAATAGCCTACTAGGAGTAAAGATGGGCCTTAATAATGCTTTTGTGGAAATGTTTTCAAAAATTATTTTTCTAAGGAACACCCTTTCCCACTGAAATACCTTTCTAATGTCAACAAAATTTTAAGAGTTGTCAAATCACACGAATATTTTCAGCTTTTCACATGTTTCACATGTCTCTGGAACTTTGGGCAGAGCGATCATTTCATGATGACACTCTTGCTTTGGCATAGTCACTGCCCTTCTGGGTAGACACGTTTCTCTCAACCTACACATTTTCTGACTCATTTATGGATTTGCTCCTCCACCACGTAGTGATTTGGGCATGTCCTGGTTTCTATTCCTTCATCGCGCTGAGGAGCACATTCACTGTCTTATCATTAATATCACTGTACTCCTAGGACTCCTCAAAACATGGTGTCTGCCCAGACCCTCTCCTGAACTAAGGGACAACACATTTCAACTGCTTATTACACCTCTTACAGGCTGGACTTCCAACTCAACGCGACCTTCGCTCCATAACCTAAAACCTCACCTAGAATCTTCAGTACCAGCCTTGGCTCAGTTTCTCTTTCACACCTGGTCCAATTAGCCGCCAGCTCCACCTGTTAAACTTCAGCGTTCATTATCCACCTGCTTCTGTTCCTACTGTCCCGACTTAGGTTGGTCCTCACATGTGTGTTGTGGCTTCCTAATTCTATTACCGCCAGTTTCCCACAGCCTCTGTTCTGCTCCCAAAATCACCATTCTAAAATAATCATAATCAATCTTAGTTTTTCCTTTTTCCTTCAGAGCGAAGTCCAAACTCCCAAGCCTTGTTATCCAAGGCCTTTCTGGGATCTGACCCCTGAATTTGCAATGTTATCTCCCATCATTCCTTTTCAAGCAGCTCCCAGGTTTAGTTCCCAAAATGCTGTCTGCTCAATTTCTTGTCTCTCTCTCTCTCTCTCTCTTTTTTTTTTTTTTTGCCTATATTGTTTTCCCTGCCTGGAGGCTCTTCTCTTCTCCCACATGTTGCCAGAGCTTGCCCCTGACTTAGCCTTCAGGGAAGATCTGAAGATCCCTTGTCCGTGTTCCTGGGAAGATCTCTCTGAGCCTTCTCAGATGGGCTGAGAAATACATTCCTCTCCACGTCCCCCTTGCGCTGGCCAGCTGTGGCTCTGTCTCCCTGAGTTATAATTATGTTCTACTTTTCTATCTATCTCATCAGACTCTAAGTGGGAAAGGCAGAAACAGCATCTTTCTAACTCTTAGACTTAGCTGTGAGCATAGTGCTCCTCCCAAATGATTGCTTAAGGAATATTTATGGATTAAATTACAAAAAAGGAACTGTACAACTTTAAATAGTTGGACATTAAGTTCTTATTGACCATAAGTCTTCAGATGTATGTTAGGGTCACACTCACTGTGGAAGGATCTTTGAGGACCTCAGTGCTCCTACTTCTGAATGAAAGTTTCTATTTTGTGGCAGAAGGTGCTGCAATATTAACTCTCTGCCATTGTGGATTAGCTGTTTTTATTGCCTATTTTTTATGGAATCACAACTTCTGTATTTTTACCAGAACTCTGGAAGTAAGATCCAAGAACTGAGAACTGAGTCAGTGGTACAGGCTTTACTGTGTACTTTCTTTTAATTTTTTTTAATCATTAGGAATTGGACACCTTGTGACAGGGCTTTTGTCAGGCATTATCAGGTCAAGTCACTTAAAAGGAAAGAGTGTGTTTTCTTTTAACACTGGTTAAACACAATTAGAGGTCATCCATCACTTCTCTATGGGAAGGTTTTCATTTTGATCATCATCTCAAATGTCCTAAGTTTACCTGATCATTATCATCGTTGGGAATTTGAGCTCAGTGTTCCCGTCTTTGTTTCAGTATAAAGTAATGAATGATATTACAGTTAATAGAGAAAAAATTGAACTTCTTTACCAGGCATGTTCAAGTCAATTTAACATTGTACATTTAACAGAGATTAGCCCTGTAAAAGGTAAAGTAAATAAAAGTTATTTGTCTGAGTTCTAGTCCATTCTATTAAATGCAAATACACCTTCTGCTATAAATATTGGTAACTAGATGAGTTTTCATTTATTATGTTGTCCTTATATTGTACTATGATACAAATGATCCTTTGTTTCTAGTCATTAATAACCTTGGAATGCAAAACCAAAGATAGCAGCAAAGGACAGAAACAAAATATAAGAGTAAGATGAAGTGAAAATGTAAATCTAAATGTGGTAAAATCTGAAAGTGAAAAAATATAGCCTAGGTGGGTCAAATGTTTAAGCATTCTGAAATTCTTTAGAACATTATAAAATTAACCAAGAAAGATAAAGAAAGTAATAAATATATTCCTGAAGGTTACAGTGAACAACCTGTTAATGTTTAGTACATTTGATTAATAAAACCTAGTTTTCTGTGAGCCTGTCATTCATATTACAGGAAATAATTTCTTCAATATAACAACATGTATGAAATATATACTCTGGTAGAGTCTAGGAGGAACACTCAACCTGTCGTTTGAATTTTATTGCCATTAGTAACATTTATGTTTTAGTTATATAATTTCTATAATATTAAAAAATGCTTCCTGACATTTATATTTGCTCTCCTTTGTTTTAATATTAGATGCTTCCCATCAGACTGACATGTGGCTTTCATGTAGCCATTGCTCCAGTGAGCAGTTCTGTTACAGGTTCTAGTGGTAGACTATTAATAAACATTGGCAAAGTGCTCTGTAATGTGTATAATTATCTAGTTGAGTCTTTTAGAAACTCATTGAATTAGTTATCACTGTCTTTGTGATTTTACCTGTGAAGAACTTTAGATTTAGTCATATTAAATGTTTTTCCCTAAATGGTAAAGTCAGGACTGGAACTTGGACCTTTTCTCTCAAACTCCTTCTAATTTATTAAGAAAGATCAGCAATTGGAAGGTTTTATATGTACTGCCAAAATCCTACTTTTCAGAAGTCAAGAAAATTAATTGTTCTTTTATCAAATGATTTTAAATTTCATCAAAGAATTATTCATTTATTTTCACAAAGCCAATTATTCAATTTACAAGAAGCAGTTATATATTAGATTTATTATGTGAGGATTCGTAATTTGTTTAAAGAGTTAGTGCAGACATTTATTTGAAGATGCATTTAAGTCATATGAAAATTTTTTTAATTATGAAAATTGCATACCAAAAATTATTTGGCTGGTTATTTACAGAGTTATTCTTTACCTGAGTAAATTAGGATTCTTGGATGCAAGCAATAAAAGACAACTATGTTAATTATAAAAACAAACCATAACATCCTCTGGCTATCAAAAACAGAAGTTTGCTGGAAGGACTCCAGGGATTCACTGAACAAAAGCTGCAGTGAGCTTAGAAAATGGGCGGAAACTAAGGCGTCCCTGAAGGGCCAATAAACAAACCTCAGAGTCCACCCTGGGATCCCGTTATCATTGGGCACCACCTCCCTCAAGAATAAATAACCATATCTTTGTCTGTGCTTTACTATTTTCTGATTTGAATCCCTGGTGGTGTGTATCCCAGAGCCCAAACCTAGGCCTCAAGCCCAGAGAAGGAAAGGTTTTCTTGGTGGGGACCTGGGGAGGTGGGGAAAATGAACGGATGGGGAAGGGGAACTATCCACACAGGGAAAGAAACGGAGGGAGGAAGGGGGAAGGCAGGAGGGACTCTGAAGAACACCCTTCTCCAAAAAAGCAAAAGAACAGGTAAATGGTCACTGTGGCATCGCCCATTATGGCTACACACTAGAGTCCCTGCGAGGTTGAAGGCTCTGAGACGAGGACGACGTTCTGTTCGCTATGCACAGGAAGCGGGACCGTCTGCGTGAATGGAGAGAGCCTCCTCCCTTTCTGCTACTACCTTGGGATGATTAATGTGGCCAGAAAATAAATCCCTGCTGTCCTCAGTGCCTCATGAATTAAGTTTTGCTTTGGTTTTACTCTTGAAATAGATTATTTGTAAGCAGAGTTCACTAGATTTCTGGTGAAAACAGATGTTTTCTAAATAGTTATGGAAAATGATTCACATTCCCACAAAACACCGTTTTTCTCTGTACCTCTAATAAAAGGTTCCATCTGCTTTCATTGTTTCCACTACACTCAGAAACAAGTAACTTCCACGTACGTGTTTCTATCCCAGGAATCTCCCATACTTCTACTTCAGGTGTCCCACTGCTTCTGGTATTCCCGGAGCTCCCAAATCATGTACAGAACTTACTGCTTCCTCCTGACCCTGTTTCTCCTGACCCCTTTCTCGGCTTCTGCTGCTCAAGCAAACAGATTGAAAACCATGTTTTCAACTCCTTCCTCTCCCCACCCACACATGCCCAGCTGACCAGCCTCCGCCGCATTCCCTGCTGTCCATCCCAGTGTGTCCACCACTTCAGGCCGTTCTCTGGCACCTGGCCTTCTGCAGTAGCTCCCCGTTCTTCTCCCTAATTCCAGATTTATCCTCCTGAACCCTGTTCATAGACACCAGGCGTCTGTGGGCCGCACGGCCATTGCGCCTTATTACCAGACCTTCCACTGTCTGACCGCAGACACATCTTTGCCTCTCCCTCATTGAAGATCTTCAGTGCTGAGCTGGAGATCTTTCCCCCAGAATTAGTAAGAAATGGAAAGTACATTTGTGATGTCTAAGCCAAGATTCACTGGCCCTTTCCCTGCCATTCTCCATCTGCCAATGCCAGAATGTGGCTTACAGAGCAGGACAGGCCAAAGTACACACACACACACACACACACACACACACACACACACTCCCCAAACCTCTGAAGCCACACGGACATTGAAAACAAGCTTAGATTAAGGTCTGAAGAACAAAAGTGACCTGAAAACTGCGGGCTCTACCTAAGACATAATTAAGGGTGGTTAAGGGAAAATTAGATAGATATAGCACAATTGAAAGCAGTGGTTATTACAAAGTAAAACCCAGTGTATGTTTAAACCCTGAAGAACTGAGATTCAGCTGACTGATTATATCCTGCCAGGCGGCATCTCTCTTCTAAAGCATTTTCCTCCCACCTACCTGGTGCACTCCCTCCAAGCTTCTCTGTCACAACACTCACGGGCTCCTCTCTTGTTGAGTTGTGAGCTCCGCGTGAGTCTCAGATTGAGTCGTCTTCATCTCGGAGCCCCTGCGTTCTAACCCAGTGCCTCACACACAAATGGTTCTCCTTATAAATGAGTGTTGCACAAAAGAGTGATGGACGATGGATTCCATTAGCACATTCTCAGAAATGCTAAATCACAGCAGCTCATTTTAAATGACAGTAGCTGCCCTTTTTTCATTTTTTAGACTGTAATATTAATATTTCCTGATTTTAGTGTAAAATATATAGAAACAGAAATATCATATCACCCTACTCACATCTATTTTGAAATTTCTATGTACTTTGAATATTTTTAGTATCGATTTTGTGATCATCTTCCTTTTAAATTTGTTTCACAGGTTTCCGAAACTTACATATTGACGACCAGATAACTCTCATCCAGTACTCCTGGATGAGCCTGATGGTGTTCGGGCTGGGGTGGAGGTCCTACAAGAACGCCAGCGGGCAGATGCTGTATTTTGCACCTGATCTAATACTAAATGAGTAAGTAGTAGCTTTTGCTGTTCTTGTTTTTATCATAGGTGTATGTGTAGGTTAACTTTGAAATTTACATTTCAATAGATGATCACAGACTTAGCATCCTAAATAATAAAATTCTCCCGAATGGCTTCTCAGAAGTACCTAAAAATACGTGTTGTGACCAAATATGTCAATTTCCTTTATTATATTTAAATAGCTTAATTAATGAATGAATGTTTATTAATTAATTTTAATTAATAAAACTGTATTATTTTATCAGTAATTTGATATTTGAAGCCTCTTGTTTCAATATAGTAGTTGTCACAAACATAATTTTTTAAACTTCAAAAATGTATCAAGACAAATATGGAAAGATTAAAATTAAATATTTATCAGATTTCAATTTCATACATTGGTACTATTGTCTATAATGAAATAAATGAGAAATATTTTTGCTTGAAAGTATTGATTTACCTTCAAAAAGCAAAAATATCTTTCTTCCCACAAGATATATTAGACTGATAATTTATTTTAAAAATTGAAAGATGAAAATGTCAATTTGCTTTATTATATTTAAGCAGTGGCAATTAATTTTCCACATGTAAACTTCAACTGAATAAAAATATTTTCATGGTATTATTTATACTGTCCTAATGGTGAATGCTAACTTAGAAGAATGTAACCTAATAACATATACACATGTAAGTCTTTACAGCTTACAGATAATTTTCATGTTTCATTATGTTTTATCCAACAATCCTTTGAAATAGGTAAGGAATCAGCATCTTTCATTTCACAATTCAGAAAACTGAGGCTCGGAAGAATTTTATATAAGACTTAATCTTATCTCTTCTGAGTCAGAATCTAGTTTCACTATTCTTATTAGCTTTGTTTGGCTAAAATGAACATTATAACACAACACATGGTTGAGAAAATGCCTTAAATAAATTTCCTACACCTTCAGCTTTTGTGTCAGTTATTTAATGCTTGCTATGGCAGCATTCTCTTTTGTTCTTTTCTGTATCACCATATATTTTTCCAGAGAAGTAAGTTTCTATGAACTGAATCAGTTCTCCCTTGTGTGTATGTTTTTACAAAAAAAAATTAATAACTAAATAAAGCATTTCGGAGCATCCGTCATCTCCACATTTTCTACTCAGATAACTCTGCTCTCCTTTCTTGGTTTAGGCATTTAAGGTGTGATAATAAAAGTGAGAAATAATATTAAGGTTAGTATGTGTATTTAACATAATTTTCTAACTTTAAAATTTCTTAACCTCAAACATTCAGTGTGATGTAAGAGCTTTTAGAAGATGTTAAAAATTCCAAACATTAAATGTATGTATTAAAAGTGATAGTCAGAGTCAGTGATACGCAAGGTAGTCAGCAAAGTCCATGTCCCCTGACAAATTACATAGACTGGCTGAGACACCACGGTTTTCTTTCCTGTTGCCCTTTCTTTTGTGTGTTGTGTGTGGTCCAAGACAGCGGATGAAAGAATCATCATTCTATTCGTTGTGCCTTACCATGTGGCAGATCCCACAGGAGTTCGTCAAGCTGCAAGTGAGCCAGGAGGAGTTCCTCTGTATGAAAGTCCTGCTGCTTCTTAATACAAGTGAGTGGATTCAAGTGACTTCATACAAGATATTTAGTTTCATAATTCACTAGGAAAGTCTCAAACAATAATATGATTATGTAATTATATACATTAGAGACCTTAGATTATATAGGAGAAATACCCAATATGTTGCCATAGTCATTAATAAAATTACTTGATTTTTTTTTTACCTACTAAATACTATGTCATTCTAACACAGCCTGGTCAATTTCTTTTTTTATTTTGAAAAAATATGGTCTATCTAACAAGGATACAAGTGAACTTTTCTAGAACTAGAGTATAAATGTTTTAACACAATAAATAAATGACACAAAGTCTATGTTAACCAGTTTGATGAAAATATTTTAAATTGTATATGAAAACACTACACTGTACCCCATGTTTGCATTGATGTATACAGCTATCATTTAATTAAAAAAAAGGAAAAAAAGAAAAAAATATGATATGTTATTGATTAAATGACTTTTTCGTATTCACCTAATTCAGCATTATAAACTATAGTCATGTGCCACACAATGATATTTTGGTCAACAATGGGCTGTATTTACCATGGTGGTCCCATAAGATTTTATGGAGCTGAAAATTTCCTAACACCTAGTGACGTTATAGCTTTAGTGACTTCACAACGCAATGCATTGCTCCTGTGTTTGTGTTGACTCTGGTGTGAACAAGCCCACCGAGCTGCATATAAAAGTCCTATCAAAGTATAGCACATACAGTTGTCTAAGCTTAACACGTGATAATGGTAACAAACAGCCATTACTGATTTATGTATTCACTTTTTCAATCATTATTTTAGAGTGTGCTACTTTAACTTATTAAAAAAAAAAAAAAAGAAAGGACTGTAAAACAGCCATAGGCCAGTCCTTCAGGAGGTATCCAGAAGAAGGGTCGCTGTGTGTGTGTCACCGCCCCTGAAGACCTTCCTGGGGAACAGGACAGCAATACAGATGATCCCAGCCCTGTGCAGGATTAGACTAAGGAGTCCTCATCTTACTTTTTAACAAAAAATGTTTAAAAAGTGAAAGAACAAACATTAAAAATAGAAAAAGGTCTTATAGAATAGGATGTAAAGAAAGAAAATATTTCTGTACAGCTATATGTGTTTGCATTTTAAGCTAATTGTTATTACGAAATAATTAAAGAGTTAAAAAAAATTAAAGAGTCTATAAAATAAAAAAGGTACAGTAAGCTAAAGTTAATTTATTATTGAAGAAAGAAAAATAATTTTTATAAATATAGTGTATCCTAAATGTACGGTATGAGTAACTGCCAGACCTGCGAGCTCCATTTATGGTAAGTTTTATGCTACATTTTCACTGTACCTTGACTATGTTTAGATATGTTTAGGTACACAAATACTTGCCATTGTGCTACAATTGCCTGTGCTATTCAGTACAGAAACATGTGCACAGAGTTGTAGCCTAGGAGCAAACTAGCACAAGGGTGAAAACCACACACTTCTCAGAATGTATCCTCATCATGATCCAATCCAAGCCTGCAGTTAGCATTGCATAAACAGAAACAAACTGTGCTTCCCTCACAAAGAGAGTCTCTATATAAAATTCATAATTTTGTTTGGAACTATTCTTGTTATTTCATAACAGGCTGTTTAACACATAACTATAGAGATTACTAGTAGCTTAATGCAGTCACAGTATACTTATCACCCACAAACATAGTCCAGTAGGTTAGCAAGAAAAATTCGGCTCCTTCCATCCAGTGGTGCCACCCTTTCCTAACACCGTAGAGTCCCCACTGGATATGACTAGAAGTGAGCACTGGGTAAGAGAAGGCTTGGGGGCAAGACTTGAAACTACCATGAATCACGTCTAGTCATGTTCCATGACCCACCTTAGTTGCAAGAGATGCTGGGAAGTGCACCCTACCTGTATGCCCAGAAGAAAAAGGAGGTGACTTGTTATAAAAACATAGCATTGGTCACCAGAATTGGACAGGCAAATAGCCCTTTTTTGTGCTCTTTTTGTGCATAATCAGATTCAGCACTCACATGTACAAACTGATGCTTACTTAGAGTGATTTACAAGAGAACCATGGGGACTTAAGACCTTGGGTCAACAGTGAGCCCAGGATCTTTCTGAGAAGCATCTTTGCAGGAACTTCTTTTTAGTGATACAAATCTCAAATGGCTGGGGGTTGCACGTCAAGAGGAAAGGCAGGAGAACTAAATTCTTAAAATGGAAGGCTTCTTCATTGATCTTTGCAAAAGTCAGGGACCAATACAGGCTCTGAGGAGCCATAGCTCATTCCCAACCCTTGGGAAACCCTATTTGGAGAAGGATTTACAGTCTGATTTTGTGAAAGAGCATAGTGTAGACAAAGAGTATTGGTATGGGACTGGCCAAGAAAGTCAACTGGAATAAATTTAATAATGCAGTAATTTCTACTCTGCTTTGTTTGATGGTAATTCATCCTGTAGTCATTATGTCACAGATAGCCTTAGATCTTCCAAATTAGACTATATTCTTAACATAGCTCTGTATTTATGACTGGGCTACATTATGCTGGGGGCTAACAACCCCCATATGTCCAGTGCAGATCAACAGGGAGGCTCTATACATTGTTATCACTCAGAAACCCAAGAGAATAGAGACTGTATTTTGACTCACACTGCCACAGTCATGAGAGCAGTGGTAAAGAAAGAAAGTGAGGCACTATGACTTCTTTTTTTGTTTGTTTGCTTTTTTTTAGAGACAGAGTTTCACTTTGTTATCCTCTGTAGAGTGCTGTGGCATCACAGCTCACAGCAACCTCCAACCCCTGGGCTTAGGCAATTCTCTTGCCTCAACCTCCCGAGTAGCTGGGACTATAGGCACCCACCACAACATCTGGCTATTTTTTGTTGCAGTTTGGCCGGGGGCCAGGTTTGAACCTGCCACCCTCAGTATATGGAGCTGGTGCCCTACCCACCGAGCCACAGGCGCTGCCCCAAATTCTATGACTTCTTACTGACATACCATGGGGAGCAAGATTCTTGGCCACTTGCCATTTTTTTTTCTTTTGTTTTGAGATAGACTCTCACTTTGTTGCCCTGGGTAGAGTGCCATGGCATCCTAACTCACCACAACCTCCAACTCTTCCACTCAATCTTCTTGCCTCAGCCTCCTAAGTAGTTGCAACTATGGGTGCCTGCCACACCTGGCTAGTTTTTCTATTCTTTAAGTAGAAACAAGGTCTCACTCTTGCTAGGACTGGTCTTGAACTCCTGAGGTTAAGCAATCCACTCATCTCTGACTCCCAGAATACTAGGATTACAGATGTGAGCCACTGTATCCGGCCTTCCACAAATTCTAATCCAAATTCTAATAAGATTTGGGAAAAGAGGGTGAATTTGGCAAAGCTATTGAAAATTTATCTTTAAATCTACAGGGATAAGTAAATGAGCATTATAAAAATGTGTGGGGAATTAGAAAGCAACAATAATTAATACAGCATAGGAGAAGAATGAATAACATGGAATGTTAGTCAAGTCAGTAAGTATATTTGGAATTTAAATGCTATAGTGGAAACACCACAAGTCAATAAATAAACATTATTGAAAAAAATAATTTTATATTTGGAGAAAATCAGTTTGAATATTTAACAAAAATTATATCCCAAAATAAATAACAAATAATTGAGCTAAATGTAAACACTCAAATAATGAACAAGAAGAAATATAATTTATTTTCAAATCTAAAACAGGACATATCTTTTAAAAATAAATGTTAGAGTGAATTTGCAAAGAAAATATGATGATTTGATAGTTATAAAGTCAATCCTTTCGTTTTCCATAAAAAATACAGATCTCCAGGAATACATGTGAGGATGAGGACTCACATTTAGCATCATACCCTCCTAAATTACAGAAAAATCTCAGTAAAGGGCTTTACTAAAAAAAATTAAAGAAAATAATTTTATACTCATGTTAAGAATGAAGATGTAGGGATTGACTTTGAACCATAAAGAAAGTTGTGAAGGTTTGAAATAACTGTTATGTGAAGTAACCAGAGAAAAGAGATTCTGGAAATACGTATGCTCTATATTATAGACGTACATAGAGGAGCCTTCAATTGAGCAAAAATCACATGTTGCTAAAATTAACATTAAAAGTCCCCTTTATATTCAGAATCCGACTGAGCTCTTAAAAACTCAAAACCAAAGAATTAACTATTGTTTTTTGCAAGTTTGTATCTGTGGCTTTATTTTTTATTTTTTTAAGAGTAATAGAAGACAAGGTCTGGTTGGTGTTCAGGGGATGAATATGGGTTTACAAAGTGTTATTTTTTTATCTCTATTTTCTAAAATACAGCAATATTGAAATTAGGTCAGTTAGCCCCAGAGTGGCCCCTATGTGCAAGTGAAAAGTAGAGTTGCATGTCTGTTCAGTATAAATCAAAAGCTAGAAATGATTAGGGTTAGTGAGGCAGGCGTGTCCCAAGACCTAGGCCACAAGCTTGGCCTTTGAGCCAAAACCGCTAGCCAAGCTGTGAATGCAAAGGAAAAGTTCCTGAAGGAAATTAAAAGTGCTGCTCCAGGAACACACAAATGGTGAGAAAGCAGAGCCTTCTTGCAGATATGGAGAAGGTGTTAGTGGTCTGGATAGAAGATCAACCAACCACAACATTTCCTTAAACCAAAGCCTAATACAGAGCGAGGCCTTAACTCATTTCAATTCTGTGAATGCAGAGAGAGCCAAGGAGGCTGCAAAGGAAAAGTCTGAAGCTAGCAGAGGTGGGTTCACAAGGTTCAGGGAAAGAAACCATTTCCATAACATAAAGGGCAAGATGAAGTAGCAAGTGCTCGTTTAGAAGCTGCAGTAAGTTTTCCAGAAGACCTAGCCAAGAACATAGATAAAGGTAGCTACACTACACAACATATTTTTAATGTAGAAGAAACACTGTTAGAAAGAACCTGCCAATCTAGGTGGAGAGAACTCAGTGCCTGGCTTCAAATCTTTAAAGGACAAGCTGACAATGCCATTCGGTGCTAATGCAGCTGGTGACTTAAGTTGAAGCCAATGTTCATTGACTATTCCAGAAATCCTAGGGCCCTTAAGAATTATGCTAAATCTATTCTGCCTGTGCTCTATAAATGGAACATCAAAGTCTAGATGCCAGCACATCTGTTTACAGTATGATTTACTGAACACTTTAATACTGCTGTTGAGACCTACTGCTCAGAAAAAAGGAAAAAGAGATGCCTTCCAAAATATATTGCTTACGGAAAATGTACCTAGTCATTACTACCCAAGAGCTCTTATGGAGATGTGCAAGGAAACTGATGTGGTCTTCATACCTTTGATGCATCTATAACCTGTGCATCAAAGAATAATCTTTAACTTTTAAGTCTTATGATTTAAGAAATAAATTTTATAAGGTATATAGATAGTGTTTGATGGATCTGGGCAAACTAAGTTGAAACCTTCTGGAAAGGATTCACCACTCTAGATTTCATTAAGAATATTTATGGGAGGAGGTCAGGTGTCAAGAGTAAGAGTTTGGGAGAAGTTGCTTCCAACTCTCACAAATGACTTGGAGGGTCTCAAGACTTCAGGAGGAAATCACTGCAGTTATGCTGGAAATAGCAAGAGAGAACTAGAATTAGAAGTGGAGCCCGAAGATGTAGCTGAATTGCTGTAATCTCATGATTAAACTTGAAGGGATAAGGAGTTGCTTTTTATAGACAAGCAAAGAAAGTGGTTTCTTGACATGAAATCTTCTGATGAAGATGCTGTGAACACTGTTGAAATGACTGTAAAGGGTTTAGACTATTCCATTAACATAATTGTAAAGCAGCAGCAGATTTTGGAAAGATTAGCTCCAATTTTGAAAGAAGTTAAACTATGGATAAAATGCTTTCAAACAGCATCACATGCTATTTCTACAAACTCTTTCATAAAAGAAAGACTCAATATAGCAAACTTCATTGATGTTTTAAGAAATTGCCACAGCCACCCCAATCTTCAGCACAACCATCACTCTGATCAGTCAACAGCCATCAACATCAAGGTAAGACCTTCCACCAGCAAAAAGATTATGACTCACTGAAGGCTCAGATGATTGTCATCACTGTTTAATCAATAAACTATTTTTAAGTTAAGGTATGTATATTGCTTCTTTAGACATAATACTATTGCATGCTTAATACACTCTATTATACTGTAAACATAACCTTCATATGCACTCAGAAATAAACGAGTTCACGTGAGTTTGCTTTATTGCAATATTCACTTCATGGTGGTGGTCTAGAGCCAAACCCACAATATCTCCAAGGTATGCCTATATAATTAAGTGGCTGGATATAAAATAAATATTTAAATATTAATGGCTTTCTCCCATATCAGCAGGAAGGCATTAGAAAAATTTAATGAAGCAATGTTTATTTTACAATAAAAGGATAAATTACCTAGGAATAATCTTAATTAGAAATACTTGAGATTATGTGTAGACAAAACTTTACAGAGACATCCAAGTTATTTGTCAAGAAAGGAAAGAAAATGACCCAAATTATAGGTAGCCATAAACGAAATCAAAGTAAGTAATATGTTGGAGCTATTGATAGCTCTATCTCTGTCCTGTTAAGGTGCTTTTATCAAAGAAATGGTTATATAGCTCAGAAATTTGTATTATCAGATGTGAGTGTCATCTTTTTAAACATAACCGTCACTGGTAATTACCTTCTTACAGTTCCCTTGGAAGGACTAAGGAGTCAAAATCAGTTTGAAGAGATGAGGTCAAGCTACATTAGAGAGCTCATCAAGGCAATCGGTTTGAGGCAAAAAGGAGTCGTGTCTAGCTCACAGCGTTTCTATCAACTTACAAAGCTTCTTGATAACTTGCATGATGTAAGTATTTATTTTTCCAGATTATTCAGGATTATTCTATGAATTTCTATAACTTTTTAAATGTTACATTTAAATTCTATGTTGTATATTTCCTCAAATTCTTATGTTTACTTGTGCTTATTTAAAAGAGTGTAACACACTGCTCAGAATGTATATTATGCTTTGTTCAGTGGACATCACCCACATATTCCTTTATAAGTATTTGTCTACTCTGAGGGTAATTGAATGGCTGATAGGAATTATGATACGTTATCCTCAATATTTTCCAAAATATTTTTTCCTTAAATTATAAAAGACACTATAGATCTTATAAAAGTAAAAGTGTGTATGTGGAAAATAAGACCAAAGTATTTTGGTTGGAATTATAAATAACATTGCTGATGGATGGCAATTAGGCAAAATATAGCCAAAGTCAAACTTCTCAAGTTTCTGTTTTTTAGGATTTATCTTAATTAAGCAAGAATGTAATATATATATGCACATACACATTTATGTACAAGTATATTCACCCCAACAGAAGAAAAAACAACACTAGAAATGCCCAACACCAGAACTGGTTTAATGAGAGTCTATGTGGTTTGTCAAGACATAGCAATGTAAGATTTTATTGCTATTATGTTTGGAGTCACGTTAAAATGACAGTCAAGGCATAAAAATGCTATCCAGTCACCAGGTCAATTTACTTCTGAATATGTGCAGAGAACAGTGATTATAAGCTGTTTGAGTAAAGTTTCTAAAATGGGAAGCAGAAAGCAAAATAAACAGAAAGAAAGTGACTCGAAGGAAAAACAGAAGAAAACGCCTAAGATCCTCAGAGAAATAAGAATGACAGCATGTCCATAAAATGAGATAGAAAACATTAAAAAATAAGCATTTAGCAAGAAAATACTTTTATGTAATCAAATATATAAAAGCATAAGTTAAAAATTCAATAAAAGGGCTGAAATATTAAAGAAACTCTCAGGAAAAGAGTAATAAAAATATAAAAACATGGAAATTAGAAAGAAGGGATAGTAAATTTAATATCCAAATTGTATCACCTTCCAGTTAGGAGGAATTTCCAAGGAATGAATGGGAAACTCAAGGAGAAAAATTACGTAAGAAATTAAAGAAGAGTTTCTGGAGGTGAAAGATTTGTGTTTTCTCACTGTAAGGGTCCAGTGTACACACTGCACTATTTACCCAAGGCACATCATTGCAAAATTTCAGCATGTCAGAAATGAAGAGAATATCCTGAAATATGAAATGAAAAAAGAAACAAGTCACACACAAGGTGTCAGGATTCAGAATGATGTCATGCTTGATCACAACACCAGAAGCCAGAGGACAGTGGAGCAATGCCATCAGAACACTGATGGAAAAGACAATCTTCAAAGCATTGATACCCAAACAAATCATCCAACAAGTAGGATGGCACCATAAAAGTATTTTCAAACATGCAAGGTCTCAGAGAGTTTGCCTCCAATACAAATTTTCACAAGAACTACTGCAGGGTGTCTCCCAGCAAAACTGGGGAGCCAACCCAAGAGAGATGCAAAGTGATGTCCCGACACAGCAACAGCAGAGCAGTGAGTCATCTAGACTGGAGCAGTAGATCCAGGGGAAAGTGGAACTGAGCGATTACTAGCAACTGTGACCAGAACAAGGGATTTTATCATCCTGTCGGAGAATTTGATGATGGCTTTGTGACAAGCATAGAGGAAACAAAGCAAACACAAGGCAAAATAAAACAAAGTTATTTTCACAAAATAGAAACAAGTTATAAGAAAGGAAATGGGATCCAGCAGAAAACAATAAAAATCTTTGTAATATAAATGCTGGATATATATTAACTCAAAATTAATTTGTAACTGTGTAGAGGATGGGGAGAATTCTGTGAGTGGTTGAGAAGTGAGGTGTCTAGTATAACAGAGCAAAGTCCTCTTTTTCCATAGTAGAAACTCAGTCAATAATAGCAAGATTGGAAAATAAACATCAGCAGAACCACAGTGATGAGTACCAAGACCCAGTCTGAGCTAGTCAAAAGCAGCTGTGTCCAGGGAGCTGGAGTCCAGATGGGAAGAAGTGTACTGGGGACCTGCTGAGGTCTGTTGCCGCCACTGCTACTGCTGTCTTTGTTTATATAAATCTCGTAGTACTCTTTGACTTTTCAGTGAATATACATGAAAATTATTGAAAATGAAAATTAGATTAAAATGAATTATGTTAGATTATTGCCATGGGAAGACTCAATGTATTCTGTGTAACACTAGGCAGATTACCATTATAAAATAATTGCATTTTGAAAATAAATATGTGTGTAATACTGAGTGTATACTTAAGTGTGTCTGTATACATTTATAAAAAGAAAAGAAAAACTTGTACCCCAAAATGTTCAGTCAGGTGTTCCTGTG
>NW_003852396.1:6052157-6077829 GCF_000181295.1 Otolemur garnettii | reverse complement strand
GGCTGGGGATTAGAACCCGCCACCTTAGGTGTACGTGGCTGGCGCCTTAGCCGGTTGAGCTATAGGCGCCGAGCCATGAGTAACTTTCATTTCTTTAATCTTTCCATATTATCAGAATGTCCCATCATGAGTATGTAATATTTTACATATTATTCCAAGAGTATTAACAGTTCTTTTCATTTTGATGAGAAGAAAAGATCTTAACAAGTATACTGTTAGAAAGATAAGGTACCATGTTTCAGTAACATACGAATTTATTATTTTTCCTAAAAGTTTTTTACCTGTTTGTTCAACAGCTTGTCAAACAGCTTCACCTTTACTGCCTGAACACCTTCATCCAGTCCCGGGCACTGAGCGTCGAGTTTCCAGAAATGATGTCTGAAGTTATTGCTGCACAGTTACCCAAGATCTTGGCAGGGATGGTGAAACCTCTTCTCTTTCATAAAAAGTGAATGTCTTTTTTTTCTTTAAAAAAATTAAATTTTCTGATATGTCTTTTTTTTTTTTTTTTTTGGTCAGGATTATGAGGTTTCATGTTTTTATAATGTTCTCCTGAAGGCCTTACATTTATAATATAACATGTATGTTTCAGAGAAAAGTTGTGAAATTCTAATTATTTTCCTTCATCAGGTATAATTAGAATTTTTAAAGTCCTTTTGTGTACCCATATTTTCTTTAAGTGTTTACAAGATTGAAAAAGTGCAAAACTTGGTTGTCGAAGTAAACTATATCTTATCCATGTTGTTTCATACTGTTTAGGTGAGGATTTTTAACTTTTACAGCTAACAAATCTAAAAAAAACCTTACACGTAATAACAAGATGCTATTGTATATGTTATTTCTAGGTTGCTTCCTTGCCTTCTCAACTATATTTCCAAAGATGAACCTTTAAAATGGATGCAAATTTTGTCTAGTGTATATACATTTCTTTTAGAAGGAAATTCATAGCCTTGATCAGATTTTGAAATGTCTTTTTAATGCAAAAAATATAGAAAGAGTTAGAAAACACTGTAAAAGATGTTTCTCAACCTGGGCAAGACAGCTCCTATGGGAAACACAAATCTCTAAGGAAGTTAATAAGTAGAGCCATATTATTATGACAGCAGTATTGTGGGTTTTGTAGTTTCTTTTACCAACTCTTTTTGAAAGAATGTTGTCCTCTGATTAAGTATTTTGAATAGAAATATAAGTCAGAAGATTCTGTGGCCTAACTCCACTCCTGTGGTGTGTGGAAAGTCAGTCAACCTCACTGATTCTTGAGTTCCTCACCTTCCAACATGGTACGATATTATCTTTCCAGCCAGTTGCTCCTTTGGCCAGATTATTAGCATCTTCTCAGATCAAAGAAGGAAGAAAGGGAGAGCGGAAGGGAGGGAGGAAGCAAGGGAGGGAAATAAAGAGGAGGGAAGAAGGATAAACCTTACCCTCTTTCTCCAAACCTCAAGAACTTGAGAACGGTGTTCTTTTTCAGTGAGGCACAAAAGACAAATCCAAGATGGAAATTTTTTGAGTGCCTTTGATCCATTTCTAACAGAGATGCTTCAGGAAATACTAGATACTGACTTAAAACAATACAACCTATCACAGTAAATAGAAAACCACAGTTCACATTGTTATATGAACTTAAAATATTCTTTTACAAGACAGACAAAAGTTCTTTTCTAAGGTGAGTCACTGGAGATTCCTTTGTTTAAAAAGAGGAAAAAAAAATATATATATATATATAAACAGGAAGTTTTTATACCAAGTTCATACCACTTATGAAATTCAATCAAAACCAAACATCGTTTACTTTTCTAAGTAAATTATACCAATCTAGCATATACATACACGTATTTATAATTATAACTCAGAGAAACTAGTAGACCCAATTTTCTTTTTCTAAATTTCTTTACAATTGGATATCTTATCCTATAAATAAAACATACCACTTTATGAAGATTAGTAGTTGTTAATGTGAAAATCAAATAACTTTGAAAATACAGAAAAAAAATTTACTGAATTTCTAATTTCTCAGTGAATTTTTAATTACCCATTCCTTTCAACTGAAAATACTTGCAGTTTACCAAAAGACAATAACATGGAATATTCTTAATGAATACTAATATGACCCCCAAAACAAGGTAAAGTGGTTTTATCTGATTTTAAAATTGGCATAGTAATGTTGCCATAACCATTTTTTACCAAAAATTCTTCAATTTTCAGAAATAATTAGCTATGGGATATCTATAAACAGTATGTTTCTACAAAGCTTTGAAGTAGGGATTTAAACAAGTTCCAACCAGGGATTTGGGCTAGGTTCACTAGTTATATATGAGAAATATAATAAATAATATACATTTATAACTTTTGGTTATAACATTCAGGAGTGAAACCCAAGTATTCCAGATAATCTCAACATTATATAAAAATAATCTCTTCTTTAGTATGTGTGTATATACATACACATAAACATATATATGTCCTTTTCTAGAATACTGGATGAATTACAGTAGACTCTTGACTTTTTTTTTCTTGACATTTTTGTTCTTCAAAGTCTTTATACACATAAACACTCTTTCCACTCTCCAGGTCAAAGTTACCTTTCTTAAAAGGACCTAGTTACGCATTTTCTCACTGTGAAACATTTACTGACTTCAAATCACCTACCACAGCGATTCTTAGTCATAGCTGCATATGGTAATTTCCAGATAGGCTTTTTAAAATGCATTCCTGAGCTCTAAGACCAGTGATTCTGGTTTAACTGGTCCACTCTTACTAATGCAGGAACGCAGAAGGTTCTCTGAAATAGCGTTTGAGCATCAAGTCCCATAACTTTCTTCTCTTTATCCGGCACTGACATGGATTCATTTTATGTTCCAGCCATGCACGTATTTTTAACTCAACCAAAATATTTCAAGACTCAACCAAATATCCTTTCTGTAAAATCTTCCCCGGGTCTTGCAGACAGTGATTTGCCTGTTGGTAAAGTTCACCTGCCCTTTTTTGCACATCTGAATTACAGTAGCACATTCTCTGCACATCTGGACGACAGTGTTTTGTGGACTGAGGGTGGCGTGGTGCACTCTGTGTTTTTTGTGGACTGAGGGTGGCGTGGTGCACTCTGTGTTTTTTGTGGACTGAGGGTGGCGTGGCGCACTCTGTGTTTTTTGTGGACTGAAGGTGCGTGGCGCACTCTGTGTTTTTTGTGGACTGAGGGTGGCGTGGCGCACTCTGTGTTTTTTGTGGACTGAGGGTGGCGTGGCTCACTCTATGTTTTTTGTGGACTGAGGGTGGCGTGGTGCACTCTGTGTTTTTTGTGGACTGAGGGTGGCATGGTGCACTCTGTGTTTTTTGTGGACTGAATGTGCGTGGCGCACTCTGTCTGTCTTTGGCTCGCTCTATCCCACACAGATCTCTCCATTCTCAGTTCCCATCTTGTATGTCTCTGTACCTAGGACTCCATCACGTCCTCTTCCCATGTTTCCTTGTCTGCATCTCTCCATTTCTTTCGATACTTTTAACTTTCTACTTGTTCTCCCTGTTTGTGAGATCCCTCCCTTTACTGCCTATGACATAGAAGTACATTTTATGTGAATTGAGAAAAAATGGTTTTTTTGTGCCTTGTTCTACATTTTAAAACTGAATGAATGAAATCTTATTTCCCTCCCTAAGAAAAGTTTCAGATACAATTGTTTCTTATGTTTGAGGAGACTTAAATTGCTTTATATTGTAAACCTCAGCATAAAAAGGTTCCTCATTTTTTATTTCATTCCACAAATAGCTATTGAGTATCTCCCATTATCACCAAAAATATGCTAATAAGCTTTATGAGAATTTAGAGCTATAGAAAGACTGTAACTCAAGGCCATTACAGACCAGAAGCAGGTATAAGTTACAGTTCCTGATAAACAGGAGGGACTCCAACGGCAAATGTTAGACGTGCAAGTGCCAAGCATTGTTTACATATAATTTTACTGGGACAAATGCAGCACAGTGATACTGACTTTAAAATCGACATTGAATAACACCTGTAGTTGCATCAATATTTCAGTTATGTTAAATCTATGTGTACGTTTTTTTATTGAAAAAGCTTTCCATATCTTTTTCCCCATAAATGTCATCCCAACAAAAGTATTTTTACTATCAATCACATACAATAGAAAGGAAATCTACCTCTGTGGGAGTGATACCTGAGAATAGACTTGTGACATAAGTAAATGAATGTAGTTCTGCCAATCCCCCCCCGAAAAAAAAAACCAAAAAATGCCATTAGCCCTTTATACTCAAGTAATGGACTCAGGGAACGATTAATGATGTGATCATTTTATTATCTGATTATTGCTACCTTGAATTCATGTTTAATATTACATATATTTTGAAGATATAAACCCTTTTTAATGGCACAGAGTTAATTTCCATAGTATTTTTTTAAATCTCCTGATTTCACTCAACTATAAGGGATGGAGCGCTGTGGCCACAGGTCTGGCTCTTGTTAAGAATGTTTGTTATTTCTGATGCTGATCTGGATCCACAATGTAGATTTCTAAACACTAGGATTTAATATTTAAGACAAAGCTTTAAAAAACACTTAAAAAAGAATACGATATCACATGGAAGCTATCTAGTTTCTAAATCTTTTCCTCTACAAATTCCTACCTATTATATCTCCATCACCGTGTGGTCATTATAACCTTTATCTTCATTGTAGAGGTCCCATCCTTTCTGGTAGGTCTAGAGTGAAATTAAATCATAAGAAGACAGGTCGTATATCAGGAAATACTTGAAGGAAACACTGGTATAGATTCTTGAGTTAGTGAAAATATTTTCATTAAGAAGGCTTAAAAAGTCATTTGTATCTTAAGCAATTATATTTCAAATATACATTGTTATGTGACAATTTTTGGTGTGTTTTCAGTGTTTAAAGACATGGCACTTTTTAATAAGGCAATGTTATGCTATTATTTTTTTTCACATTTAACATTAGAGTAATTTATTGCTATATGGATGATATGGAAATATGATAAGCAATATGTCTTCTGCCAAAACGATGCCTTTTCAGTAGCCATAGTATGTCGGCCTGTAACTTCTATCAGCTCCAGTGATGTGTTGATAGTGGGCACTGGAGAGAGCTGACCCAGGACCACTCCCCACCTCTTTGCCACTGACTAGCTGGATGAGCTAACGAAAGTCTTTTAACCTCTCTGATTAACCCTGCCTTTTCCCAAGTGTTTCGTGATTAATAGAAATGGAAACAAAAAAGGTATACAAGTGTTGTTTAAAAAAGTAATTGTCATTATTTTGTTTTAATTAAGCCATAGTTCAGGCTACACTTTTATCAAATTAATCAGCTATCTTCTATAGCAAAACCAGCCATCTAGACATCCAGTAGCTTTATTCCTAGTACTATGCTATGATATAGTTGATTGATTCATCTGAAATTAGAACTAGAAGTATTCACGTAATTTCTTCCCCTACAAAGATAGTCTTTTGAGGTTGCAGCCTGTTTTATAAAAACAAAAAGGGCCTATCACTCTTTCATTACAAATATTTAAGAATACTTATTTTGGCATTTTTAAAATGTCTCTTTAAAGTAGAGAAAGCCTGACTAAAACACAACCCTTCCAAAAATCTGTGCTGTAATACCTGCTGGGATTGTTTTTATTATGACGATAATTTCACAAAAGGGAACAATGAGTCTAGAAATCATGAAATCATAGCCAAAAAAATAACATCCCTGTCCTAAAGAAGATTATGATATAAAATGCCCACGAGATGTCCTTAGGACTGCTTTGATCTGATATCTTATGCTCCGTTAATGGAATAACTATTACATTATTTTGTTTTTGCTGTGAATACTTGACAGTTTCTCTTATCTACATTTGCCTTCTCCACATCACATTTCAAGGTAGAATATGAATCCATTTAAATATTTTTGAAAATCCAGAAACTTGTGTATAAGATCCACATACACTGATAAGTGACATAAACAAGAGGAGCACTCAAAGAAGGGCCTAACTTTCCTTTTTCAAAATGTTCCTTTTAAATAGCCACTGGATGTGGAAAATGTCTACATCTCTTAAATTCAACAGGAAATACATAGCCGGATAGTCTAAGCAAAGTCCTAAATTGTTTGTCTTCACTATACTGAGCCATAAAATGATTTTAATGGCAAGAATATTACTCAGGCTCTGTGGTCTCACTGTAGTTTTCTTGTTCAAGGTTAGGAGAAAAGGGCAATCTCTATTTCTACCTGAAATCTGCTGTCTATTTAACAGAATATGATTTCATACTCCCTAGTTCTTACCAAATCCAAAATTGAGTAAGAATGCAGAGCAGCTAGCCGCTCACCTGGAGTGTGAAGTACAATCTGAACTAGATTGGTCTGCAGCCCGTGCCGTGAATTCAGACTGCCCTGGGCCTGCATGATTGAGTCCAGATTGGAGTACATCCTTATTTAAACTCAGGAAAAAGGCCTTACAGACCATCATTTGACCTTGGGCTAACAGGATCTATTCCACCAGAGTTAGGCCTGAAACACCGTGGCCTTAAAAATTGAAAATAAGAAGCAAAGAATAGTTTCCTTTAATAAATTGTCTTCCCTGTCACTGCAGAAGATTGAAGAATTTGGGGGGCATTGGTGATAAGTTAAACATAGCAGCAATGATTTAACACATATGTTCTCTGAATATCCTACAACCGAAGCAAAGAAAAACATGAAGGGGTCTGTTCCCTTCCTTAGAGCTGACCTCATTCCAAGGCGAGCTCGCCGGGTCACTTGCCTGGAGGCTGCGCCCCAGCCTGTCCACAGCCTGGTGCAGCTGTGGAGTCTGGAAGGCTGTTGCAGGTTCTGGATTAGTCCCAGAATGTCAGCCTCATTTTCGTTTACTGGCTCTCGTTGCCTTGTGTCATGCTGACCTTATTGTTAAACACAGGTTTGTTTGCTTTCTTTCCACTCATGGAGAAATGGGAAAGGCATTATTTTTAAGCTGGTTGAAAGCTTTAACTGATAAAGCACTTTCAGAGAAATGTGGATCAGGCAGCTAAGAAAGCAGACTCTGACCATGGCTTTACAGAGTGTGGACAGTCTTATTGTTAAATCTACAGTGTGGCGTTGGTGTCACGGTCACTGTTTAGATAGATGTGAGTGAAATATTTAAATGATATTGTACATAGGTTTTAGGAGAGTACTATAGCTTATTTTTGTTATCTTTTGAAACTGCTCTTAATATGCCAAATTTTGATGTATCCAATTTATCAAAGATAAATAATGCTAAATGAAACTCAGTTAAATCTATTTTCCTCTTGACTATTATATATAAAACTTAACGTCTCTTCATCTATGATGTTTACTGACCTATAAGTTTTTTTTTTAATTGTGAATTATTTTAGAGAGCAGGAGTTTTAAGCTTTTGCCACCAAAGATACCTTTTATTATCACCCTCCTCTAGAAAAGATTATATTTTAAAGTCTCTATTCACCAAACTGTTTTTCTATGAAGAAATAGTTTTGTTTTCTAAAGGTTTTATTATTCAAAGATGTATCAGTGAGAGCTCATGAGCAGCATGACAGTTGCATCCACTCTGATCTGATATTTTTACGCAGACTTAACTGGGTAGATAGAAAATTTTATTTTTTTAATGATAGCTAAATAACCAATGGAATTCTGTCATAGCTTTCCTAAACTAGGTTAAGAATCACAGATTTGAGATCATTATACAGTCTATCAAATTTTCTTCCTCTAGGGGGTTTAAATTCCATGAGAAAGACCAAAAACATGTACCATGTTGGTGTCAAAACAGAGATGCAGCTCTGCTTTTTCTACATAAAGTAAAAATATTACCTAGAATTTACTTAAAATGTTAAACTCTGCATTTGGTACGACTAGAGGTAGAAAGAGCTGTGCGCATAGCAGTCTTCAGAATGCATTACTTCATCAGCAAAGCATCTTTTTTTGACCTTAGTATTCTGTTTACTTTAACTTCTCTGATATGTGCATATCCACAAGAAAAATAAGAGCCCAAAAGTCTTTTTTAAAGAAAAAACTTTCGGCTTGGCGCCTATAGCTCAACTGGCTAAGGCGCCAGCCGCGTACACCTAAGGTGGCGGGTTCGAATCCCCACCCGGACCCGCCAAACGACAATGACGGCTGCAACCAAAAAATAGTCGGGCGTTGTGGCGGGCGCCTGTGGTCCCAGCTACTTGGGAGGCGGAGGCAGGAGATTCGCTGGAGCCCAGGAGTTGGAGGTTGCTGTGAGCTGTAATGCCACGGCACTCTACCCAGGGGGACAGCTTGAGGCTCTGTCTCAAAAAAAAAAAAAAAAGAAAAGAAAAGAAAAAACTTTCAATGAAAATTTGGAAAAAAATATAAAAGTTTGTTGTATTTTGGAAGGAGTAAATATGATTTTAAAAAGTTAAATGGAGGCCAAGCACAGTGGCTCACACTTGTAATCCTAACACTCTGAGAGGCCAACGTGGGAAGATCCCTTGAGCTCAGAGAAGCCCTCTGTCTCTACTTAAAGTAGAAAAAAATGAGCTAGGGGTTGTGGCAGGTGCCTGTAGTCCCAGTTACTCAAGGGGCTGAGGTGGGAGGGTCGCCTGAACCCAGGACTTTGAGGTTGCTGTGAGCTAGGCTGATGCCACAACACTGTACTTTGGGTAATAGAGTGAGACTCTGTCTCAATAAAATTAATTAATTAATGTTAAATTGAAAGCGTCCTTAAATATTAAATATTTTTTCCTCAATTTTTGAGGAATAGTCATGCTAATGATAAAAAACCTGGGTGATTATCTACAGTGGTAACAAAAGGCTAAATGTTAGAGAAGTTATCATTCGCTATCTTTACACTTAAAAATGTAAATATGTTCAGAGGCTTCCTTTTGCTTTTTCAGAAAGTTTTCCATTTTCTAATTTGAGGCTATGTGGCTTAGAAGAAAGTCACTGACCTGTAAGTCTCTGTTTAGCTGGCAGCTGTTTGGGTGTCTTAACACTTCCACCTAAAAAATGAAGAAAAGGAAAATTCTAGCACCAAATTATCCCTTTCAGTTTAAAAGTAGAATTAAAGTATCACTTTCAACTCTGAAACTACAAAGTTTCTGTTAACAGTTTACATCAGTATCACACAGCCAGCTCTCAGTTATCCATGCTAACACAAGAAAAATATGGCCTAGAAAACAAGAACAAAATAATGTGATTTTTTTGGCAAAGCTGAAAAGTCTTACTTTAGGTATCGTTTAATTCTTCAGCAACTAGCTATGAAGCCCTGGCTGTGTGTGTACCAGTTGCTTCACCAGATCGCGGAGGTGACTGGTTGGTGTTCCGTCTTCTCTGAGCTCGTAGTTGGAAGGGGGGTGGGCCTGTAAGTAGATGTTTAATATTGTACTGTAGACACTATGCTGGAGGAAGTACAGTGAGAACCTCAGAGGAGCCCTGAACTTGATCTTAAGAGTTGGCAAAGGCATCTTGAAAACAGTAGTATAGTTTAGGAATTAGCTGAGTATGCAGGGCTGGGAGGTGCCAGAAGCAGGAGGAGAAGAGGGGCATCTCAGACAGAGTTGAGGACACGTACTCAGAGCCGATGGGAGAGAGAGTGTGGGGTGGGGCCTGGAGGTGGGAATGCGGAAGAAAGCAGGTCCAGATGATCAAGGCCTTGAATACAGGTGTTACGGAGGGTAACCTTGGCTCTCTTGTGATCAGAAGAGCAGAACAATTCACACAAATATATTAGAAAGCTCTCTTTTTCTGTAATATGGAGAATAGAATGGAGATGACTCATTCTGGAAGCAGGCAGAATATTTTTGAGGAAGTTGCAGTATTTTAGGTGAAAGTGATAATCGTAAACACGAAGACTTGTGGGTGGTCATGACCTCCTCTTGAATTTTCAAGAAGAGTTTGCAGCATTGACAGAACTGGTGAAAGGAGATGAAATACACCATATAAATTGTCAAACAAGGCCAGATGTAGAATCACTCTGCTTATGTGTCGAAATTGCAAGTTTTCCACCAAAAAAGACAATGAAAACTAAGAAACTTGGTTGTATCAGGTTCCATAACCCTATCTGTCCAAATGATCTCTTCCCCTCCACCACGTCTCTGCAGCCTTAAAACCCAGGTCTGCACACAAACACGAAGAGTAGGACTGCTCAAGGTTCAGAAGACGGGAAAGAAAGGGAAACTGAGGTGTGTTGAATGAGTACAAAATAAACACATCTTTGTATACACCCTGCCTCAGAGGCCATGGTGTAGAATGACATACGGCATGTTCACACACACACAAATCTAATTCTCTGAAGGGGGTCACAGCTTTCTGAGCCCTCCACAATGTGTGTGGGGGGTTGACAAGGGGGAACTGATAAAGAGCAAACATCACAGTTAAGAATAAACCCATCTCTTTTAGTTTAAAAGAGCCTTGTTTTAGACTTCCTCATTCAATTTCCATCAAGAGCTGGTCTTCCTTTTGACTTTCTCTACCCAGGCAGCCCCTAGGAAAGAGAGCATCTTTCTATACACAGGCAGGTGGTGCCTGTGGGTGTGACGGGGCGGCTGGTTTGCCCTGGTCCTCACTGGCCATGCCAGCCCCTTGCCATACCTGTTCATAGAGCTCCTTGCTCTCATCTCAAGTTTAGTCTTTGGCCTGTGAATTCATTGGTTCTCTCTGCTTTAGTACTGCAGAGCGCTGGGATTCTGCTGGCTTTTCAGTCCTTGCTGGCTTAGCAGATGGCTCTTAGGCTGAACTGTTTTCCCCACCTGGCCTCTGCTGTGGGGGGTTGCCTTGCCCCTAGAGAAAGTGCTGGCTCCCCAATACTGGCCAAGCTCTCTCCCCACCTGGCTGGCACCATGCTAAACCGAGGCTTCTCTGAGATGCTGCAGAGTTTTCAGGCAGCACAAAAGCCTCGATTTTCTTGGACTTCCCCCTACTTGTCTGGATGTTCTATTGCTCATCTCACCATCTTTAAGTTTTAGTTCCAAAATATGGCATCAGGCCCCCTTACCCTACCTCTTCCTTTTTCTGAATCACGGAAGCCTCTCACTTCCTTGCCCTGACTCTTGGAGGCCTCTGCTGGGTCTTAGACTGATTTTTTAGCTATCCCTAGGCACTCTGTGAGTAAGGCCAACTGTTAAGGGTATCTTTCAGAGTTAGAAGGACTTTTTCTTGAGAAAGCCCTACTTTCCAGATCTGCCTTTCCACAGATTTCAAAAACCAGTTGGGGAAATCAGAAGTTTAATGTTGATTTTCTTTAAGCCGTTCAGGATAACAATTCTAACTCTCCCCGAAGCAATGTGCCTGCTCCTAACTGACCACAAGAATGTGCAGGTGCCAGAAAGAAGTACTAATGTATTTCAGGAGCATATACTTTGAAAGTGCTTGGGACTTCACATGAGGCTCTGTGGAGAGGATGAGACTCCACCTGCATCTGTGCGTGCCTCACTGTTCTGGCACGGGCTGGGAAAAGATGCAAAGCTGTAAACGTCAGCGATCAGGGACCCTAACATTGCCATTGCATACTTACGCTCAATGAAATGTCTCATAATCCAAAATACTTTCAGACTGTTTTTCAAATAGTAGATTGTCACATTTAATTATGTTGAAGTTGACAAAATATTCAAAGTTCTCCACCCTGTAGTAAAACTAGAGTAACACTAGTTACAAGAGCACGGACTCTTTCTCTCTCCCCTCCTGGTTCTCATGACTGCTACCCAATGTTGAGTAAATGGTAGGTCACTAAGTGTATTTACCACATTGATACTTTTAAAGATATTTAGCCCCATCTACTTCACACATCGTGCTCTTCATTTCTGAGTGAAAAAGACGTTAGTTGACAGTACACCAGAACTTAACCTGGGGGGGAGGGGTTTGCTGAGAAGAAGCTGTCTATCCAGCTGTGAATGCTTAGCAATGGTGCCCTGGTGATGGCTGGGTGACAATGGAGAGATTAAAAAATTAGGTGATAGTGGGCCCCTCACAATATCTTCACAGATGTGTATTTAAGCTAAGGTCCAAATTCCTGTCTTTTTTAACTAAAAGTGGATTTCAGAGGAAATATTTCATGATTCAGCTTGACAGGTGTTTTACAATAAACTGGCCGGTAGTTTGAAATAAATCATCTACACACAATAAGTTCTCTTAAAAACAATATTGGGAATTTAACTTAATACTTACTGCTATTCTGTGTGATAATAATGAACTAATTTCTATATCTCTCTTTATTAATGAATTAGAACATCTGAAACCTCAAAGTAATTGCACATAAAGTACATATAAACCATCGGTACATTTCTCTTTACCAGTCACTTTAAATTTATGACCAGCATTTCAGTTTGTATAATACTGTGCATGGCATAAGGGAAGCTATTAATATGGGTCGTCTGACGTGATAAAGACAATATCCTTGACTGTGCACTTTAACAAAGCAAGGAACTATTCTTAGAAAATTAAATTGAAGCCAACCACATAGTTGTTTTCATGTTTAAATCATAAAGGCAAAATAGAATCAACTGATACTTGGTGGAATTCAATAATGCACTGTTTGAGTTACCTTAATTTAAAAATTTGATATTTGTTATGTGGATGTTAATTTTCCTTTGAAATGTAATACATTTAACATTAAAGTGAAAGAGAATGTGATTTAATTGTTAATAACAGAGCTTTTCACACTATTACTGTGCATTAGTTTTATTATTGGGAGTATTTTGGAAATATGCAAATATGGTCCTTAGTAAATGAAAAAAGTGCCTAGAAGGTGTAAAGAGCCACGTTAGGTCTTTGGAGACACAAAGATAAAAGAGTAGAACAGGTTTCTTGTTTCAAGTTTCAGTTGATAATGCCAGATATTATTAATTGTTTGAAATGTAAACATAACTTGTTTCTTACTGAATCGACTAGACTTAGAATAGATTGGAGAAACCAGAAAATTTAATTGTATCATTTGGCCATGAAAATGTTACTGTAACAAAAAAAAATGTCATTTATTCCTGTTTAGTAGTACATTTTCAGTTTTTAAATTAAACATGCCCCCATATTCAGACTTACAAACTTAATGTTTCATAAAACAATATGCTATTTTTTGTAAATACTTGATTTTGATATTTGGTAGAGTCTTTCTAATTTACCTTTAATTACTTAATGAATACAGAGTAAGTGGTTGTGAATGTAAATGCACTTGAAACTCTCTTCCTCATGTCGTTGTATGTCACTGTGTGGAATCCTACAACACGCTAAAGAGTGTGGAGCTGTCTGGATGCTAACAGTGTACAAATAGTACCTAAGTATCTGCTATTTAAAATCTACATTTTATCTAAAGGGAAGGATATTATATTCACCTAGATTAGGTCAAATCATCTCACAAATGATCTAATTGAAACAAACAGAATAACTTTACAAAATGGAGAGCTCTCTGATCATTTATTTGTGAGTAGTTTGGAACTCATAAACTTAAGCAACGTAGGAAGTCTATGAAAAGTATTTTCATGTCAGAATTATGCAGTTCCCCAGGATTATGCTCTGTTAGAACAGAAGCAGGATGGTACAGAGAGCATATGCTCTGGAGCCACACCATCTTTATGTGATTTGGGGCTATACCACCAGCTAACTATGTGACCTTGCAAACTACATCTCTGCCTTAGTTTTTCTAGTCTGTAAAATGGGTATAAGAAGAGGTCCTCTTCCATAAGGGTGTAATAGGGATCAAATTAGTATAAGAAGAGTTCTTAGATCAGTTCCTGGTTTATCAAGCACTATGTAGGTGTTTTGTCCAATTTAAGTGACTTTTTCTTCCATAAGTAATCTTACATAAACTATTCAGCAAAAGTAATTATTAATAATTTAGGTTATGGGAAATTCAATACTGTGGTACTTATCAAAGTGAATTATTTTGGCAAATAAAATTAAGATGGACTGTTACAAGTGAAAAAATTGGATATAAATCAATAAAACTACCAATCTAAGTAGCCACAATTTTTCAATTCCTATAACTGAACCAGTTTCTAAATGAGGGAGATTGGACTAACTAAATCTATCATATTTTTATAGATCTAACTCCCCACTACTAAATATTTTTTAAAATATGAAAAAAGATAAAGGAACTTTTAAGATATAGTTAATAAAATAATAATGAAAAAGCTATTTGTGAAATAGTTAAGATTAAATTATAAATCCAAAATTTTATTTTGTTGGCACTAGGGGACTTTGATATTGTTTAGATCTCAAAAATTATTATGGGAACCATAAAGTAAGGTCTTTGCTTTGCAAAATACTGTTTTGTGGTAGTCTTTGTTCTGACACTTAAGAACATCCTGGAAATTTAAGATAATTATTTTTTTTGGAATAAAATTTGAATCAAATATGTAAATGGGGGAGGATGGATGGAGGGTGTATAGTTGGTGGGACCACACCTACAGTGCATCTTACAAGGGTACATGCGAAATTTACTTGGTGTAGAATATAAATGTCTTAACACAATAACTAAGAAAATGTCATGAAGGCTATGTTGACCAGTTTGCTGAAAGCATTTCAGATTGTGTGTAAAACTAGCACATTGTACCCCATGATTGCATTAATGTATACAGCTATGATTTAATTAAAAAATATGTAAATGGGATATGTTTCATGGAAAATAAAATAACACTAACTATGGTTAACCTCTGCACATTGCGCTGCGGTCAGCATGTTTACTTCCTTTAATTTGCCTAGTGTACTTTTTCTTCCCATGGCAGAAACTAATCATCTTTTATTTTCATTGATATCTCCACATTTTATGATCACTAAAAGCAGAATGCATCTTATAATTTATGTTATCTTACAATACCCTTAGCCAAGTGGAAGTGGTCTACAGTTATGTGAAAACTTTTCCTTGACACCCCCTGGCAAGATCAGAAGACATCACAAGCTGGGTCTTACCTTCACTGAACTGCAGTGTGTGTATTCATTGTTCATTAATAAAATTTAATTCTCCTTACTTCTCTTATCATGTGTTGGTGTCAATTACTAATTATTATTTATCATAAATCAGTTCTTACAATATGCAATCTGAAGAATTACTGGTTTTTTAACTGTCACTTACTTGAGACCCTACAATGTACCGGATCTTGTACTGGGGAGAACTGTACATAATTTATCACAACCCACTTTATAGAAAAGGAGACAGAGGCTCAGTATAGGACATTTAAGTTCACCAAATAATTTCTTGTACCATTTCTTCTTCCAAAAAAAAAAAAAAAGGAAAGAAATTTCTTAAATAGTTCTGATAAAATTGATGCCTTAATACCTGTCCTATTTCAAAGCTTCCTTTTTTATTTTTATGTTTTAATCTTTATGTAGTAGAGGCTAAGATAAATAACCATGTAATCCCTATATAAAAGATAGATGTAAGATGCTAAGCATTTCAGTTGAAAAACAGTTAAATTTGGGCCATATGATAACAAAGAGAAAAATAGTAACATATATGAAAATTTTCATACAATTCCCATTTAGATATTGAAATTTTTTATTAATTTATTGTTAAACTTTTAGCAGAATTATATAATAGAATTGCTCCTTTTAAATAAGATTTAAATTACACCAAGTTGGATGATATACAACAGAGGAAATAAATATCATTACTTGTCATACTTATCTTTTTTTTTTTTTTTTTTTGAGACAGAGCCTCAAGCTGTCCCCCTGGGTAGAGTGCCATGGCATTACAGCTCACAGCAACCTCCAACTCTTGGGCTCAAGCGAGTCTCCTGCCTCAGCCTCCCAAGTAGCTGGGACCACAGGCGCCCGCCACAACGCCCGGCTATTTTTTGGTTGCAGCCGTCATTGTTGTTTGGCGGGTCCGGGCTGGGGATTGGAACCCGCCACCTTAGGTGTACGTGGCTGGCGCCTCAGCCGGTTGAGCTATAGGCGCCAAGCCGTCATACTTATCTTGATAATCACAAATCTGTACATGTTTCTTAATGATTTCAATGATTAAAAGATGCAGTGTTCTTACTGAAATATTACTGAATCATGAACAATTAATCAAAGGGTAGAATAGAATAATTTTAAGAACTGTGATCACTGTCAAGAAATGTTTAGGTTTTTTAGAAAATTTTTATGATTTTAAAACCATTATTTTAGTTATTCAAGCTCCTAAATGATATTTTAGTTATCAAAAAGTATATATAATAAGAAACATTATCTAATCCCCCACTAAACTTGCATATAGAATAACTAAGGCCAATTGCATAAATTATCTATCAAAGTCAAGTTAAGGAGAAAAGCTATTGAGCACTATTCAAATTCTTTTAACCAAAGAGTATTTACATATAGCTTGGTCAAATTTTCAAGTTTTAGTGTAAATATTCTTTTCTGGCAGTTTAAGAAGGGATAGTTATCTCTAAAAATGTCTAAAAAATAAAAATCATTAGTAACCTGGTTGATAATAGGCTATGGCATGTGGTAAGGATGGAGATGACCAGTAGACCAGAACACACATACCTGTGGATTGCCTAAAGAGAGATGGCCTAGACCCAAATTTCAGGCTCTTGTTAACACTTAAATAAATACTTGTGGTAAAACAAACAGCAATACTTCACTCGGAGTTCTGAAAAGTAGGTTTGTCACTATTCTTAAAAGTAATGTATTATGTTCTTAATAATCTATCTTTGATTCTCTGAGCCTCAGTATTTTAACCCAACCAGTAGAGTTAATACTTTAACACTAAGCTTTGGGTTTAAATGATAGAGTATTTACAAAATCCATTCAAAGACTATAAAACTCCAAACAAAGATGATTTTTTTCCCTAAGATATGGGTAAGTACATGCTAAACATAATATTTTATAACATAGGTAAATGACATCATTGAACTAAGAAATGCATAAATCTTGGGTCACCAAAACGAATACATGATTGATAGTAATCAAAGCACACCAAGCTTATCAATATAGCTATTTAATTTGTTAAAAGGCCTGACAAACCTACACTGAAAGATATTAGAATGCTGATGTGGCAGAGAAACACAGCTCGTGCCGGAAGGCTGTTTGTGTTGAAGCTCATCTCGAGGACAGAGTTCCAAGTCCTCTGTGGACCTTGAAACTGTGTAGTTCAAGCGGTCATTGTAAATTTATGCGCATGCCCCTCACTGGAGGTCAGTTAGGAGCTACTTCCTGGAAGACGTAATGTCAGAAATTGGTTGTTTGCTCAGGGATCAGTGGCTCATGCATGTAATCTGGCACTTTGGGAGGCTATGGTGAGAGGATCACTTGAGGCTAGGAGTCTGAGGCAAGCCTGAGCAACATAGCAGGACCCCATTTCTACCCAATACAACAAAACCAGCACGGCAGGGTAGTGGCACACCTGTAGACCCAGCTACGTGGGCGCTGAGGCAGGTTTGAGGTTGCAGTGAGCTCTAATGATGCCACTGCACTTTAGCCTGAGGAACAGAGTGAGATCCTGTCTCAAAAAAAAAAAAAAAAAGAAAAAGAAAAAGAAATTAGAAGAGTTGTTTGAAATTTAAAATTTTTTCATGTTCCAAATAAAGAATTATATTTGTGACTATTATTTTAGAGGCCTTCAGTTTTGAACAAATTTTATGAAAAGATAAGCCTTTTATATTTAAAGTTGATGTAAACTTTTTTCTTTTCATTAAGTCATATATACATAGATCATGAATACGTTTATGCCTTTTGCGATTCAATGTGTTGACTTTTTGTACAAATTAAAGTGCTTACATCCAACTAATTAACATAGCTTTCACCCCATTTACTTAATCATTTACTTAAGACATTTGTGTTCTATACTTGATAGATTTGACTTATACCCTTTCAATATGCTCCATAGGTGTGGTCCCACCTAACCCTCCTATCAACCCACCCCTCTCCCTTCCCATCTCCCTCCACTTCCCTCCTTCATCCTGGGTTATAGTTGTGATTCATCTTTCATATGAAAGTGTGAGTGATTATAAATTGGTTTCAAAGTAGTACTGAGTACATTGGATTTTTTTTCCATTCCTAAGATACTTTACTAAAAAAAATATTTTCCAGCTCCATACATGTAAACATAAAAGAAGTAAAGTCTCCATCTTTTTCAATGCTGCATAGTATTCCGTGGTATACATATACCACTGTTTATTAATCCATTCATGGGTTGATGGGCACTTAGGGTTCTTCCATGACTTGGCAATTATGAATTGAGCTGCAATGAACAATCTGGTGCAAATCTCTTTGTTGCCAAGTGATTTTTGGTCTTTTGGCTATATACCTAGTAGAGGAATTGCAGGATCAAACAGCAGGTCTACATTTAGATCCCTGAGTGTTCTCCAAACTTCTTTCCAAAAGGAACATACTAGCTTGCATTCCCACCAGCAGTGCAGAAGTGTTCCCTTTTCTCCACATCCACGCCAATATCTGTAGTTTTGGGATTTTGTGATGTGGGCTACTCTTACTGGAATTAGATGATAACTCAAAGTGGTTTTGGTTTGTGTTTCTCTAATGATTAAAGATGATGAGCATTTTTCATGTCTGTAGAGAGTGCACCTATCTTCTTTGGAGAAGCTTCTGTTCATGTTTCTTGCCCACAACAAAATGGGATCACTTATTCTTTTCTTATTAATAAGTTTGAGTTATTCTACTTATTAGACCTTTGTCAGAAACATAACCTGCAAAAATCCTCTCCCAGTCTGAGGCCTGTCTCCTTGCTTTACTTACTGTGTTCTTGGCTGTGCAGAAGCTTTTTAGTTTGATCAGATCCCAGTAATGTATTTTTGGTGTTGTTTCAATTGCCCTGGGGGGTTCCTCTTCATGAAGTATTCTCCTAGGCCAATTTTTTCAAATGTTTCCCCTGCACTCTCTCCAAGAATTTTTATAGTTTCATGTCTTAAGTTTAAGTCCTTTAACCAGTGAGAGTCAATTTTTGTTAATGGTGAAAGGTGTAGGTCCAGTTTCAGTCTTCTACAAGTCGCCAGCCAATTCACTCAGCACCATTTGTTAAATAGGGAATCTTTTCCCCAATTTATATTTTTGATAGGCTTATCAAAGATCGAATGATGATAAGTGTCTGGGTTCATGTCTCGGCTCTCAATTCTGTTCCATACATCTACCTATCTATTTTTGTGCCAGTACCATGCTGTTTTGATCACTATTGATTTACAGTATAGTCTGAAGTCTGGTAGTGTGATTCCTCCTGATTTGTTTTTATTTCTGAGTAAAGTCTTGGCTATTTGAGGTTTTTTTCTGTTTCCATATAAAACGAAGTACTAATTTTTCCAGATCTTTAAAGTATGACAGAGGTGCTTTAATAGGAATTGCATTAAAATTATATATTGCTTTGGGTAGTATGGACATTTTAACAATGTTGATTCTTCCCAGTCATGAGCATGGTATGTTTTTCCATTTGTTAACATCTTCAGCTATTTCTTTTCTCAGAGTTTCATAGTTCTCTTTATAGAGATCTTTCATGTCCTGTGTTAGGTACACTCCCAGATATTTCATCTTCTTTGGCACTATTGTAAAGGGAATAGAGTCCTTGATGGTTTTTTCAGCTTGACTATTGTTGGTATATATAAAGGCAACAGATTTGTGGGTATTGATTTTGTATCCTGAGGCACTGCTGTATTCCTTGATCACTTCTAAGAGTTTTGTAGTTGAGTCCCCTAAACTTAAAAAAAAATCTTCTCTATTTGTAACTCACTTAGTAGAATGTTTTCTTTTTTGTTGTTGTTATTTTGGGGTTTTTTGTTTGTTTGTTTGTTTTGTTTGCATACGTAGTGAGGAAGCTGGCCTAGAAAGAGGTGGTCTGGGGACAGGAAGGGATTATGGCTTGTTCCTAAATCATCAGAATTGGCTGTCTACCCTGGGCTGAATTAATCAGGTTCCTATCTGATGGTTTGTTTCACTTTTGCTATGTAACTACCAAGAACTAAGAAAATTCTGAACTTACATACAGAAACTATTTACCCTTTACATAATTTTATATTTTTAAAACTTTTTGCATAGAATTAAATTATATATATCATATGAAACTATATTTCCTTAACCTGTTGTTACCCTAAGTGATTTCTACTTGAATAGGGCTTATACTGAAATTATTCAGGAAGAATAAAGGTCTATTCTTAACTCTGCACACAATGCATGAGTGCAAGGTCAGGAACACAAGCAAACCAGACGAAGAGGTAACCACGTCCCTTTCAAAAAAAGAGCAAACATTTCCACAAAACACAGGGAAAAAGAGTTTGAAGCTTGATTCAAAAATCTTGTCATAAATTGTGCTGTAACACTTCCTGTTGAGCTGGTATGAATTATATAACCTCCCAGAATCTCATTTCCCCATCTGAAAAATGGGGGCACATGATATTGAGATACACACACTCACACAATAATCAAGTAAATGAGGTGAAAGCTATGTTGATTGGTTTGATCTAACCACATCAGATTGTATAAAAAAAATCAGCACATTGTACCCCACATATGCAATGACTGTATTCATGATCTATGTGTATCTGACGTAATAAAAATAAAATAAAAATTTAAAATTGGGGGGAACTATATAATATTATTTACTTCACTTTAGATGACTTGTTCCTTATCTTTACATTGGAAAATGGACAATTGTGCCTCAATATAACTTTTTTTTTTTTGAGACAGAATCTCACTATGTCACCCTCAGTAGAGCGCCATAGCATCACAGCTCACAGGAACCTCAAACTCTTAGGCTTAAGTGATTCTCTTACCTCAGCCTCCCAACCACAACCTGGTTATGCCAATCACAATGCCCAGCTATCAATATAACTCATAAAAGATTTTTGTTTTTGTTTTATAAATTCTTAGTAGTTATTGTATTTGTTTAAATTCAGGCAATTTGAACCTGAAAGTTTCTAATTAATTACTGGAAAATATAAGAAACATCTAATTTCTTTCTATTTCCTACACATCAATAATCTGAAGAAATTTATGACACAATAATTCTCCCAAATAATTTCACTCTAGTTTTATTCCATCAATAATAAATATGGATAGCTATAGTATACACTAATAAACTGTGAAACACTGACACTTTGATTTGTAAAACTTTCAAACCTAATGAAGTTTTCCTTGAATTAAAACTTTTCATTTTTTTCTGAACTCTATTTTCAATAATTTTAACTATCTTTTAAAAAGCAATTTTTGTTTAATCTGCAAAAACAATCTTTTTGTCTTTCTATTTCTTCTTCACATATACCATTTCTCCCATGCCCTTTAATAAATTCTTAGTTCTGCAAAACAAATTTTTTCATTATACTTTTCCTAAAATTGAACTTAACATGACTATTTAAAAATGTTTACTTGCTTTTTAATTCTTCCCAGCTATATTCAGAAAAGCCTATTATTTTAACTACTTGAACAATAAGGAAATAGCTTCACATCATACCAAGGACAAACTATTCAAGCAGATATGCGGAAGTTTGTCTTATTGATTAAAGCAAAAAGAGTAAAATAATTTGAACAGTGGATGTTAACAATGTGCATGCTAAATTTAAAAAATATTTAATAATCATCTTCAGGCTCAGTGTCTATAGCTCAGTGGCTGGGGCACTAGTCACATATACCAGGGCTGGCAGGTTCGAACCTGACCCAGGCCTGCCAAACAACAATGACAACTGCAACAGAAAAATAGCTGGGTGTTGTGGTGGGCTTCTGTAGTCCCAGCTACTTGGGAGGCTGAGGCAAGAGAATCTCTTAAGCCTGAGAGTTTAAGGTTACTGTGAGCTGTGATGTCACAGCACTCTACAAGGGTGACATAGTGAGACTGTCTCCAAAAGAAAAAAAAATCATCTTCAAAATATGTATTTCAAATTAGTAAGGTCCTCTGAATTAATTTGAAAGTCATTGTGTTTTAATCTGTTCTTTGAATCAGTATTTTTTACATGGAAGTTTTGAATGACATAGAAGAATACATACATTAGAGGATGTAGAAGTTAATTTGTCTTGTAATAAATAGTGATCTCACTATTGGAAACATTACTGTTAAAATGCCTCACTGGCTCTGAAATATTTCATTCATTTCCACATATCTAACTGATATTTTCAACACCACAATCTAGTATCTAAATGGATAAATCTTATCCAGATATGTATTGCATTTAAAACATTTTATTGTTTAATAATATCTATTTCTTTGACTGGGTTTGTTTTTATTTTGTTTTATTTTGCTCTCTCAGTATACTGTTTAAGATATAAAATTGAAATATGGTGAGAGATTCCCAAAATATTAGAGTTTCTAAAGCCTGTAAATATCATTTGGCCCCTGGGTTATTTGTCTGTGATCCAAGGACTGGCTTGGAGGTAGCTCTAACCCTGACATGGTCTAGACCAGTGGTTCTCAACTTGTGGGTTGAGACATTAGGAAGGTTGAGAACCACTGGTCTAGACACAATTTTAACTTTTGTGTGTGTACACACGTTTTTCCATCACTCTCTTCAACTTCTCAGAAAGTTCAGCTATGACAACATGTTAGGAAACATAACCAATTCCACCACCTCCTTTTACATAAAGAGAACCTGAGACTCAAGGGAGTTCTGTGACTGATCCAAGGTCAGAGAGGGTGTGAGTGTGAGAGCGGAGCCAGATGCTGATTCATAGGTTAAGTTTCTTCTATATTCTCACCCTCACTACTCCATTTCTGACCCTAGATGTGTGAGGTTTTTCCTCCAATTCTCTGCCGATACCCACTGGGTGCCCTATGTTGCGATTCAACTCTGATGCTGTTTAGGTGGAGCTGATGCTGACCTCAAGTGTTGAGACCTCAGTTCCACAAGACTGCGCTCACTTCAGATCCAATCAAAAGGGTGAGTTAAAAAAAAAGGGGGTGGTGAGTTACTCGACTTCTGCCTGACTTAGCTAAAAGGAAAAGGTGCCATGACCCCCGCTCAGGTTCAGTCATTTGCTAGAAGAATTCATGGAACTCAGGGAAACAGTTTTGTTTACCACATTTTTACATTTTATCCCTTAAAATGTGAATTTTGGGAAAACTGAAATGCATTTCTCACATTTCTGCAGATACACTGAGTTTTTAAGCACAATAAATCTCCGTCCCTTCTCGTCAATCAAAATAAATGATAGAAGTTGGTATTTTTGCTCCACTGAATATGGTCTTTAACCTATTCCCTGGTAAATGTCATATAACCTTTTACTTTTTTATTCTTTGGAGTTAGAGGATATATAAAATAAGCACAAAAGTCAGAATATAGTTTAATGAAGACTTAGCAATTTCATAACTTTACGTGTTACCTCGGTCTTTCATCGCCAGCTTGTGCAAAACTCAGTGCAGATTCCAAATGTAAAATAAATAGAAGAATGAACTCTATAAAACATCTCTTTTGAAATGTTTCAAACATGGTTAAGAAAGTTTGGACGCAGAATTAAACTTCATTGTCTCCTAAAGTGGCCATTATAAAAACAATCAGGCGTTGTCTAAATGTTTGATCCAATAATCATTAAAATAGAATCTTATTTCAAAGAGTGAAGACTTAGGTTAGTTTAAAATGATTGAGAAGAATGAAATAGAAAATATTTCTTCAGGTCAGACAAAAACCTAAAAATAATGACAGAAAAGTAATGTCCCCTCACTCCCTAATAACTAATAAGCCTCACACTCCCATTATGTCTTTTTTTTTTTTTTTTTTTTTGAGACAGAACCTCAAGCTGTCCCCCTGGGTAGAGTGCCATGGCATTACAGCTCATAGCAACCTCCAACTCCTGGGCTCAAGCGAGTCTCCTGCCTCTGCCTCCCAAGTAGCTGGGACCACAGGCGCCCGCCACAACGCCCGGCTATTTTTTGGTTGCAGCCATCATTGTTGTTTGGCGGGTCCGGGCTGGGGATTCGAACCCACCACCTTAGGTGTACGTGGCTGGCGCCCTAGCCGGCTGAGCTATAGGCGCCAAGCCTCCCATTATGTCTTAATGAAAAACTTACAGGATTGTGTTAATAAAAGACAGGGTCCACACTCAAATAAGTCTTGGTCTCATTAGAGATGAAGAATAGTATATGCAAGAGAAGAATCTGAGAAATTTAAACCATGATATAAATACATCTTAAATGATAGGCTTTAATTCTGATTTTAGAGTTTAGAGAAGAGAGACGCTACTGAAGACCAAAAGAATCTGGTCTGGAGCTGGGATGGAACAGGTTGACCAAAGAGAAAACAGAAAGTCAAAGTTACAGCAGACTTTTTAGACTAAATCTTTAGAAGAAGTGCATAAGTGTTTAGCTGAGAAGTTAATGTTATAAAACTACATTGGAGGAAAAAGAAAGTACATAGACAGACATTTATCTTAAGACAACTCCATGATTCGACAGTATCATTAAAAAAATGGAGAACATAGGAAAGATTATTGAATAAAAAAGAACTTAAAACTTGAAAAATATTAAGCATGTAATATTACATTGAAATGCCATAGTAAAAGAAAATCTTATTTCAGCCATTATCTATGAGAGTATTTGAGAAATTACTTTTAATTGCTAATTCTTTCTCAAAACACTGTTGGTGATATTATGACTTATTTTCATGTTTCTGTTTCCAAATAAAAATTTCAGCCAAGAAACTCAAAATAAGGTAAAGCTGCATGCTTCATGAAGGCAGCCTACCTTAATAGAGACAAGGACGGAAGGGAGGCCGGAGGGAGAGGGAGGACAAGGGCGGAGTGGGCGGAGCAGGAGGGGAGAAAGAGGAGCAGATGGGGGTGGGGGGCGGTCTCGGTCGCCTTAGCAGATTATGGTTCCTTAAGGTCATGTTCAATTCACTGCCAGGATCCACAATTGTAAGAAAATGTAACAAATCAGCTTCTCAATTATGTTGACAAAGGTTACAGCTTCCCTGGTATAGTACTTTTTCTTAAGATTCCTCTGTGTTCTAGCTCTGAAGGTCAATGAATGTTCCCACGAATCTTTGCACGTTTATACCAAAAGTACAACATAAACTTGGGCAGAAGAGGTAACTCTGGCCCAGCTGGGCTTTTTAGGTTGACACTGTAAATACAATGGAAGGCTAGCCGATTTCACACTATTGCTAAAGAATTAAAGAATATAATTGGCATCCAAAGACTCAGAAGAGAGAGTCGTGAAAGTGAAGGTCAATCTTTAGCGCTGCTAATGGCTTAGTTCTCTCTTATTCTCCTCTAGCACCTGTTCACAGGCCTGTAGGGTCCCTGTGAACTCAGCCTCAGGCTGCACTGGCCTCCCCAGCTCTCCTTACCTGCTGCACCCCTGCACCCGTGCACACACTCCCTGCAACCCCCTCTCAGCAAACAGCCTCATTAGAAAGTAGCCAGTCCATCACTACTCAAAAGAGTGAGTGCCTCCTCCGACCTTCGCTTGCTAAAGGGAAATGTGCCCATCCGCCGTGAATGCTGGAATTTCCGCCATCAGGCTTGAGTCTCTTCAGGGGAGGTTTTGGGGCAGTGAGGTCTTAGAATTTAGGTTAATAGAAAGATTTTTTGAAAAGATCATATTTTTGTGAATGCTGGTGACTATGGCTGGAAATGAGAATGATGGACGTCTAACATCTCTCCAACTACAGCCACGAGAGAAGATGCAAATATTAGCCACCGAAACCCAGTGTTCACATATGAGCGCGTTCAGTTTCAAAGATGGGCCCTGCGGCTCGGCGCCCATAGCTCATCCGGCTAAGGCGCCAGCCACGTACACCTAAGGTGGCGGGTTCGAATCCCCAGCCCGGACCCGCCAAAACAACAATGACGGCT